>NC_048304.1:24923950-25272715 GCF_013100865.1 Trachemys scripta elegans
GTAACTGCATAGTAGGGACAACAAAAACCTTTGGTTTCCTATTTACAGTTTAGTTAATTTAGACTCAATCACACAAATAGCTTTGCTATTATCCACAAACTCATTATTAGTCCAAAAATTGAAAACTGGTATCACAAGCAACGTTTTCGTTTCACACTGAACTGGCAGATCTACACTTGTCAAGTTTCCTGTATTTAATGATGAGCTTATATTTCATGGTTCCATAGTGGATTAATGTACAATTTAATATAGTGCCTGTATATTATGCTTCCGTTAGTTCTCAACTCTAGAATATGTTCAGTGGAAGGTTACCATTCTGGTGCTTCACAACACTGCACCTGCCAAAGGCCTGAGGCAGAAAAGTATCTCATTTGATTTATATACATACCCCACAGGACTAGCAGAAAGCAGTAACATCACCAGTGAGAATCACTTAGCAGTTGCAAGTAAGAAGTGTGAGCATTTATTCAACCAATTACCCTAATTTACAAAGATTTTGGGTGTCCTCCAAGACCTCTGAATAACCTGAGTTATATTTTGCCACCTATTGAATAATCAAGACCACTTTGATTAGCTCCATGCATAGCCTCCTTCCTACACAAACTGTTAATGTGTTAATTTTGTTCATAGATGGGGCCCTACCAAATTCACAGTCCATTTTGGTCAATTTCATGGTCATAGGATGTGAAATCTGTATAGTATAGGGTACAAGCACACAAAAGACCAGATTTCATGGTCTGGGATGTGTTTTTCATTGCTGTGAATTTGGTAGGGCCCTATTCATAGGATTATTTGACAGTCAGCTCGATTAGAAAGTGAAGTTTTCCATCGCTCACCACAATGATTTGTGATAAGCAAAATACAGGTACAAGTTCTTGAAAACCAACTTTTAGAATGTTATTTACATTTTCAGTAATGCTAGTTTTTAATGTGCCCTCTTTTCATCATTCAGGTGGAATAAATGTGTATTACTTGCTTATAGAAGTTTATAGTGCTGCCAATACACACATCGCTTTACAAAACAAAGTTACATTTCCTGCCATGAAAAATTTCTAGTCTGAGATGTAAGAAGCATTCAACTTAATTTCATACTATCAAATTAGGTCTAGCAGATCTCTTAAAATGAATACATTTCTAAATTTAAATGTAATTCTTTGGGTTAGTTTTGGGTATTATAAAACAAATGATCAACATTACCTCAGGGTTTTCACTTAGGTATATCTGTTTAGAGATGTTGTTTATTGTACATATCCACTAAAAGAGAGGGGAAAAAAGGGAAGCATTAATAAGTATATTGTAGTTTTAAAAACCTGTTTAAATATCTTAGCTGATTTTTCTTCCCACCACCTCCCCGCACTTAATTTGACACTTTAAGGAGTGACAGGCCAGGGCCTATGTATTTCACTGAATTTGCCATGAAATTCACTATATAGCAGAATTTACCTCCAGAATATTGCAGCCAGCACCCAATATTTTGTTTTCTATCTCCCTGCCTTACTGAAACTTGCTTGCAGCTGCCTCTTATTTGTCAACTTTTCCCTGAAAGGGGGAGTAAATTGGATTACAATGCATGCTGCCTACACTGTTCCATGGAGCCCAAGCTAGAATTCAGCTTGTAGCCAGAAGTTTGTAGGCTAGCCAGCTGGGCTACTTGGAGAACAGTGCAGCAGCAGAGGCCCAAAGAGCTGGGGAGATGAGCTGCTGAAGCTGGCTACAAGCTCCACCTCATTCTCTGGCACGCTTGGAAAAAGGAGGTTATGAGGTGGGCTGCTGAACACTGTGATGGGAGCTGAGGCCCAGGGAGCAGAGCTGGTTCAATTGGGCATCTTAGCAAAAAAAACCATCCTCAAAAACAATCACTGTCAAAAATAACTCACTAATTTTACAAAAATGAGTATTTTCTGCTATGTTTCATAGATGTGCGGGGGGGGGGGAATGAGATGGGAATGAAGGGTATATCCAGGTGATAAAAATATCACAGGAATTTAGGGGTCCTTGTCAAAGTGCATGGGTGCATGCCCCGATGATTGCAGCGTATATTCAGCAACACGGAGCAGCATGATTTCGCAATATCCCCCTTTAACTGCCTGCTCAGACTTGCATTATAGAAATCAAAAAGCTTACAAACGTTTTTATTCTTGCATCAAGAAAGTCTATATTAAAAATGAATGCAAAGTAATAAATATTTTTATTTAGCAAATATTTAACAGCGTTTAACAGATTTGCTACACACAATTTCTGGAAAACCCTAAATAGAGTCAAGAATTTAGTGAAATGTGTCTGATCAATAGGCTTTATCTGAGCAGTTTGCTAACAGATCCTTTTCAGTCTTCAGATCTATAGGGAGAAAGATGCCCAAATGAAGTCTAAAGAAGTACCTCCTTTGTTAGCTCAGAGTAGTTCATAAAAATTACATTTTTAAAATGTAGTAAACCACAACTAAATTATTTCTATTGTCACATCTTAACCCCCACCCCTCTAAATTAAAATGTTTAGGGAAAAGATTATGTGAACTTCCACTCTGTCTTCATTCTCTCCGCATCTATACTTGACAACACCCGAAGATGATGGCACTGAATATGAATGCTGAAGAGTCATTTGAAAGTGTCACAGGGTGCCTGGTCCCTTCAAGACCAGTCCTCTGTGACTCATTAGATGCCTCAGAGTAGAGCAATAATTCTCAAACTTATATATATATCGCGGTAAAGCTGTGCACTGGGGGGGGCGGGGGGGCTGCACACTCCGGTGGATTAAAGCAAGTTCGATATAACGCGGATTCACCTATAATGCGGTAAGATTTTTTGGCTCCCGAGGACAGCGTCATATCGAGGTAGAGGTGTATTTGGGTTGTTAAAAGTAGTTCTCGATATGATCTGATGGTTTTCATATCTGGTTCAAACTTTACATAGCATTCCTGCTTATAGCATTGCTGCTCCATGTCTCCGGAGAACAGACAAAGGGAAAGTTTTTTCCTCATTTTAAAAAATTCTAGTCTTCTCACTGGCTCTTTTGGTCAGGTGCCCACTTCCTTTTCTTTACCTGGGAACTTTTAACCCTTTACAGGTAAAGCAAGCAGAAAACAGCTACCAAGGGGGATCTGACAGCTAACTGGCTGCCTGGGTGTTCATCAAAGGGAGCTACCCCCTCCATCCCCCGGCACGTCATTTATCACACCTCTTGATCCCTGAGGGGTCCCGACCCCCAGTTTGAGAACCCCTGGAGTAGAGGCTATTTAGCTCACCTGGTTCCACTTGAGGGCAAATAAATTATCTATCAATCATAGCTAGGGAGTGACTCGGAGCTTCTCACAAAGGAGTTCAGAGTAGCGGGAGGAAGCTGCAGGGAGGAAAGACATATTCTCTGCAGGCCCTCTCTAAGGCCTGGTCTATACTACCCGCCTGAATCGGCGGGTAGAAATCGACCTCTCGGGGATCGATTTATCGCGTCCCATCGGGACGCGACAATCGATCCCCGAATCGGCGCTCTAACTCCACCAGCGGAGGTGGTAGTAAGCGCCGCCGACAAAAAGCGGCAGAAGTCGATTTTGCCGCCGTCCTCACAACGGGGTAAGTCGGCTGTAATACGTCGAATTCAGCTACGCTATTCACGTAGCTGAATTTGCGTATCTTAAATCGACTCCCCGCTGTAGTGTAGATGTACCCTAAGCTAGAGAGGGGGAGTTGCCTGGAGTAAGAAAGTTCAGGCAGGGGCAGCCAGTGAGGTCTGCCAAATTCCCCAGATGAAGGAAAAGATAGGACCAAGCTGTTCGAAGTTCCTGGATAAGGGAAGCAAAGAAGTGCTGCTGAAAGCCTGAATAAAGAATGGCTATGGGGAATTACCTCAGTGTAGATTCTGAAAGAGCTGGAGGGGAGTGGGGGAGGCCCAGGAACACTGGGGAAAGCCCTGGTTGGACTTAAAGAGAGAAGCCTTTAAAGAAAGAAGAGGGATGGATACTAAGTATGTGGGACTACTGTTTAATCCCAGAATGGGGACAGTGGCGAAATCTGGTTGTCTTCCACCTATAGCGTGAGCTGCACAAGATGTGAGAAGAGTCTGGGCAGACAGCAGATGAGAAGAGTCACATAAGAACCTTTACATTGTGACCTTTGACTCTAAGTGGATAGGTATGAAGCCTGTATGTAAATAAATCACTCTCAACAAGAGTGGTTTTTCATTGAAAGAGTGATCAGTGGCAACAGCATAGGTGCATTCTTGCTGCAAGGTGAATCTGGGGACCTCAACTCTTACAGAAGAATGAGTGTTGAATGCAACCAGAAAGCAAACATTTGGTTTTTTGTTTGAAACATGTATTTGTTTGATCACCCAGCAGTGGGCAGTGAGATGTGCAGTCTTCCTAGCAGATAACGAAAGCATTAAATGCCTTTCTATACTCCGCCACTGAGCTTCTTGCTAAGGATGCATGATCCTGTGCTTGCTTCTTAACTGAGTTCTAAAGCTACCATGAAAAATAACCTTAGCAAAGACACTAAGGCTATGTCTACACTACGATTTAAGATACGCAAATTCAGCTACGCGAATAGCGTAGCTGAATTCGATGTATCGCAGCCGACTTACCCCGCTGTAGGGATGGCGGCAAAATCGACCTCTGCGGCTTCCCATCGACGGCCCTTACTCCCACCTTCGCTGGTGGAGTAAGAGTGTCGATTCGGGGATCAATTGTTGCGTCCCGACGGGACACGATAAATCGATCCCCGAGAGGTCGATTTCTACCCGCCAATTCAGGCGGGTAGTGTAGACCTAGCCTGAGAGAGCATGATTTTTACAAAATTAATTCTATGATCTTTTGACTGAGCGCTTTTTAAACAAAGTTTGGTCTGGTTTTCCTCTTGTTTTGCAACAAGACACTCAGGATATTTCATTTTGGGCTTTCTTTTGCTTTCTATAGCAGGCTGGCTTGAAAGGAAAAAAGCATACAGCACCCCCCCCCCCCCCCTCCCAAAAAAGGTGTGCAGTAAGTGTTTGTTTCCCTTATGACTATGCTGGCCATTTTTCCTCCAAATTAAATCTATAGGTCCCCACTGACCATCACTTTTGCTGGCACAGATTTTTTTTCCAGGGTAGAGACAAAGGGACACCTTCCTGACACCTGTCAGTATGGGTAGAAGAAATCTTCAGGTCACTATTCACTTTGGGTCTCCCAAGTAACCTAAGAAATATTTCTTATGTGTAATGAATTATCAGCAAAAGCAACTGAACAACCACACACTTGCTGTAAGCTTACCTCTTCATAATCTTTTTTACTCTCTGCCTGTAAGATTGAAGATCTGAAAGAAGAGAGAATAAAAAAATTCTAAGGCTCACTTATTTGAAAGAAAAAGATCCTTTCAATAACTTTTTGTCTGGAGGTAAATTTTCCCCTTGATATATGCACGTAACTTGTACTAATAACACTGGGAGCTATGCACACGTATTAAATGGAAACTAAATTTAACTGAAGATGCAAGCAATCTTATTCCTATGCAAAAATCAGGCAAGGGTGCACATATAGCAATTGAACAATCAGGTACTATGGTCTGAAACAGGCTAGACTGTTTCACATCCATGGGTATGTTTACACAGAAACTAGATATAGTGGCTGGCCTGTGTCAGCCGACTCTGACTCGGGGCTGTTTCATTGCTGTGTAGAGGCTTGGGCTGGAGCCTGGGTGCTAAGACCCTCTGAGGTGGGAGGGTCCCAGAGCTTGGGTTCCAGGCAGAATCCAAAAGTCTACACAGCAATGAAATAGCCCACAGCCTGTGCCCCACAAGCACTAGTCAGCTCACTATCTCAGACCCAAAACAATGACAGGGCCTTGCACATGTCCAAACAAAAGAAAAATATTAATGTAGATGACGCCAACTTTTTTTCTCTAGGATCTAGATATTACTGCACAAAGTAAAGAACTGAATATTGACTCTTCCTTTCTAGAAGAAAACATATAAGAAGCTGTGCTGCACCTTGCTAAATTTGGAGCTTCTCATATTTTGGTATGACAACCTCAGTTTTAAAATTGCTGGGAAGGGTAAGAATCAAAGATACCCAAGCTATGGATGATTTTGTTGATAGAGATACAAAAACATTATTTTAAAAAGTTTTTGATAAAGGATTTTGAAAAGCACTTCATACTTTCTATGTATGTAAAGTCATTATTCAGATCACTTTCACATCCATGCGTACAAGACTAATAGTTTTTTAAAAATATCAACAGAGAAACATCAAGGCAAGTCATTATGCAGATGTTTGTTAAAACAATTAGGCTATTATAAAAATGTATAATAATTTTGTAAGTGGTCTCATAGGCTATTAGTGTATGCTATGGCACAAATTAAGATATTTTTATGTTCAAATGGCCCCAGTTGTTAGGGAATTCAGCCCTAACAACATGCTATATACACCAGACGGTTCTAAGGCTAAATGTTGGGTTATGATGAATGCAAGAGTACTTATACTTGATTATCTCAAAACACCAATTTATCCAATATATAAATTTATGCAATATATCCAAATAAAAAGTGACATTCACACAGTTTAAATGAATATAGATTACAGGTTGTCCAACATGCAATGTAACCATTTATGGTTATGAAACTGTTGTGGGCTTTGATTATTTCAACCTGCTATCAGCCGCTCCATGTGGCTATTGTTTAGGATATGGTGGAGAAAAAAAAAAGGCAGTTTGTAGGGTTGTTTTAAAAAAAAAAAAAAAAAAGTTCAAATTTAAACCAGCCAAAATTGAAATTTGTCTCTTTTTTTCAGTTAATGAAGATTAGTGTTATCAATAAATGACACTATCTTAAGAATGAATACTAACTTTTTGCCATCAAAAGATGTTATCTGAAAGCAGTATCTTCTGTCCTCACAGTCCACAGCCATCACGGAACAGTTGTCTATGTCCATGACAAGTCCTCCAGCTACGTCACCTCTTGCCTGACTCATTAGGTTTCCACCCTGAGTAAAGTAAAACTGTCTGTCCCAACTGGAAGACACCAGCCCAGTCTTACTAAAACAAGAAAGAAGACACTGATTGAGTGGATTGCATGTTTAAGCCAGATTCCTAAGTTAGAAAAATACAAAAGAAACCAGAAAAACAAGACCTCCAAGTCTTTTTATGAAAATAAAACCCAATAGATTTTCACTAAGTCCTAGATTAATTTATACAACATAGTTGGTTTCTTCACCATTTGTACCATTTTACTTCAAACTAAACAGGTTTAAAATCCTACAGTTGAGTTGTACAATGAACCATGTAAAAGTGATATGCCAGCCAACTGTTACAGCTGTAAGAAACTTAATTAGAAGTAAAGGTTAAAACAACTGTATTTTAACCAGTGGTGTTATGGGTAATAAAAATCAAAGGGTCTTCTTTTTTCCTTACCCCTTTGGTGGTAGGATCAAAAGTTCTTTAACAAAAACAATGCATTTTGTTTTAATCCACTGAGAATACTTAATTTAGATGTTAAGTATTAATATCAACATAGCCAACTAAAGATCCATCACTTTCCACCCAATTTATTTATTTGATTCACAGGAAGAGCCTGCAGGAGCCATGGACCACAGCATATAGCCTCTGCAAATCTATATAAAAGAATTTCATGATAAATAAATTGAGGTATTGCACTGAGAATACCCAAACACTGGAACTTCGTGTTTGGTTTTGTACAGGTCTTCTCACTTCAAGATTAGCTACAAAAGTTGAACTATTTAAATAATTCATAGTTCAAGTTCAGGAAAGTACTTTTCCTCTAGGTTGTTGTTACAACGTTAGTCTGATTTTTATAAAGTTCACCATGTATGCAGAACATGGTATAAACTGGGAACGCACACACTAAGCTTTATAGCTTTAATTCGTTTTTAACCAATTGTAAAACCAATAGGTTGCCTTTACATATATGGAATAACACCTCCCTCTAGTGGGCCAAAAAGCACTCCTTTAAATTGCCATGCATGTTCTCAAAAGTCTGTTTAGTATAATGCATAATGTGTTTTCCTTATATTTCAAAAGTACAAACACTTATTCTACTGTAACCCAAACTTTTATCCTAAAGTTGTATTATACATAGATAACGAGCAACATAATATAGTATTAATCCTTCAAATACTGGCTTATTCTGAAATTACAACCCAATTAATATTGAATAAATACATATATCTCCATATTTCTTTTATAGGCACAAATATCCAGGAGCAAGGACACAGTCTCTCTCTGCATTCAGAGAGAGAGGGGATTAAGTTTCATTAATAAAGGAGCATAATTTCTCTAACCACTAGATGGAAATCAGGAGGTCTCTCTCTATTCCTGACTGCCAGGCTCTTGTGACTATGAGGACGTCACCTGATCTCTCTCAGTGTCTCCATCTTATGGCATTAAGAACACTTACCTTTCTTTTAAGATCACTGAATGAATAATGCAAAGTATTAATAGGGGGACCAATTACTAAAATCCAGAAATTAATGCCAACTAATACACAACTCAATCTATCACATGACGAGAATACAAAGAAAGGAAGCATGTCAGGCTTCTCTGTGGCTAGTTCAATTTGACCAATTAAATGTTTATGTACAATCCAATATAGCTGTGTTTATAAATATCACTTCCTTAACCAACATGCCTTTTTTTAAAATAAGTAAAGGTCTTCTGACATTTTTAAATAATAGTAGGTAGCTTACTTCCTTGCATTAAGATAGCCAGCTTTCCGTGTTAGATTTCTATGGACAGGAAATTTTGTTGTGTCTGGATCAGGTAAATATAATGGATCACTGGCTACTTCCAAGTCCTCTATGGTCTGCTGCATGGTTTCTACCTCAGAATCCATTTCCCTGCGAACACTAAAATAGCATAAAATACAATGTGTTATTAACAGAGATGAGGTAACAGTAGGCAGACTCAAAAAAAAGAAAATTAGTGAAGGCAATATTAGGCATTAAAGATACAATTAAATAAATAAGAACAAAAACTTACTTTTGTACACTTGTGCCAATATTGGTTAAAAATTCTTCCAGCTGCTCAGTAAGATTTTCTGAACCCATTTTAAAGAAACTTATCTTTAAAAAAAAAAAAAAAAGAGAGAGAGAAACCATTCATTTAACAAATCAAACAAAAGCCATCTATTTCTGTTTTTTAAAAAACCCTAGTAATAGATCCAATAGTAGGAACTCTAAAGTCATTGTGATTGTGGGGATATTCATCCCGCTAAATCTAAAGATTTTGGAACATGTCCTTCATGCCTCACAACACTGCTCAGATAAGATGTAAACAAAATGCAGCTGTATTGTTTTGCTTTACTGCAGAAGATATTCAAATTTAGTTCCTACTTCTGTGATGGAGCTGTAGAAGAGAAGCAGTAGTACTCATATTCAAGAAAAACATGGAAACATTTCAATCACAGTATGGGGATAAAATAATCCTTTTATGAAGGGAAAAAGGAGGCTAAGTTCTCTGGTAATGACATTTGCTGACAAGGTCTCTATATTAGCTTGTTTTTTACTACAAACTTTTGATCTGTTTGAGCACACAAATTATTTTCATTGTGACTCCATTTTAAGAGACACTTAAAACTGATCTTATGGGTAGTTCTGCATAAAACAAAGTAGGAGATTGGTGTATTCCTGGTTCCAGCAACATCTATGGGAGATTTGCCATTGATTTCAATGAGGTCAGAGTTTCACCAAATATACTCACATAGCAAAGAAAATGAATGATGAGTCAAGTTCTGTAGCCTGATCCATAGATTATGTATTAATTATATTGATTACCTAAGAATTCCAGTTATCGCTTTGAGGGTTGACAGGTTCTTGCCCCAAGATCAGGCCCAGTATTATTAAAATTACTATAGAGTTGGGAACCCTGATGAGCACAATTGCAACACTCACACTATAGGAATGCTTCTATATTTACAAAATAGTTTATTAATACATTTAGGAAAGTCACAAACACTCTAACTCAGTGAGGTAGATAGAGACACTACAGAAGTGCATCTGCATGTCCATATATTCAGATCACCCCTCGCAGAAAAATCCGAAATGTTAGTCATTATCTTCCTCATCACCATCACTTTCCTCCTTATCACCAGTGGCCATCATTCTGGCCTCTTTCAAGGGCTACACCTCTCTCTTACCCCCACAGGCTGGGATGCAACTTTTCTGTTATGCTGAGGCCACTATATCTAATGCATTGTTCAGTAGGGTTTTTCCCATTTTCCTTATTTGTATTTCCTCATCGTACTAATGTTGAGGTGTCCTTCTTCTATAGGTTAGTATATTGATATGTGTAACTACCATTTGTGGTTACTACTTCCATGTTTCTTATGGTAGCACTTACTGGAACATTCTACTTCCTACGAGTGAGCAAGCTCTTCTTTGTTCCTAAAATCAAAAGGTAATGCCAAGGGTTATGGCCTACTTAATCACACTTACGCTAGCTTATGCGTCAGCTAATGTATTACAGGATACTGTAGGTTACTTGTGTTACAGCCAATATAATGAAGGCAAGGCAGTGACTCTAGTAAAGGCAAGCCTGTGGGCTACAGTTTCTTTTCAAAACTTAGTGACAGAGACAGAAAGTGATTTGTCATATGGTCTCTGAACACATATGTAAAAAGAAAAAGTGAATTGTCAACAATTATCTTTAGTAAGTTAGCTACTAAACTGAGTGAGAATGATTGTGGACACCATTCCAGTGCCTCCAGCATTCCAGCAGTGATGAGATTGCAATGACTGACTCTAGGCCTACATCTACATTGTGCCACAGTGCAAACTATGGGGGGCATGAGTTGCAGAGTGCACCAAACTGTTGCAGTCTTAACTGCCTCATGTGGACACTGCTGGCGTGAACTAAAAGGTACCTAGCTTGCATGAACATAGTCCTCTTTCAAACAGGACTATGTTAACACAAATTCGGTACCTTTTAGTTCACACAAGCAGCATTCACATGGGACAGTTAGATCACAAGACTTCAGTGAGCTCTACAATTCACATACTCCCATTGTCTTCACTGCAGTGCACTGTAGACAAGCCCTAAGTCTTCTTCAGAACAGCTGCCAAAGGAGAGTAATAGTACAAGCTTCCCCATATCATTCCCTCAGAATGTGCTTCAATACTGAACTGAAGGAACCCTTCTCTTGGAGGTGAGAAGACCATACCATTGCTATACTCATTCAGTTCTTAGCTTCCCTGCATACTTGTCAGTGCCAAAGATTTACTCAACGGTCACCAACAATGCTGTGAGAAAATTCCTACCAGCAATGCTGTGAAAAGTACTTTCCAACCTTTTTTCAAAGCTACCGCTTTCAGTGTTTGAAATATTCACCTGTGCTTGCATATATCCTAGCAAGGGTTCCAGCATGGCTATTTTCTTCTTGTACTGAAGAGTATTTAACGCACAGAAATAATGCATCATGGTCTGATGCTGTTTCTTCTTGGAAGTATACACATCTTCTGTAACTTCATACTTGACCTAAAGAGAAAAAAAGTTACAAGGTTTGTGACTCGTTGTTTAGCATATCCTTTCCGTACAGGTTTATTTATAACCAGCACTGAAACATTACCATTAAAAAAATTCACCATACACCAGAAATGGTACTTTTTGCCCCATGACTCCTTTTCTAAAGATTATGGAGGAGGAATTCATGGTAATCAAACCCTGCCTTCTGTTTTTCCAGCACTGAGTTCTCTCTTTAACCAAATGTACCTGAATATAATATTGCATCCTTACACTCATAGCATTTTAAAAATATTACATGCCACTCCTACAATGCAAAAGTAGCTTTTGTCTACTGTAAAAAGTTGTCTCTACTATTAGAACCTGAACTATCAGAATTTAAGTAAAGTCTACTCTGTTGCATATTGTTTGCCATCATTGGAGATTATGTCTATTCTAGAATATCTTGGTTTCCCTCCTCTAAAGAGGCTGCTTAAAAGTATGTCTCACAAACCTTTTCATTCTCTCTTCTTTTTGACAGCCGACTGTATCTGTTAATGGCAGTATCATGATCTAAATAATAAAATATTTAATATCTTATAGTCATTTAATAAATTAAGCAAAGTATAACATAGAGAAGATACAGTAATAGACAATATTTAAATTCAATGAAACAAAATAAAACCACTTAGATTTTTAATGGTTTCTTTCACTGACACTTGGAACACAAAGCTCTCCAAAATTAATACCTCAATCTTTTAAAAAATGAAATCTCATGAATAATTTTTGTTCTCTTGACTATCGTTCCACTACCCTAGCTACCTAAGCTGGATACAAATTCTAAACAGTTATGCAAGTATCCTCACAAAAATTAGAAACAGAAACTGTCAGGAAAACTTTCCCTAAATACCTATTATTCTTTGAAGTGGTCAAGCCACAGTTTCTGAAATGGAGAAGCACTTTTATTAATAAAATCATCTGCATATTCTGTTCTATAAAGAAACAGATTCCATCTAAAGCTTGTCCCCTTTATTAACATATACGAAAAGGCTTAACATTAAAGAAACTGACTAAATAGTGCCTTCTCTCCTCTCCAACAAATACCAGTTACATTTTTAAACCAACATTACCACACCTAACACAGAAAAATAAATACGAAATAGCAATTTTAGGGAACTAAACTTCCATTAATTATACCAATCCCTATTTCACAGAGCACAGAAATTCATAAACCAACTGAGACCTAAACAATAATACACTTCAACAACAAGGAGTCCGGTGGTATACAGACTAACACGGCTACCCCGATACTTAACAATACACTTTGTCATTCTATTTTTACTATATTTAGTGTTTTGTTTCCATCAGTTAGTAGTAACTGCATTAATTTTCAGTTACATTTTCACTAAGGTATTATAAGTAAGTTGTCACAGGCTGAGTGGCCCTTTAAAAGGAGTCAGGCCCAACTTTGCCTGTGACAGAACAGCTACTCTCCCAGCTGATCCTAATCATCTAGGAATCAGATAGCCCTGCTCAATTATTAGACCTAGCCAGGAAGGGGTCATAGAATGACTACAAAGGGCAAGAGAGCTCAGTTGGAGGGGAAAGCTGCAGAAGGGCAGTTGGGCTCCTCCGGTAAACCCTGGAGAAGGGTAATCCCCAGGTAAATAGGTTGAAGAAAGATTGAAGATTACAGGACGGAAGCTGCTCCTGTGCCTGGCCCTGGAAAATAGGAGACTCCCAGAGGGGAAAAAAAGCCCTGAAAGTCAATGCTTTGTAGGAGAGCAAAAAAGAAATGAGACCTGGGCCCAGGAGAAGCAGAAGATCCTTTTGTTTATGTGGCACTCAGAACTATTGTCTAAGTTTGTTACTAATACCTTGCCAGGAGGTGCTGGGAGAGATTACTAACTGTGAGTTTCCTGGGAAGTGTGGGGGACTGAGGCAGGGCGAGTAGAACCAGGGCAGGGCTATGGAGGCTCACCTTGCCACATGAAATTAGTTTGTTTGGACTCCAATTTTCCATAAACTTTTGAGACTCAAGCCTGGGATTTTCAAAGAAAGCTAGGAAAGTTATGTGCATTGAAAATCCCTTTTAAATCCCCACCCTCCCTCCTGATTTTATATTCTGTCATACAAATATTCACAGGAAAATTAAACTTTTAAGGTGTACTTACCATTACTGGCAATTTGGAAAACTTCTTTTAAAGTCAATATCTCTGCAAATAATATTATATTTGAATAAGAGACCAATATCAGAAGAAACTATAACATTATTATAATGTGAATATTTGATAGTGTTTTAGTTTTCTTTTTAAAAGATTGAAGAAAAGTGGCCTCTATCTCTGGATCCATGAGAACTTCAAGTACTTCCACAGCCAGGTAATTGGTGTAAACAGAAAGTGTTTGTAGAGTACATAAAGATGTGAAATATAATTTCAGTTGCAGGTTATGCACTTTTGTAATGAGCACATTTTCAGCTGTGAGTATGGCATCAGGAACTATCTTTGATAACCACTACATAGTTAATGGCCACCCTTGAGAACTATGAAAAGTAATTTTAGACTTGACTGGAGAAATACCATTGCTTCCTTGTTCTGAAAAATAACATTGTCTACTTTGTTCCATAATCACTTCTGCAACCTGGCATTGCACCTACAGAAAAGGAAAATAATCTTTTCTGAAATCCATAAAGAGTTATCTGGATTATGGCAGAGCCATTGTTTTTCCTTCAGTGTAGTGTCTACATTATTAGTATGGAAGGTCTTACGTTAGGAATTTTAATTAGTGTTTTGTTTTTTTTAAATTCACTGTATTTTACATACTTGAAACCAGCTTTCAATAGTCTAGTAAATTTAGTATGCAAATAAAATCTGCCATAATTACCAACTTCACATTATTAAAGAAGTGCATCTTATTTTGTTTAATATAAAAGAAAGTGCTCACAAACTATAAGCATTTGCTAAAGCCAACTATTTCACCAGCAGTGTCAGAGAAACCACCTTACAAATCCAGACCTATTATACTGTTGAGCTACAGCTACAACCTACAAATTATTTAGATCTTTTAACTGAAACCTGATTTTTTTTTTTTTACTGGGATCACCTATGTGAAAGGCTATTGCAAAAAACTAGATCTTGAACAGGACTGTTTATTGGCAGAAAGAAATTAACATGTTTGTTGACATGACATGGGGTTAATTCCTTTAAACATGAACAAAGTTTTGTAAAATATCTGTTTAGTATTTCTAATGTCAATTATTTACACAAAAAATATACAAGTTTGAGACAGCTGGAGTATATTCAGGTGTAAATTAAGTGATGTAGTCTGTAATTAGGTAGAGCAAGAGCTATGGATAAAAACCACTATTTGAACCAGTTTGACTACTCTACCTTTTAGATCCCTTTCTTTAAACTGAGTAATGGGAAACATCATGGCATCAGCTAGTTGAGTTGAAAGTACTGCATGACAAGAGCTGAGCTGTAAGGGGAAAAAAAACAAGAGAGCAAATAGTCAGCTATGTAAGTAGTTTTTGGAAAATATTACTAATTCCAGTTCTGCTTGGCTTTAATAGCATCCATGAGCAAAGTTGCTTTGGTATAAATTTCGCTTACAGATGACAAGCAAGTCTTTAAAATATCTTTCCTGAGCTTCAGCCATGTTTGCAAACTACTTCAAGCTAAAAAAGGATATTCAATACAGAGTTTTAATTTTAAATGTATGTGTTAAAAAGTAACTAAGTCCCTCTCAGCCTTGCAGCTAACAGCATGAAGTACATGTTGCAGTAACAGAAGGATTTTTTTATTCAACTTTTGTAGGTCACCTTTAGGAGAACTTAAGGTTACACACTGTAGATAGCTATAAAAAAATATAGTCTTTGTATCTATGTGGAGGAATGCCAAAGCACACTGAGATCCTGCAGATGTGTGTTATAATAAAATAGGCCAGTATGGAAAAGACTTAATTATGTTCGGACACTGAATGAAGCATATAGCTTTTTAGCTGATAATTGTACCCCTTTCTTGAAAACTTGTCCTCTCTTGGTTTTCAATAGAGCTGGGAAGGATAGCTCAGTGGCTTGAGCACTGGCCTGCTAAACCCAGGGTTGTAAGTTCAATCCTTGAGGGGGCCACTTAGGGATCTGGGGCAAAATCAATACTTGGTCCTGCTTGTGAAGGCAGGGGGCTGGACTCGATCTTTCGGGGTCCCTTCCAGTTCTAGGAGATAGGTATATCTCTAGATTAAAAAAAACAAACAAACACAATTTCTGTTCCATGAGAAATTTAGAAATGTCTAGTTTTTGTTTGGAACAGAACTAAGCGAATTGAAACAAAATTGACATTGTAAGTTCCAACCCTGAGGCTCCTGGTTCAACCATGGCTCGCAGGACCTGTAAGCTCCCGGTCACCAGCAGACTGATAGGGAGCCAAAAGCTTAGATGCCCTGGCAGCCAGAGCTGGAGCTGACCTGGGGGCTTTGTGCTTTTGAAAACAGTGCTTCCATCTCTGTAGCAGAAAGCCTAGAAACCCTGGGGCTAGCTGCATGTCAAGACTGCCCAGAGCCATGGACTCTGGGGTCTCCAGCCCCAAGGCAGCCTGTGTGTTGGGGCTGCCTCAGACCATGAAAGCCCAGATTCCCCAGCAGCCTTTCAGGCAAACTGTCAGGCTATTAGGCTAGGTTTTATCAGAACCTTGCCTGTTGGTCATTGGAGGACTGAATCATACGTTTCTGCAAAACATTTTTGGTCTGATGAATCTGCCTTTTCCAACAAAAGTGTGTGTGATGCTGTATGGAATATCGGTGACCATTTATAATATTATTGATACCAATATTACAAAATTGCAATTAATCTTATACAAGATATGCCATGTAAGGTATGAGTGGAAAAGTTATGATTTGCTAATAGGATAAGCTTGTTTATATGTATGTATCATCTTTGAGTTATGAATGTGTGATATATTTGATATCTCAAACTTGTGCTGTGTATCTGGGTGATACTGAGACAGATTGGCATCACATTATCCAGCCTGCTCTATGGCCAATCAAAGGCAATCAGCTGTACAATGAACCCATTGAGAGAAGCCAGGGACTATGCCTATGAGTCAGCAGGACCTGAAGGGACATGCCTGTGAACAAGGGCTTTTCCCAATGTTGCTAACTTAGCAACTTTGTCACAAGATTTAGTGACATTTTGGTTTCCCTAGTGAGAAAATATAGTGACTTTCACTGCCACTTACAGTGACATTCAGAGAAAGAAGGCACCAATATCTCTAGTCACAAAATCATTCACAAGCAGCTCAATAATGTTAATAAAATCCATTCCGTGCTCTTCTTTACTACATTCTGTTGCAAATCAAGTCAATGTCATTACATCTCAATTGAGCATGTCCTCAGAAGGAATCACATTCCAGGGCATCTTGGGCTGAAATCACTATAATCTGCAAGCAAGGAAAATAAGTTTGTGGAGGCTAATTAAATACTTTGCTAAAGCCAGGTGCACTTTGAGCAGCACATTAGCCAGGGCTTGTTTTTACCCAAATGTGTTTTCTCACCCTTCCATAGTAGGTAGCACACTCTGTGATGCAGGGAAAGATAGCTAATTAAGTGGGCGGGGGGGGGAGGGGGGAAGAAGGTAGGTGAGCCAGCGAGGAGAGCTGCATGGATGGAAGGTGGGGTGGGATGAGACAGGGCCATGTGCCCCAATGGGGTGGGGGGCACCGTGCTTCCCTGAATTAAGTCATTACTACAGGATCAAAGGTGGAGCTGGCTTGATTTCAGTTCCCTTTACTCCTTCCCCTGGCTTGGCCTGGGGTTAGCTGCTCAGCTGTTTTCAGAAATTAAACCCTGGAAGCAGGGGGGAAGGGGTCCAGCTAGCAGATTTTTGTCTTTAAATCTACTTTCTTGGCTCCCTGCGCCAAGCTCAGGTGAGGTAAATGTCCTCTCCCCCCTGCTTCTGGGCTTTCCCTTTCACTAACCTGTCAGCTCAAATCCAGGCTGGCAAGAAAGGGAGGCTCAGCTAAAATGAACCAAGCCAGCTAACCTGGGCTGCAGTGCACAGAGCACCCTTCCCAATGAACAGACAGCTGCAGTTTCCTTCCCACTGAGCAGAGGGTGCCCTCCTAATGATGACAGTGTACTGGTGTAGTTGCTTCTGCTGCGCAACAGAATGTAGTAAGAGGAGCATGAAATGGATTTTATTAACACTATTGAGCTGCTTGTGAATGATTTTGTGACTATACTCGTGTGTGTGTGTGTGTGTATGTGTATATATATAAAAATAAAAATTCTGTTGAATTCTCTGGAAATTTTGTTCAGTGACTTTTGACTCATTTTTTTGAGTACTTAAACAGCTACATCTAGCAACTTTTCAGGGTTGGTCTGGTAACTTCCTGCTTTGTGGAGTTGGCAACACTGGTTTTCCATGCGCATGTGCTCTGAGCTTGTGTTTGGGGCAAAGGATATAGAAAGGCAACTGGATCATCTCCATTTTATTTTCAATACTGCTTCTCACCTCTGGAGTAACTTCTCTACAAACTGAAGCTTTGAACAAAGGACTGAAACCCACTGGATGTGTTGCAGAGGGATTTTACAAGCAAGCAAACTCACCAATGCTGCTAAGAACCTGATATATGGATTCGGAAGTGTGTGTGTGTGTGTGTGTGTGTATCTGATTGCTTTGATCATTTAACAATTCTCTTCTCGTTCTTTTCTAATAAACCTTTGGTTTTACATACTAAAGGACTGGCTGGCAGCATGGTATTTTGGGTAAGATCCAAACTAATACTGATCTGGTAATGTGGCTGGCCCTTTGGGGATCAGAAGAACATTTTGTATAGTAAAGAGAGTTTTAAGTAACTTCTCACTTTACTGGATTTATTTGCTGATTCAGAGCCAGAGACTGGAATGCAATAAAGAGGGTTATGTGATTTTTTTTTTCTTTCAGCTTCTTGATAACCAGTGCAGTGGATCAAGAGCAGAGTTTGTGACTGGTTGGTGAATCTAACTACAGTGTTAACAACCAGTTTGGGGGTGGGGGGGGGATCATCTCTCTTTTTTGCAGCCTGCCCTGTCATTAGCATTTCCAGTGTGCAATACCCTAGGCACCTTGGGTCACACCCTGATTCATCAGAAAATTCCTGTTCAGCTGAAGTTTTCAGGACTCCATCCTCTCACGGTTCTACCTTTCCCTGATTTCTTCAGCATGTACTCATCTCATCAACAACTTTCTGTGTGGGAGTTCTACAGAGCTCTGTTCTAGGCCCATTCTTCTTCTCCCTTTATATATTTTCACTCTCTTGGTTATCTCATGGGCTAATATGACTTCAGTTATTATGCTAATGACTCCCAAATCTACCTCTCCAATTTTGATCTGACTTCCATCATCCAATCCCACATCATAGCCTCTCTGTCTCTTCCTCAACATAAACTTAACATGGCTAAAAGAGAATTCTTTAATCATCCCTCCCAAGTTCTTTCCATCCCCCTCCCCCCCCCATTTTCTGTCAATGTTGACAACGCCACCATCTTCTCTACAGCCCTGGCCTATAATCTTTGGGGTGGGTAACCTTTGACTCCTCCCTTTCTTGGTCCTAACACCCACGCCATGTCCAAATCTCATGCTTTCTTCTTTAATAACATTTTCTCTTTGTCCACCTAGCTAAAATTCTCATCAACATCTCATCATCTCCAACATTTAATACTGTAACCTACTTCACCCTTTTCTAGTCCAATAAAAGCATGTCCCTGTGATTCTCACCATATCATCCCTCTTTGAATCCCTCCACTGTCTACCATTTTACACTGCATCCAAGTGAAGCTTCTTGTTCACACCTTTAACACCTCACAATTATGACCCTACCTACTTTCTGCTCTTCTACCTTATCAAGCCACTTCTCCATTATGACAACTATGCCAAGCTTGATTGTCACTTAACCCCTCAAGCACCATTACAGTTACTGCCATGCTACTCTTGATGCATGTAGCATCTTCCCCAAACGAATGTGTAAGTCTCAACTGCCTTGTCCTCCCTCAAATCCCTCCTCAAGATCCATTGTTGTTGTGATGCCCACATAAAATAGCTAAATGATCATGGCTGGATAGAAAGCCAATAAGAGTTCCTGATAAAAGCTTTTTAAATATAGAGAAGTAAGTTATGGAACTATTAATGCACAAACCTTATATTAAGTGTGTAAAATTACTGTTACCCTTTTCTTCCCTATCCCTTCCAATTTCCTTCCTATTATGTTTTTACATTCACTTGCTTCATCGTGTCTTAAATTGGTCTGCACTGGTTTGACCAAGAATGGCATCTTCAAATGTCTAGTACAATGGGTCCCCTATTTTAACTGCAGTTTTGAGGCGCTACCCCAACACTAATTATAAATGATAGTGTATATTTGAAATTGCCCTTGATTTAAAGGTTATTCACTTTGGTGTGAACAGATGTTGAAGAAAGTGGTATCAATTTATGTCCACAATTAATGCTTATACTATAAATCTGCTGCCTTATAGTTCTGTAGGGTAACAATTTTTATGGCAGATTGCTACAGAAAGTTACAGGACATAAAAAGTACATTGTTTAGAAACAATGTAATCGTACTTCACTAAACTGATTCTTTATCTTCAGGACACACAATTTTATACTGTGTCAAGGGTAAGTAATTAAAGTGTTACCATCATTAATAAATAAAAGCTACTTCTGAATGCTCATCCTAAAGAAAGCCAAGAATGACAGTCAGTTGAGAAGTCTATAGATGACTAACAAAGGTTAAAGGTAAGCCAAAACACATTCAACACTTGCCTCATCTATCACTTTTGCAAACTGTTGTAGGGTAGAGCTCATAACTTCATCATCGCCCCCTAATGGAAAACGCTATAAAAATAAAAAAGAAAATGTTGACATATCCTTGTGGATGACAGAAGAAAGCTGTAACCTAACAACATACTGGTGGTCTAATTATTTTGAAAGGAAAAATATAGGAACTTAAAATACCAGTGTTTAGAGTCAGTAACGGTAATTACCTCATAGGACATTTTGCAGAATAGCTTATTACTTTCATGTTAACAAAGAATATTTATGACAACTACATACATAGTTACCTCTTTTAAAAATCCATCAGATTAGTTCTAGTATTGGGAAAAATTCAAGCTTGACTTCTCTGGAGAATGACATTATTATTTCAGTTTTGTCAACTCTCTCAATGTTAGATTTGGTGTTTTCCTTAACCCCCCCCCCCGATCTCTGTCATGTGATTTAAAAAAAAAACCTTAAGTAAAGCAAACTTATAGCCTTCATGATTATGGAGAGAAGCTTGAAAGTAGGATCCTAAAGGTTCAAAATCCAGAATGCAAATAAAAAAATCCCAAATTTATGGCTGAAAGTGTTATACTTTAAACTAATCATGTTTTTTTGTAGGGTGATACTCTCCCTCCACATTTTTGAATGCATGAGGTTGGCAATACTGTTTTCCACCCTTTATCTTTTATTAAAAAATGTATGTAAATCCTCAAGTTTTTAATGTTAATTTTGTTTTAGGTTGTTTTGTGGTGCATTTTAAGCATTTCTCTTCTTCACAGTGGTGTCAGCAATTTTCTAAAGTATTAGAAAGTGTAAAAACAACAAACCTAGCCTTCCATCGAAATGGAAAAGTAAACCAAAAGATAAAATACAGGGCTCAATGCTGTTGAATTCTGATACTTAATTCATAGCAATTATATATAAAAACACAATGAGTTTTGCCTCAGTAAGGACTGCAAGACAGAGACTTATACCTTATATCCATTGAAAGACCATCAAAGCTGTAACTAAAAACTTAATTGAAATGAGGAAATCACATACTGGCAGGATCTAGCAAGTCAGAACCAAGCAACTCATGCTCCTATGAATCTTGTCATGGTAATTACAGTAAATATAAATTCCATGCCAGCAAATTTTGATATGCTCAATAATCTGCCTGGCATAATTTGTAATTAACATTGTTTAATTACATGCTTTATCAGATAAGTATCTAAAATGTGTACCAAATTTTCCCATTTTATTAATTGTAGCATATCTGCTCAGTGTTTTGCATCAAATATAAAATCTAAAACAAAATCTCTATCAAAAAGCCTGCTATCTTAAAAGTTGCTTTTCCTAAATAAAACCTGAAAATAATACAGTAGTGACATGAGGACATAATAACTGTGAATATTAGCTATATTGAGATACATTTTAGAGATGGCATGGGAATGTTTAAGAGCCAAGCGCTACGGGCTTTGGGCAGCCCCCATACCTCCGGACCCTGCGCCGCCGGAGCCCGGGAGGGGAAGTGCCCGGCCGGGGGCGCAGGGTCCGGAGGCATGGGGGGTGCCCGAAGTCGGTAGCGCTCAGGCAGCCCAGCTCTTAAACAGAGCCAAAGAGTCAGGGGAGGAGCAGAGCCTCCAGCCGCGGCGGCTTGAAAGTCTCTCTCTCATCAACAGAAACTGGCCCCATAAGATATTTTACCTCATCCACCTTGTCTCCCTGATTTTTAAGGACTGCCTTGAGAGTTTTGATTTTCAAACAAAGTTGTTAGCGATAAGAAAGCAAAATAACCAAAATTCACTACATTTCTAATTAGCAAAATTTTTATCATTCCAAATTTGTTGGCTTTTAAATGGTAATATTGAAAAAAATTCCACACCCATTATTACAGCTACTTTAAAAAATAAATTAAAATAGGACTTAAAGATAATTAAAATTGCAGTAAGAAATTACACATGGACATTGTTAGTAGCATTCATATTTATGGACTTTAAAATGTGGACTTGAAATGTAAAATTCCACAGTTAAGTCTCTTAATAAGAAAAACAAGCTAATGTAAATTAACATTGCAAACAAAAACACGCTACAAGTGTCACATTTTCAAAAGACTAAATCTGTATAATCAACAAATAGTAATACTTGTCATGACTTATACTATTATTACAGAACAGTAGTGGGAGACCATAAGAACCTTCATACTGCCTCAGACAAAACTCCCTTTAGCCCAGTATCCTGTCTTCTGACAGCAGCCAATGCCAGGTGCCCCAGAGAGAATGAACAGAACAGGCAATCATCAAGTGATCCATTCCCTGCCACCCACACCCAGACTCTGGCAATCAGAGGCTAGGGCCACCATCCCTGCCCATCTTGGCTAATAGCCACTGATGGACCTATCCACCATGAATTTATGTAGCTTTTTTTTGAACCCTGTTATAGTCTTGGCCTTCACAATATCCTCTGGCAAAGAGTTCCACAGGTTGACTGTGCATTGTGTGAAGAAATACTTCCTTTTGTTTTAAACCTGCTGTCTATTAATTTAACGTGGTGACCCCTAGTTCTTGTGTTATGAGAAGGAGTAAATAATACTTTCTTCACACATGTCATTTTATAGATCTCAGTCATATCCCCTTTAGTCGTCTCTTTTCCAAGCTGAAAAGTCTCAGTCTTATTAATCTCTCCTCATATGGAAGCTGTCCCATACCCCTAATCATTTTTGTTGCCCTTTCCTGAACTTTTTCCAATTCTAATATACCTTTTTTGAGATGGGGCAACCACATCTGCACACAGTATTCAAGATGTGGGCATACCATGGATTTATATAGAGGCAATATGATATTTTCTGTCTTATCTATCCCTTTCTTAATGATTCCCAACAGTCTGTAACAGCTAGGGACTAGATTAAATATTATAACTGACTTGACAAAAACAAGCTGTGAAAGTTATGATGTTGGCTCCATCCAGGGGAAGGTTTGAAACTAAAATTCCCAGCTTCACAGCAGTAAATTATGCAACAACTTGGAATCTCAACAGGGGGTGAGGAAAAAATGGAGAAAAAAAGAACTAAGTTCATATAAATGATCTTCCCACAGAAGATGGAAGGAAAGAGTATAAGGCTGACTATTTCTGATTTACAAGACTATGACAGGATGTATAAACCCCTCACTGGACAGGAGGGGGTTAAGGAACAACTCTGAGCTAAGGAAACCCCGGCTCTCCACCCCTGTAGAGTATGCTTGGTTTGGAGGCGGGGTTTAAAAGGCAGCCAGAGGCTGTTGGGCCAGAGGGAAAGGTGTGCCCTGAGAGCTCCAGGGAGAGACATGAGCTGTGCCGACACCAAGCCTGGGAACTGGAGAACCACAGCACCTGGAGACTGACCAGGGCTAGAAGCTCAGAAGGAGGTGCTCTTCAGGAATAGATAGTGGCTGGCTGGGATGCACAGGGAGATTTCCCTGGGTCACTTCCTGACTTAATACTGATGCAAGGCACCACCAGGTGAGTGAAGCCAAACCAGCCTGCCAAGGCCCTGTGTTGGAAACTGGTGGAGTAGGAAGGCCTAGACTCCAGTAGCCTGCCCTACCCCATGAGCTGCAGCCCTTAGGTAGGGTGGCTGCCCATAGAGACATTCAAAAACAACAAATTGCACTCCAGAGCCCTCTATTTCCTCACATTTCCCTTAATGGTACTACTGCGTGTGTGAAATATCACTCTTTGTTCAGTGGGGAAGAAAATTATGGGCTTCAGAATTTATAAAAACTGCTAATTTGGGGGTGGGGATTTCTCCTCCCAATCACTGGAGATTTTTGTGGCTGGGTACAGGCTCCATTCCTCCTCATTGGGTTGCTGGGGAATGGTACATCTTCAGGCCACACAATCTCTTCTTATGACTACTTGAATTAGAGCTGTCATCTAGCAAGTGCTCTCTGCTTTTGGGCTCCTGTCCCTTTAAAATGTCTCTAGATGACTGATGGACAGCCAAAGAGTTCCTTTTCTTAATATTATTCATGTTGGTGGACCTGAGCTGAGCCTAAAGACTCTGCCCCGTGAAAAAGTCACAACAAGTCTAGTTTGGCATTCTGCAGGTTCTATGGATCTTCAACACAGAATAGGAAGCAACCCCTGTAGCTGGTGAATTTCTTGTGAACCAGCAGCTGCAATGGCTTATTTTGTCTGGATCAGACCTGTGGAGTTTTGCACTTTGCTGTGTGGGAAGAAAAAAATTGTACTTTTTTTTTTTAAATGTACAAAAGCATTTATTCTGAACTATTTCAAAGGGAAACTGATGTATACTGTACCTGCTTCTCATACTCTTTTAGAAGTTTTGAAGTTAGATGGGTTGCTGCACTTAATTCATTCTGGTTTAAAAAAAAGGGAAACAGTTTAATCCTTTTTTTTCATCCAATCAATATATACTCTAGGCATTACATTTATGAAGAGGAAACATAGGAATACAGAACAAAAGGTTAAAATGGAAATCATCTCAAAATACATATAGCCAGATTTTCAGAGAAGTTGAGACCCACAACTCCCACTGAAATTAATGGGAGTGGTGGGTGCTGAGTATTTCTGAAAGTCAATGCAACAGTACATATCATGCACACTGTAGAGTTATCAGACCCATAAAAATTGGACTTGCTTTCAAATTTTCAATTGTCTTGCAATTTGCAGACAACAAAATATTTAGTTCACATCAGCCATCTTAGTTACTGAGTATTAACTACATGTGAGGATAAAAATTGTTAGAACAAACCATTCCATTAACTGGTTACAAACTTCTTAAAATAACTGTAGACAGAGACTAAGGAAAGATCTGCACAAGCAGTTTCATACACCTGAACAGCAGAAAGTGCAGAAATAAACAACAACAAAAGGAAGGTAACAAAATGAAGCAACATGCAAGTAACAAACAAGTGGGTCATGAAAAGAACCACCACCACCACCACATTCAAGTCAAGATAAAACAAAATAAGGCAAAATACAAGCTACAGGAACTAAAGTTAACAAAATTAAGTGAATACAAGAAGAAACTGTCCAAATGTATTTAGAAACTAATATTACAGCCACAATGGCAATTGTTCAGAAAAAAAATCATTTAGACATCTAAAGGTGTGTTAAGTGCAAAGAGAACACAACTCTTCCACCGGACAAATCTTGTTTCAAAACCCAGCAGGCCTTGGCAAACATGGCATTTTCCAGTTTTCATCTCTAATTTTTAACCTATAGTTTAAAAAAAATACAGTTTACCCATGTTCAAATAAATTAGTTAAAAGATGTTTTTTTATAAACTTTCTAAATGCATACAGGGAACAGCTATAATTTTACCTGTGCATCATAAATTCGACGCATGGCTTGATACAACTGGTGGATGTAACTGGAAATTGCTGCAGCATCTTCTTCAAATACACCCAGCAAAGAACGTGTCTGTCAAAAATAGACCCACAATGAATTTGTATTACTCTTTTAAAAATCAATTTAGCAAAGAATCTCATGGTATTTCAAAGACATTAAATATGATTTATTTAATGAATCAGACACTAAAACAAATTTCCTTTTCCAAGTGACAGCAGAAAGACCTCAAAACTAGTAAAAATAGGGTTTAAAAAAACATGTTTCTTCATAATTTAGAGGCTCATTTTTCTAAAGTTTACAAACATTTCAAATTCCTGTAAGTGTCTTTATATGTTTCTTACTTGATAGAAGTAGATATGTCAGAGTGAGCAGCCCCCTTTAAGTGAACTGGGCTCAGTCTCATATGTGCCTGGTTAGCCCATCTCCCAGATGACAGGACTGAGAATCTAGAGCAGGGGTAGGCAACCTATGGCACGCGTGCTGAAGGCGGCACACAAGCTGATTTTCAGTGGCACTCACACTGTCCTGGCCACTGATCTGGCGGGCTCTGCATTTTAGTTTAATTTTAAATGAAGCTTCTTAAACATTTTAAAAACCTTATTTACTTGACATACAACAGTTATATATTATAGACTTATAGAAAGAGACCTTCTAAAAATGTTAGAATGTATTACTAGCACGCAAAACTTTAAATTAGAGTGAAAAAAAAATGAAGACTCAGCACACCACTTCTGAAAGGTTGCCAACCCCTGATCTAGTATCAGGTGACAGTCATGTGAGGTGCAGGGCCACAGAATATAAGAACTCTATCAGGAAGAATTTGGGGGCAGGCTCTAGAGAATCTAGAGCCAAGAGAGAGAGACAATGGGTTGGGCTCTCCACAGCAGGCTCAAGATGTGGGATAAGCCTGGGGACAGGCCAATGAAAAAAGAAACTAAAGGGAGAGGAGTAGACTCTAGGTAGAAAGTGGTCTAGGGAAGTGAAACAAGCATTCTATGAAGTGACAATGGATTGGAGCTGTGGCCAGTCATTGCTTGCTAAGGGATCCCTAGACCAAAACCCCAAGTAGAGAGAGAACCTGAGCGCACCACCTGGAGAAGATGGTGCATACGTGCCCTAAACTTTTCAGTAGCATTACCACCAGAATGGACAGCCCGACTATCTTGCCAGAAAGGGAGACGATCTATTGCACCAGAGAATCTGGTCAGAGGCAGCAAGAAGGCATGGTGAGCCTGGACTGGGGTAGTGAAGAAGAGCTGTTTTTGTTGATCCCTGAGAGGGGAAGGACTCTCAGGTGTGGCTGGAGAGCTAAATTCTGATAGACACCAAATCACTGGGCTGCCAAAAGGAAAACTGTGAAAGACCATGTCTCCGTATCTGGGAAGGTATGCCATATTAAAATCCCATTATGCCTATGTATATTAAGCTTTGCTACATCTTTTTCTAAAAGAATTTTAAAATAAATACATCTGACGGGCACCAAAAGCATGTAACCATAATCAAAATAAACAGGCTTATCATAAACAGCTGAAAGATACACCTATAGCAAATGCTTAAATTACAAGAGAATGAATGAGACAGCTGGTAACTTGTTTGCACTGGAGTGGCAATGAATTTCCTCCAGCAAAAGGCAGATAGTGGTATGTCCACTAGCTTCAGGCCTATTTATTCCAATAGGCCAAAATCCCACATGGGGGAAGAGCAAATAACTCAGTTTGTTGTGACTCCATCTGGGGCTGTATCAGACCTTCTTCACAGAGGTAAGACGACTTTACAATAAGGTTCTTTCAAATGCCTAGACATTGCAATACACAAGCAATGCCTTACATATTTTAGCCACCCCTTGATTTTTACCAGCAGTGGCTGCACAAAGTTACTATAGCTTGCAGATAGTCTTCAGCTAAAATCCAACTGAATTTCAGCAATCTACTTAATTACTGATGAAAGTTTAAGTTTTGGAGTATAATTTTGTTGCATCTTAAAGGGCAACTACACAGCTGAATAATCTTTATACACAGAATACTTTCTGGAATATCTCCTTAGCAGACAGGAAACATTTGTGAAGCTCGCTTAAATTGAGGGCTAACAAACAAACCTCAGCAACAATGCTTTCTTGCAAAGCAGAGGTTTTTTTCCCCATGTTTCTCCTTATCAGACTTTTGCTAACAAGACAATTCAGTGACACTTGAGAAGATAAGTAAAATGCCCTATTTACACAAACATTCTTGAACCTAGCAGTGAACTACTTATATTTCTATTACATAATCCAAAAACCTACATTCCAGAAATGGTGTAACTACTTTAATATAATCTAGTTTATAATACAGATCCGGGAACTCTCTAGTTCTACAGTGGAATAAATTATCCTAAAATGTATTATGGAGATGTGCAAAGAAAGTACAGTATGTATCTTTGTTCCACAAATGCTAAGTCAGATACGCAAATCCTTTAATAAAAACATACCCCAAATGAGTAAGTAATAAGGAAAAAGCTTCCACATCATTCTTTTATTTAACCTGAAACATCCACTTGGTTGTCTGCATAGTACAACTACAAGCCTGATTAGAAGAGCATCATTCATAGCATGCAACTTTTTTCATAATTCATCTTGTTTCTAAATTCTAGAATAAGGAGAGGATGTGCAAAATCTGAAATTATGAAGTTAACCTGCTGTATCCTGACAGCCTTATACTTATGAAACTTTTAATGTTTTCTAATGGAGACAGAGGGGAAAACATAAGATAGAACCCTAAGTGCAGAATGGCAGACTCAATACCCTCAAAACAGATTAACAGCAGCAGTAGCTGACAGTTTCAAAAGGAAAGAGAATGGGGGGGAAGGGGGGAAAAGAAGAGCAGAATTTACCATTTTGAAATAAAATAATCTACCTAAATTTAGTGGTATTTCCTATTAACATGAAGACTGTTATTGCAATCAAACTCTGTGGTGCAGAGTTCAAATATTCAAGAAAGTGAAAATATATGTAGCAACTAAGTTGCACTGAAGTATGTTTATTTAAAGTTAAACATTATTACATTCATTAATTGGATTTCTATTTGTGCTGTGTTTATTACCCTGAACAAATCCACTCAGCAACAGAGTATGATAAAACATAGGCCTGTTGCTTAGAAGTTTAAAAAGCTGAAGCTCAGTTACTTTGGGTATGGAGCTTGGCTTAAACTCAAGCTTCCAGAAAAAAATCTACTGGGTAATTGGTTTTGTTTGCTCTTTGGGACAGAAACCCTGTCTTCCTGTATATGTAGAATGTGCTTACCACATTGCAGAAGCTACCGGAATACAGTAAACAGTAATCAACCTTATCTGGTGTCAAAAAAAACCCACTGTGTCTAGTGAGAGTGATTTACAGGATGCTAGATTTTTTTTTTTTTTAAGTATCATTGTACATGTCTTAAAATACTACTGCTAATGTAGAAGTCCTTTTGTAGTCTATCACCACAGTTTTTGGCTATCCTATAGCACAACAGATTTCAAAGGCAGTTCTTCAATTTGTGCAGGATCTTGCAGTAATGAACTAATGAATATGACTAATTGAACTTTAAATATTACATGTAGCACAGTTTGCTAAACTGCATAAAGAATTGATTGTGCTTTTTGATAATCTTATCTCTATCTTCCTTTTAAGATAGTCTAAAGAACACCAAGTGTTTAAAGTTTGACATTCCAGAGGCAAAAGGTAGCTTTTTCCTCATTAAAAAACACTGATAGCTTTAAGACTTAATAGAATTTGCAGTTCTATTACAAGCTAAAGTTAGGGCAAACAAATCTTATGCTTCAGATTGTAAACTGCGCTCACATATGGCTCAGGAAGGAATTTCCCTGCCTAACTTCAGCACTGCACAACTGTCTAGGTCAGTAGTTCTCAACCTCTTCAATACCATGACCTATGTTACACCAGAAAAGTTTCAGGATCCACCTAGTCATAAAGAAATGGAGTGGTCATGACATTCTGCTTGAGAAATCATTATATTTTGTGTCTTACTCCCTCTCCCTCTGAAGAATGAGATACCAAATGCTACAGTATGATCCAGTAAAACAAACTATTCCACTTTGTGGCCTTGAACTGCTATCTACTTCTGAAATAATGGAACCAGACTGTAAAATGAGACCGTAGTTGTTTTTATTTACTTAGCGATGGTCAGAAGTAGGATTCAGGACAGAGCATGGAAGAATGTAAGGAATAAAATTACTTGATCTCTAACATGTTTTGCTTCAGCCAGCATTTTCTACCCAAACTAATTGTTTTAAGTAGACACAACTTTACCCTTAAAAATAAAAAAATTAAGACCTGTGCCTTATGAAAGCGTGTAGGCAAATCTAGCAGGTAAAAAGTGCAGGCTCAATAGTGAGTAATGATCTCTATCTAACTCAAAATAGACTAGACTAGCTAAAGCCTGCCACAAAACCTCCACTGAAGGACTTTCTAGACAATCAACGTGTCTGAAAGACTGTAAAGGGATTAAACAAATTAACTGTATTTTGAATTGGTGTCTATAAATTAACAAGCCATCCTTACATACAGTGAGTATTTCCAACAGCAACTTTCTTTCCTTAAGATTAGTGCAAAAGTATATTTAACAGAAGGGGGCAAAAACGGTTTACTCTGGATGCTAAATTATCTTGCATTTGATATCTTGAGTAAAGAATCTCTGGCTCTGAATAGTCTGTGTGGAGAGCAGAGATTCATTTGTTAAAATCAGTTTAAAAAAAACTGGGATATGAAAGAAAAGACTTCACAGTGAAAGAACAGGTCAATGTTAGTTCTTTTTAGGATCAGAAGTAGTAAGCTTTTGAAGGGTCAGTCTTTCAGAGAAGACAAACCTCAGAGCTCGAACACTTGGGGTCATTAAACAACATGTGGAGCTTTTCACATGAGTAGTGGCTTAAGCCCTGGCTTCCTGGACAAATCCCAAATGGATTATATTTTGCCTACCTGAATTCCTCTACAATTTCAAGTGAATAAGGTATTTTTCTTTTGATCCTAAAATATTCAGTAGTCGTATACTTGATTAAACAACTGTTGCCTTTCAGTCCAGAGATAGCTATATTTCAATGGTGGGTGAATTGATCCTAATAGATTCTGGAAAATATTAGAACATTTTTGTATCTTTGAATAGAAAGCAGTATATAAAGTAGTAAAAATTGTAATAATTCATTTGAATAATTACTATCATGCATACCATTCTAAAAATATTTGAAGTACTTTTAAATGTAAGTTCAGAGTTATTTTAGTATTTAGAATATTAAACACAGGATTGTTCTTGGAGTTTATTTTTCCTTCCACAGCTCCTATGAGTAACAACATATTTTAAAACTTAAGTGATGATCTAGTTGTCAAAGTTCCTCTGGAAACTTCTCAGCTTTCTAGCCCACTCCCTTCTTCTGCACTTACTCTTAGATCAATACTGCTAATATGTAGCAATATAGTATGATGATTTCAAAATGTAGGGTAGTCAAACCCTTTATGGTTTTTCCCTTCACATTTTAAAAGGTCCCTATAACCATTTTATTTTAGTTAAGTATTTTAAAATATTAGTCTTTTTAATAAAAATTTCCATTTTATATAAGTAGCACTACATAACTCACCACCTTGCTAAAAATCCTAAATTAAGCTCAGAAATAGCAATATGTACACATTGTCAAATTAGAACAAATCATCCTCAGTTACACTAATAAATCAAATAGTCAGTGTCAGTCAACATTGTTCTATAAGCTGACATTGGCCAGCTGATAGTGTAATAAGAGCAATGTTCACTTAGCATGAAATATTATACATTAGTGTTATATTGTTCAATGTCAAGAAGGAGACTACAAAACAGTATCTGTTTAACTCTGGTGACAGCTGGCAGCATTTATGGATATCCTGGCCTTCTTAATATCAAGCAGCAACTGATGAACCAAACAGCAAAAAAATGAGTGAAGAAATCAGAGTAATTAAAAAGCTGTAAGTCAATCGCATGTATTTCTAGTCTAGGCACAGCTCTCAGAAACACTTCATGAATCCAAGCAGTCATAATTTTTAAAAAATAATTTTTTACAAGGTAAATTTTGGTTAAGACATAGCCACAGGATTCACATTAACAAAAACTCTTCTCAAATTGACAATGTGAAGGAGTAATATTTCAAAATAAAATGGCCTGTATTTTAAGATTAAGCTCCTAGGAACAGGAGACTCGCACATTAAGCATCACACCGCTGCAGTGCTGTTTAAGTAAGAGTAGGGCCTTTAATGTGACCGAACTAATCACTAGGCAGAGCACACCTGCAAGGTAGGGATGACGTGAGGGGGGAAACTGACACACTGAGTGACTTCCTCCCTGCCCCCCCAGCTCACACATTTACACAGTGGCAAAGTTGCGGGGGAAGCTCGGGGTCTATTTATGGCTTGACACTGCTGTGGCTCACAGCATCAGAGACCTCCCAGCCAGACTGGAAATACAAGCGGGGCGCTCCTGTCCCCTATGCCGGGGGTTGTTCCCCAGGCCCCTGGGAGTTCGCCCCGGACATCACAGTCTCGGCTTCCTGCCCCTTCACCGCACCTAGCCACCTAGCCTGCCTCCGAACATCCCCCCCGAGCTACAGAGCCCGCGGGCCCCAACCTGGGGGTACCACCGGGCGCAGAGCCCCGGGCCCCGGCTCCAACCTGCAGCAGCCCCGTCCCCGCGCAGAACCGCAGGGCCCGACCCGACTGGGCCCCTTTCCTCTCACCTGGGGACTGTCCTCCAACGTCTCCTCAATGGGGAGCTTGTCAATCCCGGGCATGGCGACGGCTGGGTCTCTACGGGCCGACGTGCCCACAAACCCTCCCGTGCTCCCAACACTGAGCCCCTCCCCCCCTTCGTCAGCACAGCCACAACCCAGCCCCGCCCCGGAAATCCCGCCCCCTCCGCCGCCTTCTCATTGCTCAACGGAGGCGTCACTCTAATTACGCGTGGGGGCGGGCCTAGGGGAGAGGGCGTCGAGTGACGTATGGAGCGGCCCTGGTGCTACGGCTGCTGCCCGCCCGCTCTCAGGCTGAGAGTGGCTGAGTCTGCTGCGTCCGCCTACGATCTCTCCGCCCAGCACAGGGGGCAGCAGGCCCAGTTTCGGGCGGCGTAGGCAGGCGCCTACCTCGGTCTCGTCAATCCAGCTCCGCCCTTACCCGGGGCGACTCGTTCCCGCAAGTGAGCGGCCGCGTCATCGCCCCGCGCTGTGTGCTTGCGAGTCCCCGTCTCAGGCTATAATCACACCCATAAGCAACGCGAGTGGGTTTACAGGTCCAAAAGTTGCCAGGAGCAGGTCTTAGATGTTTCGGAGGGAGAGACGCGCACTGGGACTTCACTTTCCCCCTTAAAATGCCAGATGGTGGTCGTGCTTTTCTTCTGCTCAGGCATTTAGAATTTCACATGGTTTTGAACCTTTCTTAAACTGTGATAGCCGTCCTATGAGGAATTAGTTATCCCCACCCCCTTCTACACTACATCTTCTGTTTAACACGTGTTGAATACAGTGACTCCCCAGCATGGTTTGTTTGAACCAACATGTTACAATTGTGTTCAGAAGCCCTATTTGCATCCTGCGATGGAAGTTAGCCTCAAACATTTTTGAGTGTCAAAGTTGTTTGTAATAATTCCTTCTAACTCTGTTTGGACGTGGTTTTAATGCACTGTTCTGCTTCATATAGCACAACAGAATTAGAAAACCTTATTCAAACGTGCTTGTAGCTAACTGCAGTTGTTTACTAGAAGGACACATTGGCCTGTCCTGTTTCCCCTCCCCCCCGCATCATTCTTCAAAGGCCCTTTTTATAGCTTTGTGAATAGAACATCTTGACCTTGAGTATTGTATTTGTGTGGTTCCTGTAGATGTTAAAATGGATATCTGAGTGGTATGTGATATTCATACCCTAATTGTTAAACATTTTAATTTCAATTCCATTCAAAACAGGAAACAATGAGTGTGAAATGAAATACAGCAAGAAATATAAATTCAAACATTTGAAAGGCTAATGACAGGAAAAAAACCAGGAGATAAAATGCATTTGAAATTGTAAAATAATAGTTTTTTAAAAAGAAATTATTTGGTGTCATTGGTGGGGAAAAAATGACCACAAGAACTTTTGATGGAAAACCAGTAACGTTTGAGTAAAGTGGTTATTATTAGGGGGTAAAAAGAAAAGAAAGGGGACTGCTTCCCCTTCTCAAGAGAAAGAGAGACATTTGTCAGGCAAGAAAAGAAGGGTAGGAGAATTTATATTGTTAAATAAACTCCAGTGAGTGTGGTGCAAAGCTAGGTTAGAAAGTGTGATAAGTCTGTTAGTGGAGCAAATGATTAACTAATGTACAGTATTTTCATTGTGATAAAAATTTGTTTATCATTATTTATATAAGATTCCATACTCTAAAAGAATTAGATGAGATGTAGACATTAAATCATGTAGTGGTTGGGGAAGGAAACTAGAAGTAGTAACTCAGGTTCAACTGGTTTAATTCTCAGCTACTGACCCATTATGTGGCATGTCACTTAGCCTCATTTTCTCTCTTTTTCTATCTGCAATATGTGACTAATCTTGCCTATCTCACAAGGATGTTGTGAGGATTAAGATTTGCAGTAACTTTCTTATATGTCTGGTTCTCCAGATTAAAATTGTATGGATATGCCATACACTAATTCACAATCTATAAATGTCATGAATGGCTTTCCTTTTTTGAAATCAGTCAACTAGTGACCATTTAGTACAGCTGTCAAATCATGGGAATTTTTTTACTGGTGGCAGTTTGTATATTTCATACAATGTGTAAGACTGAGGACATGTTTCCTTAGCAAAATCATAGATGGTAGCAAGTGGGATTTAGGAAGTGGAGTTTCTGTTGCTTCTCTCATCTATGCACCTCTTTAGATGGCAACAGTCATTTATTTTCTTTTAGTTGCCATGAAGTGAAAATAATACATCTGAAATTAGTGCTGAAGAGATGGAAGTGTGCTACAACAAAACCACAACAGACTTGGCATTAAAATGTAGAAATTTGATTTGGCGTGCAGAATAATCTCAACAGGCACATGAAAAAAGGGTTCAGTCCTGCTCCTGTTGAAGTTAGCAGTAAAACGCCAATTGACTTCAAGATGGGTTCTTTTTTTATTATACCCTGTAACATAAGGGGACTTAGCTGTTTGAAATGGATCCTTGAATAAAAAAATAAGATTTGTTAATCTTCTAGTAATGTTGTTTGTATTTTTGCAATTTTTAGAAGGCAATATTATGCATGTATCTTTAGAAAGTAATTTCTTGAACAAGACTAACACTGGGAACCTGTGAACCCTAGATGGCAGTATTACTTTAGTTTCAGTTCTTCAAACACCAACTGAGTTCAACTGAGGCCTGGTCTACATTACTAGGTTAGGTCGAAATTAACCGCGTTAGGACGATTTTATAATGAATGCGTCTACACAACCAACCCCATTCTACTGACCTAAAGGGTTCTTAAAATCGACTGCTGTACTCCTCCCTGATGAGGGGAATAGCGCTAAAATCGACCTTCTTAGGTCAAATTTGGGGTAGTGTAGACGCAGTGCTGTGCAGTTCAATGGTATTGGCCTCCAGGAGCTATCCCAGAGTGCTCCAATGTGACCGTTCTGGACAGCACTTTCAACTCCGATGCACTAGCCAGGTACACAGGAAAAGCACAGGGAACTTTTGAATTTCATTTCCTGTTTGTTCAGCCTGGTGAGCTCATCAACACAGGTGACCATGCAGTCCAGAATTGCAAATGAGCTCTAGCACGGAGCGAACGGGAGACACTGGGTCTGATTGCTGCATAGGGAGAAGAGTCTATGCAGGCAGAACTCCAATCCAGCAGAAGAAATGCTGATATATATATATATATATGCCAAAATCGCACAGGGCATGGTGGACAGAGGCTACAGCAGGGACACACAGCAGTGCCGTGTGAAAATTAAGGAGCTCAGGCAAGCCTACCAAAAGATAAAGGAGGCAAACGGTCACTCCAGGTCAGAGTCCCAGACATGCTGCTTCTATGATCAGCTGCATGCCATTCTGGGGGGGGACCCTACCAGTACCCCACTGTTCTCCATGGACACCTGCAAGGTGGCAGCCTCACACAACAGGGATGAGGATTTTGTGGAGGAGGAGGTTGCGCAGCAGGCAACCAGAGAATCTGTTCTCCCCAGCAGCCAGGACCTTTTCCTTACCCTGGAGCCAATACCCTCCCAGGGCGTGATCGGAACACGCAGGAGGAGCTGCTGAGGTTAATGGGGGAGCAAACAGACATGATGTGGCGTCTGGTGGAGCTGCAGGAAAGGCAACTAGAGTACAGACCCCTGCCTGCCCTCCTCGCCAAGTTCCATATCCTTCTCACCCAGACGCCCAAGAACGCGGGGTGGGAGGCTCTGGGCCCACTGCCACTCAACTCCAGGGGATGGCCCAAGCAACAGAAGGCTGTCATTCAAACTGATTTGTAGTGTGGCCGCAATAAGCAATGTGGCCTTGTCCTTCCCTCCTCCCCCACCCCATCCTGTTATCAAACCCTTTGTACACCCGTAGGGTGACTAGATGTCCTGATTTTATAGGGACCATCCCAATTTTGGGATCTTTTTCTTATATAGGCTCCTAGGGTTACCATATTTTGTGCCTCCAAAATGAGGACACTCCACGTGGCCCCGCCCCCAGCCCCGCCCACGCCCCGCCCCAACTCCGCCCCTTCCCCAAAGTCTCCGCCCCCTCCCCTGCTTCCCACGAACATTTGATTCGCGGGAAGCCTGAAGCAGGTAAGGGGAAGTGTGGGGGGAGGAGGCGCGGCCCAGGCTGGCCCCCCCCGGCGTTTCCAGCCTGGGTCGGCTCGGGCACCCCCGGCACCGCACCGCCAATCCCCAGCCCGGCCCTCGGCACCGCACCGCTGTCCCGGCCCCCGGCACTGCCGGCCCGTCCCCCGAGCCTCCAAGCCCCCGGAGCCCCCGAGCCGTTGGCCCGGCCCCGGAGCCCCCGAGTCCCCTGCACCGCACCGCCAGCCCGGCCCCGGAGCCCCCGGCCCGGCCCGGCACCGCTCCGCCGGCCCAGCCCAGCCCCTGAGCCCCCGGCCCCGCTCCGCCGGCCCGGCCCGGCCCCCGAGCCCCTGTCCCGGCACTGCTCCGCCGGCCTCCGAGCCCCTGTCCCGGCCCGGCACCGCTCTGCTGGCCCGGCCCCCGAGCCTCCAGCCTGGCACCACACCGCCAGCCCGGCCCCCGAGCATCCGCACCGCCGGCCCCGCATGTCCCGATTTTCCCGGACATGTCCGGCTTTTTGGGATTTCCCCCTGGACGGGGATTTGGAGCCCAAAAAGCCGGACATGTTCGGGAAAATCCGGATGTATGGTAACCCTACTATTACCCCCACCCCCGTCCTGATTTTTCACATTTGCTGTCCGGTCACCCTATACACCTGGGCTACCTTTTACTAGTCAGTGTTGTCAGTGATCTCAAGTTTTTTTTTAATAAATAAAGAATTAATGGATTCAGAACAATAGGGACTTTATTTCCTGTGCCAGCTGTGGTCGAAGGGGGGGAGGGGGATTGGATTACAGGGAAGTACATTCAACACGGGGGGCAGGTTTGCATCAAGGACAAACACACAGGACTGTCACATGGTAGCCTGGTCAGTCATGTTTTTCAAAGCCTCTCTGATGCGCAGCATGCTGGGTGTACTCTTCTAATTGCCCTGGTGTGTGGCCACCAGGCAATTTGCCTCAATCTCTCACCCCACCATAAATATCTCCCCCTTGCACGCAGCAAGCAGCAATAACAATGGGAATATTGCTTTCGCTGAGGTCTAACCTACTCAACAAACTGTGCCAACGCCCCTTTAAACGTTCAAAGGCACATTCTACCACCATTCTGAGCTTGCTCAGCCTATAGATGAACTGCTCCTTACTGCTGTCCAGGCTGCCTGTGTACAGCTTCATGAGCAATGGGAGCAAGAGGTAGGCTGGGTCCCCAAGGATAACTACTGGCATTTCAGCATCCCTAACGGTAATTTTCTGATCTGGGAAGAAAATCCCTTCTTGCAGCTTTCTGAACAGCCCCGAATGCCGGAAGATGTGAGCGTCATGCACCTTTCTCGACCATCCCACATTGATGTTGGTGAAACGGCCCTTGTGATCCACCAGTGCTTGCAACACCATTGAGAAGTATCCCTTGCGGTTTATGTACTGTTTGGCAAGGTGGTCTGGTGCCAAGATAGGGATATGTGTTACGTCTATCGCCCCACCATAGTTAGGGAACCCCATTGCAGCAAAGCCATCCACTATGACCTGCACATTTCCCAGAGCCACTACCCTTCTTAAAAGGGTATTGATTGCCCTGGCTACTTGGATCACAGCAGCCCCCATGGGACACTTGCCCACTGTGAATTGATTCCCAACTGACCGGTAGCAGTCAGGTGTTGCAAGCTTCCACAGGGCTATCGCCACTCACTTTTCAACTGTCAGGGCAGTCTCATCTTGGTATTCCTGCGCTTCAGGGTGGGGGAAAGCAACTCACAAAGTTCCATGAAAGTGGCCTTACACATGCAAAAGTTTCATAGCCACTGGGAATCATCCCATCCCTGCAACACCATGCAGTCCCACCAGTCTGTGCTTATTTGTGGGGCCCAGAATCAGCGTTCCACTGTATCAACATGCCGCAATGCCGCCATGATATCCCAATTGCCACATCCTGGGCTTTCAGAAACGTGTGTGACCATGTCCTCCTCACAATCTTCCTCGTGCTGGTGGCTCCTAGCCAGGCTCTGCACATACTGCAGGATAATGCCCGAGGTGTTTACAATGCTCATGAAAGCAGTGCGCAGCTGAGCAGGCTCCATGGCGTCTGCACGGATAACCCAGGAAAAAAGGCACGAAATGATTGTTTGCTGTTGCTTTCAAAGAGGGAGGGAGGGGAGACTGACGACATGTACCCAAAATCACCCATGACAATGTGTTTGCTCCATCAGGCATTGGGAGCTTAACCCAGCATTCCAATGGGCAGTGGGGACTGTGGGATAGCTACCCATAGTGAACCACTCCGTGAGTCGATGCTAGCCACGGTATTGAGGACGCACTCCGCCGACCTAATGTGCTTAGTGGGGACATGCACGATCGACTGTATAAAATCACTTATTAAAGATCGACTTCTATAAAATCAACCTAATTTTGTAGTGTAGACCTTTTAGCAGTTGCTTTTGAGGAGGTAAGGAGCATATAATTAAATGCTCCTCTTACCCCTACTAACACTTATCTTTCTAGAAAGTTTTTTAGTAGCCCTTTAAAGAGAAATAAGATTTCATTACATAATTTATTTTTATAAAGCCAGTTACCATATTTTGGACTTCTTACAATTCATGTTTCTAAGATGATCCCATCAAGCCATCATTGTAAATGAGATATTTACTTTCCTTATAGTCCCTTGTCCATATTTTTTTTAACTTGCCATAGGAATAAGTAATGGGCTATGTTTGAAGGCCAGCCATTATTTGTATTATAGTCATTAATGGTTTTCTACACTTGAAAAAAATCTGATCCATAATTCTCCACTCGTGCAGCAGTATATGATTTTTAGTCAGATTGATATACTGAGCCTCCCATTATATTTTTTATGTTATATTTTAAAAAGAATACCAGAGCCTTCTGCAGTAGTAGGCAGTGTTGTGAACTCCTGAGATTTTTATCACAAATCTCATATTTGGTGATTTTCCTAATGGTCCAGTTCCCAGTCATGAGATTACATGAAAATCTCAGCTTTCATTTTTGTAAAAAGCAACCTTATGATTATGGAGAAAAGCTTGAAAACACGAACTCTAGAGGTCACAAACCAGAAGGCAAATGAAAAGAACCCCAAATTTACTTATTTTAAAAACTGCATAATTTTTAAGTCATTCTCATGGTCTTTTGAGACCTGAAATGATTTTTGAACTCTCAGATTGGCAATACTGGGTAAACTCTTTGATTATGCTAATCCTGTGAGTATAATTGAACTATACTTACAAAATTATGAAAAATGTTCTCTATGTAGCATTACTGTTTCACAGCTCTCTGGATACTCAAGCCATTTTATTCAGCAAGGATAAAATTCACCCCGTGTAGTGGGCCAATACAAGGACTATGACTAACTTAAATCCAACATAAGTGCTCAAAATTGAGCTGTGTGGTCACAAGGGCATATATCATGGTATAAATTAAATTCCATCCTGATTAAATTTATTCTTCAAAGATTTATGTTCTTCATAATCTAGTGTAATAGGTACACTGTCTTGCATCTTTATTTTAGTTTTTATGAAACCTTCAGCACATGCTTTTGTGAATCGATAAAGATACTTTGTGTATGCTTCCTTGTGCTGTCTCATCAGCTCCTATCTCTCAAGGTTAGCAGGGTCTGGCTGGGTCAGTCCTTGGATAGGTAAGACCTTTATTTAATAGATAATGTGGTCAACGGTGTTGGAAATCGTGATTCAGTAAATTGAAACTCAATACCTTAAGTTAGTACTGAAGCAATACCTTATCATGGTGTTAGGGGGGCACCATGCTTCAATAGCTGCTGTCTTACAGTAATGACATGGCCAAGAGCAACAGGATAAATATATATAGTTCATGAATGATCTTTTCAGATCTGCTTGAAATGATGGGTATATCATATAGATCTTTAATTTCCCAGAATTTCATGGTCTCCTTAACTGTATCAGAATAACAGTTACATGTTTCCATATGGTAGGTATTTATTTGATCAAAATTGTGGAAATAGATTTATATCCAACTATATGTTTATACAGGAAGGTGACAGAACAGGGATAAATGCCAACAAGAGGTCCTGATTCTTCCGTGAATGCACACTGCTCCAGTTGGTGATCTACCTGTGTGCATCAGAGGTCAGAACTTGATTTAAAGGTTGCAAACTCTGAATCCTCCTACGCTTACATTTAAAATTCTATTTAATTTTTGCAGCTTTTTTCAAATAAAGTTTTAGAATAAGAAAAAACAGGTAAATGTGTAGAGAGATGGTCCAGAACCAAAACCTGGATCCCAATACCCCAAGCTTTGATGGTGTTTGAGACTTGAACCTGAATCCAGATATGAATTTTATATATGTCACCTTCTTTATAACGGGCCAAACCACAACTCTGGATTCAAACAACTGTGAATTTTGTAAAAATGCTTGAACTCATCTCCAATTCTCTATTTTTGGTTATTTTAAATATTAACACTGATGACTGACGTAAACACCCATTGGTTTAAAACAAATAAACAAGAGATTACAATGAAAGGCTGGTAGAAAAAAAGTGCTCTGACTTTAATCAAGAAATTAAAATACAGTGATTCCATTACTTTTAAAATGTTTAATACAAATGTTTTAAAGAATGTTTTGAGATTTTCACATTGCTATCTTTTGAGAAAACTGCACCAAAATTATTTTAATAGGAAAATGAAGCAAGTGAATGCATTAATTATTTATTTAAATACTTGGTGCAACTGTTCCTGTTAACTAATCCAGGCACTTGGAAGGCAATTACACTGAGCTTTGACAACATTGCCAACCCACTGCAGTGTGCCTTGTGCCAAACACTATTGTTGTTTTATTGACCACGTTCACCATTACATATGCATATGAAAAAACAGAGGCATTTTCATCAGGATTACCCTAATAGCATTAAGAGATTATTTTTAAAATTTCCTTGGAAGAAAATTCACTTAAATGAGATTACTTATTACTTGACTGGTTTCCTATCATGCTGCTATGTTTAGGTAAGTGGAGTCCATTAGACTATAAAGTTTTTTTTAAAACTGATTTTATACATTAACGATTTCAAATAAAAGGGAAGTACTATATTTGTGCATAGCTTCTTTTGAGAAAGTTAAGTCGATGTTCTGGTTAGGAGAGATAACACTTTTTGTCCCTCTTGGTGGCCCCCCTAGTGTCGCCATTAGTTGCTAATTACTTGCAAACAAATAAACAATTAACTCCTCGTGCCTCTTGGTGGGAGAGTCTTCATTGACATGCTAAAACTTTCTAATAAAAGATTTTAATTAATGACGTTGCAAATCCAACCCCCTTGCCAACACAGCTATAAGGAGGACCTGCAAGAAAATGCAAATACAATTCATGTTGTGCATAGACTGAAGGTGAAAGAATGGCAAGTACATCATTATGTGCTTCTGATACAGCAGTGTCTCAAAATCTTCAGAAAGTATCCAGTTTTGTGGAAACTAAAACCACACATTGCTCATTTTCCATTGAAAGCATTTTGGGATTAGAACAGAAAAAAGATGGCATTCCAGCTGCGATACCTCACAGACCGTGGATGGATACATGCAACAATTTAGGTATGTCATCAGCTTCAGTTGTCTGTTGTCTTAACTTTTTGCCCTATGTTAAGTTTTATGTATTATCAAGGATATGTTTCAATAAGCACCTCAGTATGATTAGATGTATACTTAAAACATTAGATTATCACTTATTTTGTTTCAGGCTTGCATTTTAATATAACAGTCTCATTCAAAAATTGGCAAATACAGATTTATGAATTTAAATTCTATATTTTTATGTTTTTAGGAGAAGACACTAGTCAGTGTCTGCAGACCCCTGTCATTTCCTGTGAAGGGCCATTATTTCATGTTAACAGTTACCCGATGCTGGAGGAAAGAGTTTTGAAATGTGAAAAATATTTTTCAGCCACTGAAAGGCTATCTTACAAAAGGGAACTGAGCTGGTACAGGGGTAGGAGACCAAGAACTGCTTTCACTAGAAACCAGGTGGGGATTCAGTTACATTACTTTATTTATAAATAGGTATGTTTTGCTATATTCATTTGTTGAGTAAAATGCATTCAACAATAGGAAGCATGTAATGATTAGCTGATAAAATATTGTATATCTATTGGATAAAGAGGCAGAGATGTACATATGCAGTTAAGGACTGGTGTTAATCTAGGGTAATTTCACTAATTTCATTTGATTTATGTTGGTATAAATGAGATTGGAGTCTGGCCCAAAAAATTGTTGGGAAAGGCTTTTACTTGAACTGACAGACTTTCTCTGTGTCCTACAATGTAAAATTTTAAATTGTTTAATGGATTGTTTGCTTATTCTCCTCAGATTGAAATGCTGGAAAATGTTTTTAGAGTGAACTCCTATCCTGGCATTGACGTTAGAGAAGAACTAGCTCACAAACTAGATTTAGATGAAGACAGGATCCAGGTAACTTAATTTAAAAATATATATATTCCGCAATCACATGATGTCTCCTCAGCTATGATGTAAGTAGGTGGATGGGATAACCATGTGAAAATTGCATTTATTCTTAATGATCCTTAGTCATTAGTGTATTATTAGATAGGTACTATATTGGCAGTAATTTGTAGTGGGGAAACCAGTGAAATTTCTACTCCCTCTCAGTCTCCCCTTCTCTCTGGCACCGATATGACATTCATCGCTGTAATACTTCAGTGTCATCCTCCTTGACCATCACAAAGCTTTCCCCCTGCTGAACACTCAGATTGAAATCCAGGTCCCAATGAAGTAAATGGGAATTTTGTCACTGACTTCAGTGGGGCCAGGATTTCATTCTCCGATCCCAGGTTTGAAAACCTTTCCTACAATGGGTTTGGAACCATGTTTGAAAACTAAATAAATACAGTTAAGCAAATGGATAAATACATTTCAAGCAGGGTTTGGCTAGCCAATTTAGACAGGACAAAACTGTTTTAAAGTCACATTTGAGACTCTGTCTCATTTGGTTCAAAGCTCGGTGTACATAGGGATTTTAAGGTCTGATCCAGAGCCCATCAAAGTCAATAGAAAACCTCCCACTGACGTCTTTGGACTTTGGATCAGACCCTTAATGTTCACTAAGGGTTTGATCAACTTCCATTGAAGTCAGTTGGAGGGTTTGTCATAAAAGTTGGATCAGGCCCTACTAACTTATACTGCAAGGGTTTAAGCACTTCTGGGAGTTATTGAGTATCCTGAACTTCCACTGATTCCTCTGGGAGTTCAGAATGCTCAGAATCTTCCTGGATCAAGCCCTGAGGGTCCAGACGTGTTCCATTGAAGTTGATGAAAGTTTTGCCGTTAACTTCAGTGGGAAACAAAGTAGGTCCTTACCTTCCAATTCAGCTAGGAAATGCGATGAGTCCTTTGTCTATAATTTTCTCTGCCTTACATCATTATTTATTAAAATTATTACAGCTCACCATCTACCTTCATCTGTAGCTTTGAAACTTCCAAGCTGCTTCAGATTCCAAATTATCAAAATTTCACAAATTATTTCACTGTATGGTTGTACTGATATTCTTTATTAACTTCAAACCTGGCCTGCATACAGTGTTGCTTTTAAAAGGAAAAATTACCCATTTCTAAGAAATGTGCATTTTATTTCAATTGTAGATCTGGTTCCAGAATCGCCGTGCAAAGCTGAAAAGATCCCACAGAGAATCTCAGTTTATAATGGTGAAAAACACTTTAACCTCCAACCTGCTGGAATAGGAAGAAGCCAGCTAGTTCACCATTCTTCTACCACAATAGAACATGAAGAATTATTGGAACTTCATAATTTGCATTATTAAGCAATGATAATGTAATATTTGTACTTTGATATTTGCATCTAGTTTTGAAAGATTATCATGATTTTCATTAGAATAAACTGTAAATACTTCATTATGACATGCCTCATATTATAATTGCACTTTTTGTAAAAAAATAAAATAAAAAGTTTTCCATATATTTTAATAAATATTTTCCAAAACATGTAAGATATTTTTGCAGATAACAAACTTTAATACACTAGATCCTGAGCTGATGTAAATCTGAATAATTTACTTGAAGACAATGGAGCTACACCAATTTATACTAGTTGATTTGGTCCTGTGTGGTTACTGATTTCAGAAAATTCATCAGGAATACATGAAAAAAGTGACCAACTTTTTTGTTTTGTTTTGTTTGTTTAACAAAGCTTCAAATATTTTTAAAGGTAGAAGTAAAAAATCATTTAAAGTACACAATTATGCAAAAATGCTACTGCTGTTACAGCAAATTTAGCTTCGGTATTTTACTGGAATGAAATAGCTTTTCAATGTTTGCAGTATAGAGTTGAAATTTTAAAAAATGATACAATATACTTGTTTTTATGAGACATGCTAGCTATTTATAAATGGAAAAACCTAGAGAACAGTAACAATGTGTGGCATTTGTATAATTTATTTTAGCTAAACCAATTAAACTGAAAACCAGTTTAAAATGTCATTCTTATGGACGTTATATTTTCTCATGTTTTAATTAATGTAAATTTAGCTAATATTTGCCTAGTTAATATTACCAGCTTAACTATGTCCCATCCAAATGGTTTTATCAGTATTAATGATCCAGTCCTGTGAAGTACTGAGTGCCCCCAGTAACTCATGAGAAAATTCACAGGATCAAACCCATTTGAGATTAGATATATTGTTTCCTTGTTTATTCATTCTCGTATCCAATAATACTGGATGAAGTTTATAGTGGTAAAGATTTTTATCAGCTGATATATGGAAACCAAGCATCCTGACATTTGATTTTGAATTAACCCAAAGTCAATGTACATAGTCCCATCCACAAAGTAAAACCTTTAATTTATTTACATGGCCCTGATTCAGGAAATCTACATTCATCCCTGTTGAGCAAAGTATTAACATACTTAACTGTTAGTATATGGTGAAGTCTCATTGCTTTCAATGGGATGTCAGCTGATGCTTAAGTGCTTTGCTGAATAGAGGTGCTTTCCTGAATTGGGGCCTAACAGTATACAAGGAAACTCCATTTCAGATGGCAGAATTCAATGTCTTCCATTGTTGTATGCAGTATCATAGGTGTGTTGGTTCCAGGATATTAGAGACACAAGGTGGGTGAGGTCATATTTTTCATTGGACCAACTTCTGTTGGTCAGAGAGATAAGCTTTTGAGCTTACAAGCTTTCTTGCCTGAGTGGGAAGCAGGGCTGGCTCTGGCTTTCTGGCCACCCTAAGCAAAAAAAAAAAACCGCGGCGGCCAGAACAGCAAAGCAAAAAAAAAAAAAAACCTGCGTCACGGCCCTGCAGATGTGCCCCGGCTAGCGGGGGGAGGGGGAGGGAGCGGGGGGAGAGAAGGGGGGCGGCCAGGGCTTCAGCGGGGCGCTGCCACGTGGCCCTCCCACCGTGCCCCTTGCCAGGAGGGCTCCACACCGCTCCAGGTCGGCTGGGAGGGAAGGACGCAGGCTGCCCTGCCAGGCTTGCTGCAGGGCGCTCCCGTCCTCCACGCCGCTGCCCCCTACAGGGCGGCCGGAGCAGAACAACACCAACAACAAAAAGCAGCCATGCCGCCTTAGGATTGGGCGGAATGCTGCCTCCTACAAGCTGCTGCCCCAAGCACCAGCTTGCTCGGCTGGTGCCTGGAGCCGGCCCTGGTGGTAAGATAGACAGAAATGCCAGAGATGACTGTCTGTGATTCCATGGTAAAACTATTATATTGCTTTAGAAATTCACCTTGTTACTGGGTTGGTGAAATCTATAACACATAACCAATTTGGGGTCTCTGCCTTGCTTCTTGACAGTCTGCCCTGTGTTTTTCACTCATGGTCATGAACCACTCTGTTAAAGCTTGTCTCTTTCACCAACAAGTTGGTCCAATAAAGGATATTACCTCATCAATCTTGTCTCTCTACAAGAAAACTGATTTTCTGAGTTTGGTGATTCATCCACCAATAAAGGATATTACCTCATCAATCTTGTCTCTCTACAAGAAAACTGATTTTCTGAGTTTGGTGATTCATCCATTAGACCAATAAAAGAACCAATTCCTTTAACTGGCCTTTTCCTTTTTTTGTGTAACCCTTCTGCCCATCTAAGTTGGCAGCAACAAGGGCCGGGTTCTGTATCTAGGGGTTCCGTTTCAATAACACAATGCAAAACCGGCTCGAGCCCCCACCCAGTGACCTGGGACAATTACATACCACCCCCTGGGCGCCTCTAAGAGGCAATACTTCCCCTCTCGCAAGCACGGAGTCTGAGTGTAACAGAAAATGTTTAATAACATGAGGTAAACAACATCAGCATTAAATTGGAAAAACACCAGAACTAGAGTTCTTAGACCAAACCATGAGCGAAGACCCACCCCAGCAAATTGGGCCGTGTCCTCTCCCATTGGTTCTTGAAACCAGCGACCCAAGAATCACCAAAGTCCCAAAAGTCCACCAATCCCAAAGTCTCTTGGGTCCAGCAACCCAAGAATCACAAAAGTCCGACAACCCCCCAAAGTCTCTGTCCATGATCAGTGCAGCCCTAGAGTTCAAAAGGGGGGGGGGCGAGCAGGGTGTTAAGGGGCACCTTACGTGATCCGAGGCCAACCGGCTGCTTCTCCGTGGGGTTCCACCGCAGCCTTCACCACGAACTGCTCCATTCCACCTGCAGTCCCACTCCTGCCGTCCCCGAACTGCTCTGGCAGCTGCTCCGCTCCGCCCCGCTCACCGACCTGTGAGCCGTGCCGCTCCGCTCACCGACCTGTGAGCCGTGCCGCTCCGCTCCGCTCCGCTCACTGACCTGTGAGCCGTGCCGCTCCACTCACTGACCTGTGAGCCGAGCCGCGCCGCTCCGCTCCAGCCGTCCCTTGGGCTGCTCCCACAAGGCTCTGCTCTGCTAGCTGCTCCTCCAGCCGCTCCGCTCACCGACCTGTGAGCCGCTCCGCTCACCCCCGCTAAGCTAAGTTAGCTTAGCAATAGCTTCAGGCTCCCCCACTAGTTAACACAGCCTCAGTGATCTCAGCTCTTAAGTAGCTTTAGCTCTTTTGTGATTTCAGCTCTTAGTGATTTCAGTCCTTAGTGATTTCAGCTAGTAGTAGGGGAGCCCCAGTGCTGGTGCACTATTGGCCCAAAGTGAACTCAGCTCAGCAGTCTGTAACTAGACTCCTAAGGGAATCAAAGTTAGCTCTGACATTCAACAGTGGAGAGAGGAGGAGGTGCAATTGGTGTTTCAAGCCAACAAAAGGGACCCACACCACCAGGTACCAATACCTGTCCCCATCCTCTCTCAATTCACTGGGTTTTGTAACCCATGCCCCTTGACAAGCAAATGCTACCTAGGTAATGGTGAATGATTCACTCAGTCCTTCTGTCATACAACAGTTCCACTGGCCTTGATTCACAGAATCAGGGTAACAAAACTTTATTCTTCCTGCCCCAATAACAGAGAAACTGGGGATCCCACACCAGCCAAAGTAACCACTTTGAGTTGCTGTGGTTTCATGCCAGGCGAGTGGGTGTGCCTATGCAAACAAGATCAGCCCCTGGAGTTCTTTTCCACACTCGCCATAATTCACCACCAGATGTCAGGGTAGAGCTTATCCTGACTCTGCTTACATTTGTAACCATTTTTTTGAACTGCACATATCTGTAGACCTTAAAGCAGAGATCTTCCATATACCATAGGTACCAACTTTCCCTGGCACCAGTGGGTGCTCGTGCCCCTAGCCACCCCCATTCCAATCCTTTCCCCAAAGACCCCACCCCAACCTGCCCCCTTCCTGCCCCTATTGAACCCCTTCCCCAAATCCCTGCCCCGGCCCCGCCTCTTCCCCAAGCGCGCCATGTTCCCCCTCCCTCTCAGCCGTGCGAAATAGCTGTTTCGCGGCACAAGCACTGGGAGCTAGGGGGGCAAAAAGGGGGCACGCGGTGCGCTCAGGGGAGGAGGAGCGAAGGTGAGCTGGGCGGCAGTGAGCTGCCGGTGGGTGCTGAGCACCCACCAATTTTTCCCCGTGGGTGCTCCAGACCTGGAGCACCCACAGAGTCATATGCCATATACTATATGTAGCCAGAAGATTTCTCCAGGTAGTTATTCAAGAACATGCATTCTAATTTTGAAGGGTTTGTTGTGTGCTGAATTATACTGAAAACATTGCAAACACATGTAGAATCTTTGAAAAGTGAGTGTCATATCTGTTATGCCTTAAGATGTATTCCTTAACATATCTGACTTTGATGAACTTAACGGATGACAGTGATTATCCTATCCAATTTGTGTGATGGCAGTAGTCCTCCAACTTCGTTTTTATCTACGAAGCCTTGAAACTGTCACTCTTTAATCAATATTCTTTTCTGTTCTTAACATTGAATGTTGCTTATAATAGGAAAAATAACCGAACTAGGTGCTAAGACTTCTTATTGGACAAAAGCTGCAATTGGCAAAAACTATTTGCATACATTTAAACTACTTTTTTTCCCCACTAGGTAAATTCATGGTTTTATTGCATTTTGCTGATTCAGGGACCAAGCCTGCAAACTCTCTCTCTCTCTCTCTCTCTCAATTTCACTGACGTCTGAGACAATTTACTTAAGTAAGGATTTGCCGTATTGGTCTCTTATTTTTAAAGTAGTATGTCCGTTGATTTTCAGATGATATTAAGCACTGAAGCTCTTCTTGAATTCAATGGGAGCTGAGTGTATGCTGCACCTCTGAAAAATTAGGCTGTACACTTTAGTGACTCTGGACAGTTTTTGTTCATTGCAGCCATAATACAATGGGAAGAAATAAAACTAAGACATGTTTATTTTATGAGGAAACTAACCGCAACAGGATTGTATTGGGCACAAACAAGCCTTTTTAGGATAATGCAAGGAGGGGAAAGTGACAGTCTCCTTAAATTCTTTAATTATTTAGCTGGGTTTTGTTTTTGTTTTATTGGGTTGTTCTTTTTTTTAGAAAGCAAAAACACCAACTGCAGTACTTGAATTTAAATAATTACCTTTCTTGTTTTCATTATTCGATCAGTATGAACACAATAAATCCCAAAGAATGTTAGTTCCTCATTGTTTGCTTTTATTAAAGTCTTAGAGGACATAGAAGAAAAACACTTGAGAGCCAACCTCTTGTGTCCCACTCCATGAGACAACTAACTTAAGTAAAGTTACTCACATGTCCAACTTGTGTTTGTAGGATTAATCCCTTAGTTACTCCATTGTGCAGGGAGATAGATACTCAGAGGGTTATAGCCCCAGATGGTGAACATTGATGTATTTGTCACACCAGTTTACACCAGATGAGCATCTGTCTCAAAATCTTTGTCCTCTTTACTATCTATGATGCTTACTTCATATGGAATTAGTTTCTTAAAACCTCTGAATACAGCATGTTGTCAGTAATTCAGGTCAGCTGTAAATAGCAAAAAGTGAGAGAACTGGAGAAAAATGGAGAAACTCCACCATCTTCTCCAGTTGCAATATAGTTCTGTTGATAATTAAATGTTCTCTGTATCTTATTTCCTTTGCTAATTAAATAATAACTATGAATAGACAAAATTTAACCTTCCCAGGTACATTATTTTCAATTTAGTTTATTCTTGAAAGAGATAAGGGTTGAATTTTGAAGCCTTGTTTCTTTCTATTCCTGGAGGGTGATTGATTCTTGGTAAGCTGCACTAACATTTCTAGAGGAAGGACTTTCTTTCAATGCTAGGAAGTGCTGACTTCACAAATATAGTGAACAGGAAAGATGGAATAGCAGATGGCTGTGTTTTACATTACATTAGTGGAGAATTCACTGAAGTTGTGTCTTTTGCTAGATGTTTTGGAATCTATTTGGAAACCCATCTGATTCAGAAATTTACCAAACTTTCATGGACAAAGAGAAAACAGTTGTCTTTATTGCTTGAAGTTTTACCCATGCTATTGGTTGGTCTGCAGAATGGAAGGTCAATATTTATTTGCCTGCTTTTTTATTGTTTTATAGTGCCTGGCATTTGCAAGGAGTATGTGGTAGATACATTGTGACTGAACTACGACTCCAAATATTGACCAAGAGAATTCAGTTGAGATTTGTTTGGAGGCGCAAGAGATTAAACAAAAAAGCCCTGATAATTGCCACAAAGTAAGATAAAAAGCCTCCTTAGCTCAATGTGGATAGTTTTCTTTAATATACTCCGATATGTAGCTTCATTGATGAATTATCTGTAACCTTTATGGGTTCCATACAAAATGGAAAGTTATTTGATCTCACAGTTAAAAAAGACTGTTTTAATCTGGAAAGATTTTACTTCAGTATGGAGAGAGGTTATCAAAGTTAGTAATTCATACTTTATTTTAAGGAGAACTGAATTTGATAGTTGTAATTGTGTTAAATATCATTGAGAGACTTTCATCAAACCCAACTAATCAGAATTCAGTAAAGGAAAAGTAATCTAAAGAGATATATACTGTATTGATATCATTAAATTAAGATCCAAATATTCATTAACATAAAATTCTTAATACTCCAAAATTTTAGACCTATAATACATTGATATACAATAAGGCAGCAAACAAAAGGTATTAAACAAAACTTTCAAATAGAAGGGTTAATTAAGGAAAACCAACAAATCCCAAAAGCATGGTGAATTCACACACGAGCAGAAAAATATCTACAATGGGGGTAGATTCAGAGAATGTGAGAATTTGCATACCTCCCTCATTTGGATAGTGAAGATGGTACTAGAGATGCAGGGGTAATTTCTCTCCCTCCCAACATACAGGATCTATTCCGCAGCTTAACCCTGTTCCAGGTAATTTGAAGCTATTGTCTAACTCAATGCTGGAAACAAAGTTTACAGCAGCAATAAATCACACTAAGCCAGTCAGGTTAATGCCTACAAGCCTCACTCTATTATCTGACAAAACACCTAAATAAGGTTACTGTCTCTCATAATGGAATTTTTTCCTCACAAGAGAAGACTGACAAAGCAATTTACAACACAGGACTAGTAACATAATAATAGCACCAGCTCTGGTGGTCAGCTTTCAATTAGTGAATGTTAACAATGGGATGCTTCCCATTCATATCATACCAGTGTTGTTGCACAAAGTCTCTTTAGCACAATTGTTATCAGCTTTTTCTCCGTCACAATGCTGTTGGCTTCATGAGATGTTAACAGCACAGAAGGGCCACTAACTTCACATTTGTTTCATGATACACATTGCTTTACATCAGGGACATCATATTTATCACGTTAAGACAAATACTCCATTCTCAACTTAAAATGTTAATCTGCTCTTCATAGGACACATACAGTATCTCAGACTTAATTGCTGCTGATTGCTTAGTATCTTGCATTACAACAGCAACATATAAACAATTTAGCATGCTATATTCAACTGTTTAGGCACAGACAATCCAAATAATGTAAATGTTCTGTCAGAACATGCCTCAGGTGTATTGCTTCAGTTATAATTAAGAAAGTTGTTTTTATCTACCACTAATACTGTAATTTAATCCAGTACCAATTCTACATCTTTTGAGTCTTATTCATATAAAGCTTTTGTTCATATACCACCCACTGGGAGTATTGTGAGGAAAGCGAGTTGTTACATTCAGGTATACTTCCAAGAAACCAGGAACTTCTCAATTTTAATCCCGGTTCTGCCACGGAGTTGCTCTGTGAAATCACAAATTCAGTGTCTGTTTCCCCATCTATAAAATGTGTATAATAAGCCTAAACCACAGAGCGATGCTGCTATTCCAGTCCATTCCATAGGACTTAAGTTGCCGTAGTGTTGGCTTCAATGGGCTTAAAGTTAAGTTTGTCCTTAAGTGCTTTCCTGATTAGGGATGCTTTCCTGAGTTAGGGTCTAGGTTCCCTGCCAGAAAATTAAAATTACTGGCCCACTTCCTCAGTTGTTGTAAATTGTTATATCTCCATTAACTTAATCCTTCAATATTCTAAGAACCTCCTCCACCCACAAATCTCAGTCATCCCCAGATGACAATAGAAAAAGATGGCCTTTGTACTTTGGCCTGAAGGTTTCAAAGGAATTCTCAAGTAAAATTAAAAGCCCTAGAAGAGGGGCCCTCATGGAGAATTCTTTGCCACCAACTCCCTCACCTATAAACCAAGGAAGCTCCTAGTAAGGAATATATGTGCGTATAGTTTTTCTATATAGGATTTTAAGCAAAGTTAATTCCCTATCAATATTAGTATGTAGTCAATCAGTGTCCCATATCACCAGAGAAACCTCCTGTAAAAAATGGTCTCGACTGGAGATAAAGCTATATGACTAAAACACGTAATTGATCATTATTACTTTATAAAAGTTATCCATGTGCACAGGATTTTGATGTAACTAATAAAAATGTTAATACCTGTCTCTAACAGGTATTTTCCATATGTACATTAAACTTAACATACATGCCATTATAAAATAATGTAATGGCAACATTGAGATCACATTATGGAGCAATAATACAATACAAAATTCTCTTGAATATACGTAGCTGTTTGTATGGAGCTGAGAGATGGGTGAGGTAGGGGGCAATTAAGAACAAATGGTTCACATAGTTATGAAACGATTGATAGAAATATTTCCATGATTTTTTAAATTGCAATGGAAGCAGTTTAAGACAAAAATTATTGTAATATTTGCAATACAGACATTGTAGTATGTTCTAGTCATGAGAACCTTAATGTAAAAAAGTCCACATACTCAGCATAAATCTTAGTGAAACTTACAAGTCTATTTTCCCTTTCCTTTAAAGGAAAGATGTAAATTATATATAATATATTTCTTCAGTTTTAATAACACTAGCTGCTATTTGTAACATGTGTAAGCACATATAATTTTCAAATTGACAGTGTCCCTTGTTCAATACCACACTTTACTAGTTGTCCAAAGTTTGGTATTGAAAATTCACTGAAGCAATAAAAATTAGAACAGGACTTTGTTCTATTGTGCATAAGAAGATTTGTTGATCTGCAGGCCTACTAATACAGGGAAATATGACTCCTAAAACAAATGCACAAAAACCAGGTAACATCATTTGCAAAATCCTTATTTTGCCCAGTGTGGAATGAGACAATTCTAGGTCACTAATTTCAGACCTTTGAGATTATCTCATAGATATTTAATGATCACCAATCATAGATAGTTAATGATCACCAATCAGGATTGTTTAGAAACCAATTGTGTGGCAGGTCATGTTTTGATTCAATGGATTAACTTGGTTTTTGTAACTATTGTTTGGATGATCTTATTTTCATTTTTCATTTTATAGGACTAATTATTATGTAATTGGATGAGGGCTCTAGGCTTTTTAGTTTTGTTTTTGTTGAAAAAATCAGTATGGAAAGTGATGAAATGGCAGCAATTGACCCAAACCAATATTTGATGACCTGCAGTTTATATAATGTAATATCTTGCATTATAGCAGGATGCCCTCCTCTGCTACTGTTAAGATTAAAAACAGGTTTCTGTTTAGAGCTTGATTCTTCTAAGTGTTCATCCACATAGTTACTCAAATTGTCTTGAAGGAAAACAAAACTATGAATGCCAATAGTGCTTATTGGGTATATCCAAGTTTACATATATCCACTGAACCATGATGGAGTAATCATAAAGAAAACAGTAGAAGACTTATCCTGATTTCAATGGGTGTTGGGGCCACTCAGTACCTTGCAAAATTGGGTTCTATATTACTGAATTATGCCCAGATCCTTGTCAACAGCTCTGGTGCTTTGCCATGCAGAGTCAGCACAAAGCACCTGGAAAACTTCCCTTAAGGAGCAGCTGAGGATTCTCTGAGAGATAAAAGTCTGTAGGTGGTTCAGAGCCACTCTTTACTCATTGTAGGAGGGAGGGACGGGGGGGGGGGGGGGGGTTGAAGAGGAGGCATGCTAAGGGGTGGGAAAGGGCGAGGCAGAGCACATGGAACAGCACCATGGTGGGACATACCCAGGCTCTTTTGAGTTAGGGAGTGGATTCTGTCTTTTTTTGGGTGCCCCACAATAGGGTGGTGCACAGCAGATGATAAAGTTGACACTGTATATAACTGAAGTAATTTTCTTACACTAAACAGGAAAGCATTGAGTAACTGCTTGGCATATATGGCACAATGTTAGCTTTCCTTTTCACCTGTGGTAAATTCATCTGTGAATGAATAAATAGAAAAGAAATCATTGTGCTTGGCAAGATTACTAGAAGCACTAAATTGATTTTTTTCTAATCTGTGTGGATGCAGGACACTTGTTTTTTGGCAGTGAGATACTAGAAACATCAGCATGAGATTTAGGACTGTGGTCTGTCTTGTCTGATACATACATAGCTGGTGTAACTTCCTATGAATTTTACACAAGCTTGTCTATTTTGCATATAGTCAGATGATCTTGGAATGCTCCTGCCCTTGGAATAATGGAACAAGTTGCTTTAATATAAAATCAGGGCCGGCTCCAGGCACCAGCTTAACAAGCAGGTGCTTGGGGCGGCTAAGGGAGAGGGGCGGCACCTGCGGCAATTCGGGGGCGGCAGGTCCCTCACTCCCTCTAGGAGCGAAGGACCTGCCGCTGAACTGCCACCGCCGATCGCGGCTTTTTTTTTTTTTTTTTTGCTTGGGGCAGCAGAAATACTGGAGCCAGCCCTGTATAAAATAATAATAAAATAAAAAACAATAAACAGTGCTATACTGTGTAACTAGAGTATGTTTGTTCAGTGTTATAAATCACAAAGTTCAAGGCCCAGTTACTTGAGCCATCTCTAAGCAATAACCTTGTACCTTCTCTTGAATGATTGGAAGGGAGTCCCTGTGCCCAGTCATAATCCACAGCCTCAAGAGGCATAATCTTCTGCTTTGAGAGATGGTCAGGACTTGAATGGGTGGTCTGCCTGTATGCTGCAGTCCACAGGACACCATGGGGCGGGAAGGGGAAGTAAGTGTTGCTTCTTTTTAAAACTACAAGCACATGCCTTATAGAGTATATCTGCTCAGATCCAATCTTCTTTCTGACAGCAGACTGGCCTGAGGACCCACTACATATATGGTGCCACTTCTCTGCTTCACCTTGTGCAGCTGATAGCTCTAAAAGCTCTTTGCCAACTTTCAATGAAAGTTGCTCTATAAATGAGACTATTTAGCATCATTGTCATTAATAATCACTTAGAAAATACCAAGTGTGGAGTTTACAGTTTCTGCTGCCAAATGGAATTTATACACATACTGTTGCTAACTCTCATGATTTGATTGTGAATTTCATAGTATTTGGGTTTTTTTCCTTAAAGTCCCCAACCCCTGGAGTCATGATTATGTGAGAATTTTGTCTTTCTTTTAAAAGTAAGTTTCTGGCCCTCATGGCTGCAGAGAAAAGCTTGAAAATGTGAACCCAAAAGGCGTAAACATCAGAAACCAAATTAGGAGACAATTCAAAGGTGGCTTTTTTACAATCTGATGATTTTTTGGGGCATCACCCATGATTTTTGAATGGCTGGGGTTAGCAATGCTATTATATACACAGCTCCCTTTCCAACACCTCCAACCAAGAATCTCAAACTTTCTGATTTTTCTGGTCATTATGCTGAATGGCATGAAAACACTCATTACCAATCAGAAACCTCCCTACAGTTCTCAGTTTTAAAACCATTTAATATTTACTGAGAGATTTGGTCTTTGATGCTAGATTCATTGGATTCTTTTCTGTACATCAGTAAAATGACTTTATAGTAATGTAATTCTTTCTTGTGAAGAGGAGTAGTCAGATAAACCCGTTGCTTCATCCCAGCCACTCAGATAATATTCTAATGCTCCCATATAAACACCTAGATAAAAAGAGCTTTTTTTCTGTTAAATATTTAAGAACGTAAGTTCTACTCTTGGGCCAAAGAAGTATACAACTCTGAACATAGAGCTCTATCACTTCTCAACTCAGACTTCATTTCTGCCTCCTGTGTCTGTAACCTTGGCATCTTCCCTCTGAAATCTTCCCTTTCCTGGGAAGGAGATTTCAGAGGAAAATCTACCATATGTGTAAATCCACTCAACATTGTTAGGGGATGTCACTGCCTGAGCTCCATCTTTTCTGAGAGCCTCATCTGTACTTTTATCTCTTGTCTGCTTTCATGCATATAGCTTTCCCAAGCCAAAACTCTTTGGACTGCAGGATGTGGAGAATGCTACTGTCTGACTTCTCCCAAACATAAACAATACAGCCACCTCACTCTCATGTTCAAACAAGACAAGGGCGCCTCCATTCATTTCAGTAATGATATTCTTACTTATAAAGCCACCCATCAGTAGCCTTGCCCCAATTTGTGTCTTGGACTTTATTTCTATATGCTCTCTGTTCCTCTAGAACTTATTGCCTTCTTTTCTTTCCACATAATTGCATCATTTGGATGCAATAGCCTTTTCATCTGCAGCTCCCAGTATCTGTAAAAGATTTACTGTCTCTCTCTGCACCATTGACTTATGTCTCAGTTTCGTATTTCAGATGAAAATATATCTTAACTTCTGATCTTTACCTATTAATTTCTTTCTCCATCTACTAATATTTAGCTCTTTCATTGTATTATTTACAGTAACACTGTAAAATGTTTTGAGATGCAGTGTGTATGAAAGATACCAAACAAAATAAAATCAAGGAAAATAAGAGGACAGGAAATAGAGAACTCTCTAATTAAGGAGAGTATATTTGTGCTGTAATACATTTTCCAAATGTTAAACAATTTACTTTTCAAACTAAATCAAGCTTTTAAGTTCACATATGTCTCACAGCAAAGTCAATGTTTTTCAATCTCAGTAAAAAAGATGCTATTTTACCATGTGTAACTTGCTCCCTCTTGTGGTTGGCAGATAGATTTATACTCTCAGCTCTTTACTAAAAGCAAAACAAAATAAACAAACAAACAAAAAATAGTGAATCTAAATGAAGCTTTGGGCCAGACAGAGAGAGGCTGTCTTTAACAATAGCTTTGTATGACAAGGACAGAAAGTCAGCAGATAGTAGCCCCTTTTGATTACAGTACAAGAAAACTATCTAAACTATTAAAAAAAATACAAGGGAATGCTAATGAGTTGGATAATTAGGTACTATATTTATTGCGAACTAGTTACCGATACTTAAAAGTGTGGTTCTGAATAAACTTCAGTAGATTCAGTTGTTTAATAAAAAATATTATGAGAAATATTTTGCACTAAAAATATTAATGATGTTGTTCTTCTGTGCCTGCTGCTGTGCCCTCACCACAGTGCTGAAACTGCTTGGGACTGGTACCCAGTGATCCTTCATTCCCTGCTGGTAATGCTGAGCCCAGAGGGGACACTTCACTGCTGCGAGATGATGCATCAAAAGAAAAAGACTTGGAGAAAAGAGAAGAAACGGAAGAGGGGTAGAAAGCAACAGAGTGAGAAAGAGAAGAGAGAAGCAGAGTATGAGCAGGGAAAGAAGAGCTACTAGACATCACAGAGGAAGAGGAGTAGAGGAACGGAGAAAAGAGACAGCACAAAAAGGTACAGTTGCCATCTTGTAAACTTTGTTCTAGTCATTGCACCAGAATTAGATGTTACTGAGTTGTGACACCCCGATGTTGTATTGCTACATCATGATGCAGCTGACAGCATCTGATGATGGCATTAGCCCCTGAGAGACTTTAGGACGATCATAAGGAATAAATGACGATGGAGTCTCATGTAATGTCAGTGTACAAGGATTCAGGTGAACATGTATATACAAGGTCAGATCAATGCAAGAACTGCAAACATGGTTACATGTGGGACACACAAGGTTGTACATGACCTTTGCAGGCTATTGTATCCTTGCTTTGTACTATTCATATTTTTCTTGTAAGGTGTTAATAAACCTTGCTTCAATGCAGTTAATGGCAACATGACAAATCTGCCACAACCTTGCTCTGTCATGGGCTGTTGCTTCCCAGTGGCTGAGATCAACATGACATGCTTTCAGGTTTGACTACCATGTGTCTTTATATCATTTGTACTGGCCACCATGAGAATGGGTACTTTGCTTTAGTGGACCATAAAATATGTCTTTGGGTATTCTCGAGTTGGCCATTTGAGTGAGATGCCCAGTTAACACAGCTCAGCATTTATGAGCATGTTTTGAATGTCAGACATCCAACAGTAAATAAGGATTTCAGTATTGGGAATCTTGGCCCACCATTTGACTCTGCAAACAAAATGAAGACAGCACATATAGAACTGATCATATTTCCTAATGTAGCAGTGATATGTTGTTCATCTTCCATAACCATATAGAAGTGTAGTAGGCACAACTGCCTGATAGACATTTAGCTTTGTGCTTATTTTGACTCCCCTAGTGTTCCATATGTGGTATGAAAGCATTCCAAATGTAGAGCTGGCCTTGGCTATGTGATGGGTAATGTCATCATCAATTGTGGCATTCTGCCACTGTATACTCCCTAGGTAGCAAAACAGCTTTACAGACTTGAGAGAAGTGTTGTTTACCTTAATAATTGGGTAGATATGGGCATCCCCCAGCACAAGCACAAGTACTTTGGGTTTTTTTAGGCAGATTGTGAAACCAAAACAATGGACAGCACAAATGAAGTGATCAGTTATGAACTGAATGTCATCCATCAAGTAAGCAACCAGTGCACAGTCATCAGCAAATAAAAGTTCCTTAATAAGTAATTCTCTGCTTTCATATGAGCATGGAAGTGTTGCAGATTGAACAACTTCCCAGTAGTGCAGAACTCCCCTGTCAATGTCATGAAATGTATCCAATAGCATAGCTGAAAAAAGGATGGAAAAGAGTGTAGAAGCTAGCACACAGCCTTGTTTAGTGCAAGTGGTGACATTACATTTTTCACCACTCTGGCCATCATCCTATCATGGAAATATTGTTATATTGGAAGGTGTTAATGGTGGCCATCAATTACAGACCCGGTAAAAGTTGATGAGGGTAGAGCTCAATGAAGTCTTCCAAAGAAGTATAGAGTTACCGTGGTTTGAAATTTACCTCATGATTAGTAAACAACAGCACCATGTTCATGAGCAACCTGAAGCGCAAATATCATAAAAACCATCACAGCTATAGACTTTGCTGGTTTTCATAATATTTACACCACAAAGGCTGGTCATGAACAATATCACAATCATACATCATAAACAACAAGAGCTGTTTACTGGAACAGAATATTTGGACAGTAATATTCAGTTTTAGAAAGCAAAATGTTGATTTTTCTAATTGTCCCTTTAAAAACAGCATTTGATTTTTATTATTCAATTTTCTCTTTCCCTCCAATGTCTCAATGGTACTTCTGTTCTTTTCACTTTCCTATGTAAGCTCCTTGTTGGTTGGGGACTGGTTATGTAGGAAGTAACTCTTCTACTCTCCTTTCTGTACCCTTTTTCTCCCTACCTAATCTTTCCGCTGCTGCCTTCTCCACCCTTTGATTATTGGATGGTGGGACTGTTTGACATCTTCCCCAGTGGGATTGGGATTTTGGAGGTAAATCAATTATCATTCTTTCTTTCCCCTTCTTTTGTTCCTCCTCTTTGTCCAGTAGGAAGGTGCTTGGGTGGGGTTGTGACAGAGGTAAATCACTCCTGTTCTTTCTTTCTCTCCCATTGGGGAATAACTAGGTGGGATTGTGACATCTGAGTCAGCTCCACCTTTGAACAGCTCAGGCTGGTTGTTGGGATGAGAATTGGAGTAGTAACCAGATCGCTGTTTCTAACAGTTTTTATTCAAGGCCACCAGAATGCCAGTTGACTAAATAAATAAATAACTAAATAAAAACACAAGAGCTTGTGAACACTGGCTTTCCAGGGACACGATCCATATCAAAATCATCAGAGAAACAGATGAGCCATGCACAAGGGATTTCATATTTCTAATCAGACAGATTTTGGGGGAAATTATAATAGAGATATGAAAGCGAGAAGGATACTTAAATTCCTGTTTTAAAAATTGGGCCCAGTCCTGTAAGCTGTTCACTTGCAGAATCCCCATCAAGTCAATGGTAATTCTGCACACAGAGTATGTGCAAGAACAGGACCTTTCTGACTTACTTTAAACTACAATAGGACTAATCCTACAAACACAGTCTAAGGAGTCCTAACTTGGGCCAAGATTTTTTTAACTTGTAAGGGACTAAAGTTAGGCTCCTACATCCATATTTGGGCATCTCAGTATTTGGGCCTGACTTCTGAAACGATTGAGCACTCAAGAACTCTCATTGAAGTGAAGAAACTGTTAGGTACTCAGCACTTTTGAAAATCTGGCTACTTATTTAGGGGCTTAAATATGAATTTAGGAACCTAACTTTAGGCAGCCATTTTAAAAAATCTTGATTTTGATGTCAAGGGAACTACTCAGTTGAGTAGCACTATTCACTTGAGTGTGTTCAGAGCCGCCCAAAGGTGGGGACAAAAAGACCAGTTTGCCCCACGCCTCCCATTTGAGAGGGCCCCCAAACCAAGGGGTGTTATGACCTGGTGCATGGGTTTACAGCACTACTCAAGTTTGGCTCAGCTGCCATTCTGTCATGATGGAGGGGATGCTGGGCCAAACCTGAGTGGTGTTGCGACTCTGTGTACTGGATCACAATGCCCAGAATGGGGAGAGGGCCAGGTCTCTGGGACAGAAGCCGCCGCTGCAAGGTGAGTGCTTGCTCTCCAATCCCCTCACCCCCACCCGTGGCCTCCCTTCAGTGGTAATTATTTTGGAAAGGTGGGGGAGCCTCCGTTTCACATTTTGGCCAGTTTTTTCAAGCAGTTTATTCTAATGGAATATTTGTACATGCAATATTCAATTTGAGAAAATTGAGTGTATGATTTTTAGAACTGACCATTTTAAAATCAAACTTGAATTAATTCTGCTAATACATCTACTAACACAATTCTCCTTTGATAACAAATGTAATGTTGACAGTTCCAATGTTTGTCATACAGGACTCATTGGCGCCAGCCACTTCTTTTATCATTAATAGTTTTATCATATTAATAGCATATACATTACTTTGTGATATTTAAATGTTGCACATTTATCGGCAGATTCTGTCATATATATCAAAATGTCCACTGAGTATAAACTATTTCAAAATGTAAAGCCATGCTCACATTACAGTATCTTTTTTTTCAAAGTTCGTTTCCCACTATTATAATATTTGCATATTGTCATTGGCCAAATGTTTGAGTAAGGGACCCATGGCAAAATGCATTTGACTTACTTCAAAGTTGGAACGGAATCTCATTTACAGTTACAGTATAAGGTCACCTGACAACCTAATTGCTAACCGCTTCAGCTCTTTGTAAAAGATAAATAAAAAATGAGCAAGTGGAAACACTCTAATAGGGCATCAGCCTCACCATCAGAATGCAGCTGGCAGTGGCTAGATGCCCTTGTGAAAACATATTCCCGAATGAAGTGTAGTTTTAATAGTGCTCAGGGATTTTCCAGTGATTTTTACTATTATTATCTAACTATTCATTAGTAGTTAATGTCTCTAGGTTTCTAACTTTTTATTTTATTATTATTAACATGCATGAACTTTCAAAGTATTAACAAATTTTATTCATAACTTGTATTTGTTACCTCTGTTTGTGCTTGGTCAACCTCTGAGCTTCTGTGAATTTATTTTCTTCAAAGTCCAAAAAAATCTATTTATTTTCCTCCCAAATATTATTAACTTAGGGCCTTTCTGACGAGGGCAGGTTGTGAGTTGTTTGATTGGTTGACAGGGAGGCTGGGTAGAGGAAGAAGTGGGCACGATGGAATGAGAAGTATTGTTTGGAGCTGGGAAGAGTTTGTGAAATATCCTAGTTTTCTTTAAGTTTCATAGCTGTGTTCAGGCTACATTTTGGCACTTTGTTTTGCACTTTTAATCAATGAAGAAGAGAGCACACTTAAGTTTAGAGAAAAAATCTTTCCTTTCTTTTTCTTTTTATAAGACACAGTATTCAAAAATTTTGATGAAAAAATGGCCAAATATTGAAAGACATATAATTGTGAGAACACTGACAGATTTGTGGGGTTATTAGTAACACAACAATTCTGTAACAAAAAGTATTTCCCTCTATGAAATTTATAATTTTCTGTCCATCATAAATCCACTTTTCTCTAAGAAGCCTGAGCCCAGCTACTCACTTCCATTTGCAAACAGTAATGAACAATGGCCTGGGCACCTAACTAAACAACAAGGCAGAGCCAGCTCCAAGAGTCCAAAATTGTTTTAGTACAGTTTAAATAGGGAGAAGCAAATGTGCATAAGATTTAGAAGGTGGAATACGCTTTAGGGATCTGCTCATAAATGGTAATAATACTTAATACTTTAGGCAAAAATCTTGTCCTTGTGTAGTGTCATTTATATAAAGTTCCCAAAGTGCTTTACAAACATTAATCACTGTAATTAACCATCACAATATCCTTGTGAGAAAGGGAAGTATTATCTCAGTTTTACAGATGAGAAAACAGAGGCATGGAAAGTAAGGCAAAGGCTTGCAAATGCGGATGCCTTAAGTTATGAGTCCATATTTAGACACCTAAATATAGCTGTCCTGATTTCCAGAGATGTAGAACACTTGCAACTCCCTTTGACTTCCGTAGAAGCTCTGCTGCTAAATCCTATTTTGAAACTATGGGCATTACTACAATATGTTAGTCAGACGTATAAGTATCATAAATGGTGCTTTGAGGGCATGGTGAAAATTTATATCCACATCTGCTCCTCAAAAATTATCCATGGATATAAAGCAGATATCCATGGATTTGCAGGGCTGTATCTGTTTGGCCAATTTGATGGAGGCCTGAGCTTTAAAAAACAAAAGAAATAAGGAAGCGGTGTTCCTATCTCCCTCTTTTCTCTTTGGTTGTTCCTTGAAATCATCTAGTTTAGTTAGTAGGTCTTTTGCAGCCCTACAACATTCCCCTCTCTGCAGCCTGTCACCCATACTACTAATCCAGCATGCAATAGTATCTTCTGTTTATGGGTAGCTCTGTTTGGTTTGTATATGAGTAACTCTGTGGCTCAGATGACTCTTTCTAATGGACAGTACCACTAGGTTCCAGGTCTCAGTAAGTGAGCCGGTTCATACTGCACAGTCCCTTCTGCTTTCGGCATGTCACCGTTGTAGCCAGCTGCTGCTGGATGACCCTTTTTTGGTATTCTGCCATCTAGCCAATGTAAGTGTTTATTATAGTCTATTCTTTTATTTCTATCTGAGATCACAGTAGAACTTTTCTGACAGCCACTATTCTAGCTGATGTAGTAGGCAATGCATGTTTCCTTTCTCTTCCCACATACAATATCCAGCTCCTCCATGTGCCTCAGATATTTTGTTATAACTCTGAACTGTATAGTGGTTTGGTTTCCCAGAGGTCTAAAGATAGATCAGTTCTCAGGTCACTGGAGAGATGTTCAATAGAATCACTGTTGATCATGAGTGACCATGGGCTGCGGCGTTGTTAGCCTATAAATGAGGTATGAATAAGCCTTCCTTTCACTAGCCCTGCCACTATGTTCCTGAATTCTGTATGTTTTGTAGTGTATTAGACATGAAGTTGTTCTGACTTGATGTAATGGTAGGTAGATGTCTTTCTGTGTTCTTTGGTCACTTCCAAACAATACAATGAGAGGACTAAAACATCTGGCTGGAAGTATAGTGCATATATTGAAGAAAAATATACAAAAACTCACAGTTCTGCCCTGGGATGTAATGGACCCTAGAGAAACACTGTCACATCTTGAGATCAATGAGATTACAGCTAGAGGGAAAAACTTTGTCCTCACTTTCAAGGCCCTGCACAGCTTTGCACCACCCTACTCCCCAGCACTGGCCATACATCACTTTTTCCTGTTGAAACCCTGCATTCTGCTATTTCTGTCTCCCTCTATGTATCTTTAGTTCTATTCTCTCACAAACGCCTCTCTGTACCTTCACCCATACTGCTCCACTTGATATATTCTCTCTGGTACTATATGCCAGACTTGTTCTCCATTTTTAAATCCCTTTTCAAAACTTACTGTCTCCCCACAATCCTTCAAACATGATGTATCTTGATTTTAGTAACGCTTTTGACACAGTCCCACATGATATGCTCATAAATAAACTGAGGAAATGTGGTCTAAATGAAATTACTTTAAGGTGAGTGCACAACTGTTTGAAAAACCTTACTTGTAGAGTTATGAGTAGTTTGCTGTCAAATAGGGAAGACTTATCTTGTGGGGATCTGCAGGGGTCTGTCCTTGTTCAAGTAATATTCAATGGTTTCATTGATGACTTGGATAATGAGGTGGAGAGTATGCTTATAAAATTTGTGGATGACACCAAGCTGGGCGGGGTTGCAAGCACTTTGGAGGATGGGCTTAGAATTCAAAAGGAACTTGATAAAGTGGAGAATTAATATGAAATCAACAAGATGAAATTCAATAAAGACAAGTACACTTCAATAAAGACTGCACTTAGGAAGGAAAAATAAAATGTACACATACAAAATGGGGAATAACTGAATAGGCTGTAGTACTGCAGAAAAGGATCTGGGGGTTATATGCAAACTAGACACAATCAACTCAGGATTAAATAAGGACTGGGAATGGCTGAGCCATTACAAACATTGAATCTATCTCCCCTTGTAAGTATTCTCACACTTCTTATCAACCTGTCTGTACTGGGCTAGCTTGATTATCACTTCAAAAGTTTTTTTTCTCTTACTTAATTGGCCTCTCAGAGTTGGTAAGACAACTCCCACCTGTTCATGCTCTCTGTATGTGTGTATATATATCTCCTCAATATATGTTCCATTCTATATGCATCCGAAGAAGTGGGCTGTAGTCCACGAAAGCTTATGCTCTAATAAATTTGTTAGTCTCTAAGGTGCCACAAGTACTCCTGTTCTTTTTGCGGATACAGACTAACACGGCTGCTACTCTGATACCTGGGGGTTATAGTGTACCATAAATTGAATATGAGCATAGGCAGTGGGTATAATAGGCTAGGGAAGGCTCTACCTCCCCCAGCATGGCCGCGACTGCCGGACCCCTGGTTGTGAGGTTTGGCGGTGAAGTTTTTGCTTTATTATGCACCATGGAGGTTCTGGGGCAGCTGAGGAGGCACATAATGCCTCTTCAGATGGGGCATATCAAAAGCATCTTCTAACAGATGCTTTTCCCCTGGGCAAGTTTAGTCTGGGGAGGGGAGGCAAGGCACAGCACAGTTACAGCTGGCACGGGGCTCTTCCAGGTGCTGGGGAGGGCACTCTGGGCATGGGGGGAAAGGTCGGGGCTTCGGCCAACCCGGGGCTCCTCTGGCCGAGCAGGTGGGGTGCTCAGGGCTTCGACCTGCCCGGGGCACCTGTGCCGAGTGGGGTGTGTGCACTCTGGGATGGAGGGGCCTTGTGGCACCGGCTGCGAGGGGAGGTCAGTGGGTCTCAGGGCTCCGGGTGTGGGGAGGGCGTGGACGGAAGGGGCGGAGCTGGGGTCTAGCCTCCCCAAAGTGGGGCTCCACCCGCAGTCCATGAATATGAGCCAACATGAGACAGTAGTGTTATATGTAGTACAGGGGAGGCAATTGTTATACAGTAGGGTTACCATGTGTCCGTTTTTTCCCAGACATGTCCGGCTTTTTGGTAATCAAACCCCCGTCCGGGGGGGAATTTCCAAAAAGCTGAACATGTCCAGGAAAAATACTCCCTGGCTTACCTTAGAGCGGGCGCCGGAGGCTGCTGTGCTCCCTGACTCCTGGGCTCTGTAAGAGCCGAGCTGCCCGAGCGCTACCGGCTTCGGGCAGCCCCCATGCCTCCGGACCCTGTGCCACCAGCCGGGCACTTCCCTTCCCGGGCTCCGGGGGCGCAGGGTCCAGAGGCATGGGGGCTGCCCGAAGCTGGTAGCGCTCGGGCAGCTCGGCGCTTACAGAGCCCAGGAATGCAGGGAGCACAACAGCCGCCAGAGCCCGGGAGGGGAAGTGCCCGGCCGGGGGCGCAGGGTCCGAAGGTATGGGGGCTGCCCGAAGCCCGAGCACTACCGGCTTCATGGTTTGCCGGGCAGCCTCCAGACCCTGCGCCCCCGGCTGGGCGCTTCCCCTCCCGGGCTCCAGCTGTGTGAAGCCGGTAGCGCTTGGGCAGCCCTTTTTGTGTGGCTGGGAAGGAGGAGGGGGTATATAGCAGTTGAGAGCATTGTAGAGACAGTGCAGAGCCCCTGGAGTAGAAAGCATGCCTCTGCCTCCTTTGGCTCATGGGCTCCAAAGGGAGATGTATCCAACCATATGTGGCCAAAAAGAATGTTGTTATAACAACAGACCTTTACGGTGGGCAAAGGTAAGTAAAAAAATGGGTATATGGGCGGGGGGCGAGGGGCGGGGGAGGGGGGGGGCTGGAAAAAAGGCCAACCTCATCCTGGAGTGGAAAAGAAGAAATGTGAAACAAAGAGGAATACATAATAACAAGAGTGCCCTCATATGGAAAGTACTATAACTGCAAGTCCTTATGGCTTGGAAATGTACTGCTAACAAAGGATGTGTGCTATATACCAGGGGTGGCCAAATTTATTGACCCTCCGAGCCACATATGACAATCTTCAGAAGTTCGAGAGCCAGGGCACACCTGACAGGGCTTCAACTGTGCAGCAGGCACCTGCTGGGGGTTGGGGCTTCAGCCCCGCTCCTGTTTAAGCACCAAGCCCTGGCAGGCGCACCCTATGGGTCTGAAGTCCCAAGAACCCCAGCCCGCTGGGCAGAAGCTTGGGACAATGGAGGGGGGGCATGTGGGATCATGTACCCACTCCCACCGATTTTTGCCAGGGTTTGCTGGCCCTGCTTAGTCACATGGTGCCGCCAGGCTTCCTCCTTGTATGGCAGCTGCTGGAGCCAACAAGCTGGGAGCTGTGGCCTGAGAGGAGAAGCAGTGGCAAACAGCTGGGAGCTGCAGGGAGTGCTGCTGTTTTTGCTGCTGCCTCTTCTCCCTGAGCTAAAGCATCAGCCCCTCCCTGCAGCTCCCATCTGTTTACTACTGCCTCTCCATGTGGAGCTAACACCTGGGAGCTGTGGGAAGGGGTCGCTGAGGGTAAGGGGGGCATGCCTGGGGTATGTGACTCAAGCTGTTGGGGGGGGGATGAACCTTTAAATTGTGCCCCCAACTCTCAGCAGTCACCAGTTGTCTTTGGCAGAAGCCCCGAGCTCCCCGCCCTCCTCCCCCAGCCTGGTAGGTGGAGAACAGGGGAGTAGGTGGGGGGCTCCGCGAGCCATACTTTAACTGTAAAAGAGCTGCAAGCCACAGTTTGGCCACCCTTCTCATGCAAGTTTCTGGGATAAACTAAAATATTGCATAAAGTCTGTGGAATTAAGCCCTCTTACACCAGGTCTGACTTTATCCCTGTATCTGTGTTAGTCTGCTTAAAGTGATGTCTAGCACTGCAGCATTCAATTAATATTGCATTAAACATAAGAATTCAGACAAGAGTAAGCTGACATGAAATTTTAAAGACATCTGTATTCTCAGCGACAGAATCGATGGCCGTGTAGGACTTCACAGGTGTCACTATGCTGTACGCCATGGCTAATTAATTCTACTCCAAAGGCACAGCCTCCTATTGCTTGAGCCAAAGAAGAGATTCTGTTTGCTGTTAGCCATATAGGGCCTCTGAAACATACTTGAGCATTTCTGGTTCTGTTGATTAGAGGGCAGTGATACACTTACATTCTAGGCAGCCCATTGTAATATTACTTTATATTGTTGCATATATGTCATGTGGTCATGTAAGGGGAGACTCAACTGTAATGCTTCCATGCAAGGTGACAGAGTTAAGTTTGCTATTGGAAGTTGAAGTAGTCCCCTTTTTCTTGGAGTGTTCAATCACATGCTCTAATCTAGAGAGACATGCTAGATGGAGTTGCACTTTCTTCTACCATGAAGTATTCCATTTACTCCAACCAAATCCACATAGATAATATGTGGACAAGAATATTTTGAGTATAAAAACTTAAATTAATTGTGTAAGAGGGAAATAAAATAAGAAAGAGGACTGTAAAAAGATTAAGGAAAATGAGAAACTCTCTGCTTGCTAATTATACTTTATTAAAAAAAACACTGTTGTAAATATTACAAGAATATACATCTGCAGAATTCTTTCCTTTTGTTTTCAATAACATACCTAAATATAAGTGAGTGGTCTTATCCTATATAATATTAAATGCAGATAAAGCCATATGATAAGGCTTATTTTTGAAATAAGTGATTTCTGTTTCACATATCCTTTCAAACTCATCCAAGTCCTGGGTCATTTTTGCTGCGACTTGCTCCATTACAGTTTTATTCTGATCAGGTTGAGCCATGTAGTCCTTTATGGATCCTGCTGGTTTCATTCATGCCATCATCAGGATTGCTTTTTTGGGCAGTGTTAACAATAGTAAAAGTATCAAAAGTCATTGGAATTAAGTGACTTAGAAGCCTAAGTTCCATTTTATGTTCAAGAAAACTTAGGCTCCTATGTCACTTTTGAAAATTTTACCCACAGTGCATTTGTCTGTTTTAGGTGAGCTGTTGTAGGAACAACAATCTCCAGTGTGTCCTTAAGGGTGTGTGTTTCTTCTGCTCAAAAAGTTTGTGTTAGTTGTCATGACAAGAATACATCAAAATACGATGCTGTTGTAATTTATATTTATTAGAAACACTATGTTGTTGTTTTTTTAAATAAATTTAGTTTTGGGTCAAAGTTTGCAGTATAGAGGTCAATACAAAAAAAGTAAAATAAACATAAATCCAAGTAATTTCTATTGATTTTTCTACCTTTAAATTTATTGGATAGCATTTACCTTCAGTTTGTCTTTTTTTAAATGTTATGATTTATTATTTCATTGCAAAATTCTCAGTGTTTTGCAAACGATAGCCCCAGTCCTATGTGTAGATGTGAGTAACTTTACTCATGACATCCCTGGGACTGCTCCCCTGAGTAAAGTTACACATGTGCTTACATGTTTGCAAGAGTGGGGACAAAATCCCTATATTGAAATATACCCATCTCTGGACAAAGTGTAGCAGATAGGTGAACAACAGATGGGGTGAAGATAGGGAAAAATGGTTAGCCACCGGAGCAAACCCCCTATTCTCAAAAAAATACCATATGATCTTTAACGTCCATGCAGAGGGGACAGGACAGGGACAGTTAAAGGCCCATGGGAAAGACGTGCACACAGACACTTGTATGCAAGTCTTGCTAACTTTCCTTTTTGGAGCTGTGGTGTTCCTGAGTAATCTCGCCTTCCTTAGAGGCAAAGACTTTGAAGCAGCATCTCTTTTCATTGCCAAAAAATAGTACATGACTAGGGGCTGGGGAGGAGGGACAACGATTGCATTCTGCGCCAGACACAGTTATTGTAGTTCTCTTCGCAAGGAACAGCCCCCCTGCCACCAGCAGGGATGCGGGGGGGGGGGGGGGGGGGGGGGGGGGGCAGCAGCTGCACATTCTCTCGCGCATGCACGCAGCTAACCCCCCCTCCTGCTGTTGCTTCTGCTCAGACTCCAGTCTCCGTGCACTGCCGCTGCAGACCATGGCACCTTGGCTCCAGTTCAGCTCCTTTTTCTTCACTCTGATCGCCTGCTTCAAGGGTCACCAGCTGGCTGGGCCTGCCGGAGGACCCAGCAGCAGGCGGGAGCCTGCGGCCGACACGTGTGGATGGAGGGTGAGTGGACTGAAGCTTTGTTTCTTGTTTCTCCGCACAATCGGGCAGATTCATGCGCTGAGTTGGGTTTTCCAAACTTGCAGGATTTGGCGGAGTGGCGTGGGATGATGCCAGAGTTTCCCAGCTAAGCCTCGCAAGCGCTGTCCCGTGGGCAGCGGACTCTTTGCAGCCAAGCCCATCTGAGCAATGCAGGTGTGGTGCCTACCTGCCTGTCCGACTTGCTGCTTCTCCCGAATATGCAAGGAGAGCTCGCTGGGCGGGCGGGGGGGGGGGGGGGGGGGGGGAGCCTCTTCTGCAATTCCTTTGCTGCTGCTCCAAGGCTCTGCAGCTGGTAATTTGCGGCCAGGAGGAAAGGTGGCATTTCCAGAGAAGGGATAGTTACTGGTTTCTCGCCCTGGGGGTGCGAGGCATCGTTTAACCAGCGAGTGTGAAGAAGTCACTCAACAGGTCCTTTATCCGCAGCTCTCTCCTTCCTTAACTCGACCTGCCCTGCCAGCAGGATAAAAAGGCGATCATTTGGGCTTTGTTATTTTAATGATTCGAGGCCGGCTTGGGGTCTTAGCTTCAGGCCTGATCATCAGACATAGGATGTAGGAAAAGTAAATTGGCGGGGGGCGTGGAGGGGGGGAGCTGGAAGGTGAAACATTCCGTTATTGGTCTTTACCTTTTGTTCCGGCTCCTGGTGCGTTAGCTTCAGACTTTTCTTGCTGCGTTTTCCTGTTTGTTTTTCAAAAATCACCTTTCAGTGTTTTCTCCCCACAAAGGCTAGCGAGAATTCTAGTTAAATTGTGGAGTTCCAAGGACCATAGGAAGGAAAAGACTGACTTTCATTGCCTTTCTTTTTTGTTAGATTCTCACTAATGATTTCATTAGTTTCAGATCATAACATTTGAAAAAGTTCCTGCAAGGCACAAATCAGGGATATGGAGGGAATAGTGTAGTTCACTGGAAGTTAGAAAACACTGGAAACTATGTAAGAGAGAGAAAAAATGCACATATTGCATCTTAAGTCACGGTTTACTAGCAAAATATATTTTACTATAGTGTTCATGTTTCACAAGATGTAAGCCGTGTGCGCCACATATTTCAAACTACCAGCATACATATTTCTGTCAGGTTCAGCAGCAGCTATTAAATATACTGTCATTACCTATTAGGAGTTATAATGCTTGATTAATTTTGCTTATCTTGACATCTAGAGGAATGTGCAATATATATTTAATTGATTTTTCCTTACATAATGAATTATATTGTATATATTAAACTGATTATATCTGGGTCTGTTTAATGTAAAGCTTTTAAAATAGTCCCCTGTAATAAATCTGCTAAAAACACAATCTTTCAAGTTACTGTGAAGAAAACCTTTATTTTTGTATCACATACAACAAATTTAAGGTTTTAATTTCCTAAACAAACATTCCAATCAGTTAGACTGTGTTACCAATATATTTTTTATTTCCAGTTAGCAAATTTGCCTGACCAGTTTTTTAGATAATGAATCTTATTCTGTAGTACAATTCTTAATTGAGAAAACTCGTATTGACTTAAGTGGGAGTTTTGCCAGAGGAATGACTGCAGGAAGGGACCCATTGTCTTGGTTGTGTGGTATTTATCTTGGAGTGCATGTAAGTTTTGAATAGACTTGACATACTATTAAATGACTGATGGCCCCTGTAACACATTGTCTGCTCTGGGGCAGGGCTGCCTTTGAAGTGCTACCCTGTAGGAAGTAAAGAGACTATTTGCTCTATTAAAATTCCTTGGTATTTCCTCTGTTTAACCACAGGCCACTTCCCCTCTGCCACTCTAAACACTGCAGGGACACTGACTGATTGAAAAGACATAAGCCCTGAAGTAATTGTACCTTATTCAAATAGATATTCTTATTGTAGCTTATTTATAAATGGTTGCTAATCTGTAGGTTAAGGGCAGGAACAAATCTAAAAACTTTATAGAGAGAGATGAATAGCAAGCATGTCTAATGTGTTTTGAGTAAAACAATGCTTGTTAAGCTAATTTTCACTAGTATAGTATTGAAAAAAATATTGTTTAACTGTTGATATTTGAGTAATTAAACAAGAGATAGAATGTGACTTATCTATGTGTGTGTTATTTTTCTTATCACTGGTAGAATTGTGTGGATATGTCACACTTTCTCACAATTGCATTGGGGGGAAAACCTGGCTCCCCCACCCCTCAATTTGAGCACTTTTATTTATTTTCCCCAAATTCATGCTCATTTTCCTCATATGTGAAATTTTCATGTCACATTCTGCTTAGGTTTGCTTAATTTATTAGAACAAAAAAATATGAACTTTTCTAAAAAAAACTATAATCTTTTTGCTTTTAATCTAATGTAAATATTTGAAATTTGTCTTTGTTTTATTGCAGTAAAAATTTAATTTGGTAAAGGAATAGTGTAGATTTGTGTTGGTAAGAATTTATATTTGCAAATATTTGCTGTTTCAATTCAGAGACCCTCAGCTTATTCTTTTCATTTGAATCATTTGAATTTGCAAAATCTAAAGGTTATGGAACAGGTCCTGACAACTTTAGTTGCAAAATATGTGAATACTTGCAGTGCATTCTTTTGTAGTAGTTTGGTCCCAGTCCTGCAAGACCAACATGGCTCTGAACAAGCAAAACAGTTAAGCATATGTGTAACTTACGAGCACATGAGTAGTCTCACTGAGTGAAATCCTCCTGGCCTCACTAACCTCAGTGGCAGAACTTCCTTTGATTTCAGTGCGGCCAGGGTTTCGCGCATTTACTTCAGTGAGAATTTTAAGGCTTATGTACATTTGCAAGTTGTACAAATTTGAGTTAGGATTGAAATTTAAAGCACAATAGCTATTCTCGAATAGCTCCCTGTGTGGACACTTATTCTGAAATAGCTATTTCGGTTAATTTCCCCATGTAGGTATTGTAAGGAATGAAGGACTGAGTTTTAAAATTTAGTTGTATATATTTGGGGCCCAGTTCTGCAAAGAGTTAAGCACATGGGTAACTTTACTCACATAACTAATTTTGTTGACTCCAATGGGACTACTCATGTGAGTAAAGTTTTCCACATTCTTAACTCTGCAGGCCTTTGACTATGTTCAGACTAAAACATAAGATTAATGAGACTATTGACTGAGAGAGAATATAGCATTTGGCATATTTTAAAGCAAAAAAACAAAAAGTATTGTACGTTGCCCACAATAGGGGCTCCTTGCATTCCTCCATTCTCCCCCAGAAGCTTCCTATGTGCCATCCTCCCATCTGCTTCTATTCCAGGGATTTTCTGCAGTCTTCATCATCCCGTCCCTCATGCCATGAGCTCCTGTGTGGACCCCTGCTCTCCCATGCTAGGGTTCCTGATTCCCTTCCCCATGCCAGGTGCTATGTGTGCAATCCATTCTACCCATGCCTCCCCCCCTCCCCCCAAACTTTCTGATCTTCAGAAAGTTTGATTTTCGAGCTGATTTTCAGTGGCACTCAAACTGCTTGGGGGGCTCTGCATTTTAATTTAATTTTAAATGAAACTTCTTAAGCATTTTAAAAACCTTATTTACTTTACATACAACAATAGTTTAGTTATATATTATAGACTTATAGAAAGAGACCTTCTAAAAACGTTAAAATGTATTACTGGCACGCAAAACCTTAAATTAGAGTGAGTAAATGAAGACTCGGCACACCACTTCTGAAAGGTTGCCTACCCCTGTTCTACACCAACAGAAGAAGTTTGTGTCCAGACATGGGGGCTGTGCTGGCGTAGCTATGCCAACATAACTATTCTGGCTTAGGCTCTGTATTGTAGACATAGCCTAGATCACTTAACTAAATTTCCATAAAAAACATGCTAACTACAGCATGCCTACTGCTTTATGTTTATTTAAAAACCAACAACACAATTTAAGTATATACACTACTCGAACAGGAAGATGTCTCTTCATTACAATTGTTTTATAGTGGGTCTGAGCCTTCCTTCCATAAAAAGCATTTAGTCTAAATAGTGCAAGTAATGTATTTTCAGAGTTGGCTTTCAAATGCACAAAACATTTAGAGAGGAAAAATGATGAAAACTTATTCCAGTTTACTTATAATAAACTTGTTCTGAATATTGACAATAAAAATGCATCTTTAATCTTTTACATGCATTTTATTGTGTAATTGTGTACTTTGACTATTCAGGACATTCAAAAGGCTCATGACCTAACAAGCATTTCTGTAGTTGAAGGCCTCCCAGCAATATTATGGACTGGATTTGTTTCCTCTTTATAATGCATGCCATGGTTTAGATTTCAACAAACAAAAGTTGCCTCTTAACAACTTGAAACAAATGTATCAGTCAGACTAATTTCAAAATCTAGATAATTTATTTGAGGGGCAAAACAAATACTTAATTAATTTCATAGATTTAAATATTTTCTTGTCCACTGGTGGAAAAAAGTTAAGCCATCATTAGATGACTCTAGCTTTTCTTTAGTTAATTACTTGATAATGTTAGTGTAATGTGGATGTTAGTTCATTTAAGCTGCAACATTTTAAATGGGTGTTTAATAAGGACCAGCTGTCTTTTCCAACAGATCCGTCCAAAGATGATGAAACAAAGCTTTGATGTGAATTTGCCCATTTAATTCTGCTCAAAGGCTGAAGTTTGCCAATTAATTTGGCATTTTATTAGGGTACTATAAAAATGATAGGAGTGCAAAGTTTTATTGGTGAACAATAAGACTAAAATTGGTCTTCAATTTTTAAATGTGAAAATAATTTCTCTTTACTTTACTTGTGGTTGTAAAATATGAAGTGTAATGCTCCCAATAATGTTCAATGGTGCTTGAAGGAGGAAACTCCAAAAGTTTTATTTTTATTTTTCTGAAAGTTAACAATTTACCTTGAAGTTTTATGCTGTATTTATGCTTTGTTTATCTGCTTAACATAAAACTGAACATTATGTGTAAAAACTGATATATAAAGCATAGCACAATTTGAAAAAACACATATAATTTATATCTCAGGTTATATATATCCATTAATTTTGTGGTGTTCCCTTGTTCTTCCCTCCGCATAAAATTATATTAATTTTGACAACCAATTTTGTGAAAGAAGGGCAAGTCATAGGAGCTATTTTAATTAAGCTACTTTTTATTACTTTCAAATGGACATTCAGCTTGATTTATTTTAAATGCATATATATTTGAAACCCTGTTTCGAGATTAGATATAAACTGTGAAACTGGAAAAAAAGATTTTATCCTATCACGTTTTTTGCAATTGTAAATTCATCCAGCTATTTACCTTTCCAAGCTTTGACAATTATAGTCACCATTGTTTACACTTGTACTTGTGCCTCTGTATGAGTTTCCACAAGAGATTAAAATCAGAGAATAATGATTACTTTACAGCATATAGCAGTTTGCTACAGTAATGGATGGTTTCCTGCAGCTGTTCTGATGTGCAATATTTATTTAACAAAAATATATGGTTTTGAACCCTTTGTCACTTTAGTGACTATGCTAAATCCTGTTAGCTGAGCCATATATTTAAACATCTTCTGTATGCTTCCTTTTCCAGCATGTCAGGCCTTATGCTACTTTAGCAATATGTTCTGCATTCAATAGCATACTGAAAACATCTCTTCCTGGGTTTCACAATAACTGTCATCAGACTGTAGAATGAGTGACCCCAGAATTCCACAGTGGTGTGAAAAGTGTAATATTGACCCATATAATCTAAGGGGTCCCTTTTTAAAAAAAATGATAAATAGTCTTGGAAGGATTAGTTTTTTATCAGTCAATTCGGTAAAGTCAGTTTCATGATACACACCCAAAAATATCTGAAAAAATATATCCGTGGATAATTGAAATTTACAGATAGACAAAGTAAGAAAAATGCTGCTGGGGCACTTATCAGACTTTGATTTAGGGATAGTTACTTTGAATATTTTCACATTTGATATTGGCAATTTGTGTTTTAACAGTTGTATAGCTTTAACTTTTTGAATGTCAATGTCTACTGTTATTAAATAATTATTGTCTGACCTCTCCCATAATTTCCCAGAAAAGTGAACATTTAAATGGATAAAAATAGAAAAAATATTAAAAATAAACCAGTACTATCAGTTGAAATTATAAAATAATCTATTTAATGTTGTTTATTTCTGCAATTGAACGCGGCACCTGTATCAAGTGTATATAACGATACAAAATGTACTTCCAAAAGTTAATTCTTGGAAGTATGCCATGAACATGCATGAATGTGGACAGCGGATACTGAGCAATGTAGGGAAGTCAAGTGCATATTGTTTAACATTAGCTATAACAAGTTTCCATGTTACAGATGTTTCTTAGTAAATCTGACTGATCTTTAAACTCCACTGGACCCATTTCTAATAACCAATTTTCAAATTGTAGGTATTGCTTTGTAAAACGCTTAGAAATAAATGGTCTGACAAACACTCTGATAGAAGGAGTTGATAGTACCACTATAATAGCTTACTATTTAACAGATGATTTTTAAAAAGTTCTCTAAAATCCACATGCTTATTTGGGTTGTCTTGAAAATTGCTGTGCCTCCCGGGACCTAGGGTAAAATTAGTGATCAAAATTTGTGGTTGTTTGAGCAAGGGGTTTCCAAGATACAGCCCATTCCTCTCCCCCTCAAAATGGAATCAAAATGTTACAGTTCTTGTAACTTTATTTTGCCTATTGTGGCTCTGATCCTCCCCAAATTGATATCATCCACTCAAGATTGATCTGGGCTAGTGTCTGGTACCCACTCCTACTTTGAGAAAGCAAGATTAAAAAAATTATTCAAGGTAAAAATTGGATCTACAATATGGCTTGAACCAAGTTGACATGTCAGAGGAAGAAATTTGCCCATGTGCATCAGGACTAGAGTTTAGTTGCAATCCAGGATGGTTGCAGACAGCCTGACATCAGATTAATTGGGGGCTAAAAGATGACACACTGTGGCTTTCGAACCTGAGCACCACCCATGTACTGTGAATTAGCTCAAGTCCTACCTACACTTGGGAGTTTTCTGAGGCTGTCTTGTGCACATTAGTTGCATCGTGCAGGGTCATCTTCTGGAAGTTTTGCCTGCAATTGTTATGCATACTCAGATTTTACTTTAGAGGAATTGTCAAGAATAATAGCATTAATTAAATAGGGGGAAGATTAAAGATTCTAGTAAGCAGCAGCATTAGGATAATGTAACCATGCCACATGCTCCTGACTCATTTTCTGAACAGTGGGTCTGAGTGTGAGGTATGTATAGCAAAGAAAGTAGCTGTGACTCTCATCAATGTCAGTATGATCAAAGTGATTATTAAGTATCAGGAAACTACCCATAGTAGAGAGCTCTGTTCTAAAAACTTATGTGACGTCAACATTGACTAATGCACTGTCAGAATATTTTATAAATCAAATCAGTAACCCATATTTTTCATTAAAAATAAACACATTTACACTTTCTACAATAATTAATCCATCTACACAAACTAAGGGTTCAGACCTCTTGATTTTCCCCTTCAAAATGTTGAGGTTCCTTAGAAAAATTGTAGTTCTTTAAAAAAAAAAAAAAAAAAGAGGCAGAACAAACCTCAAATGACATTCTCCCTTCACAAAGGGTTATAAAAAAATCAAGCAATCCACAAATAGCAATAAATATTGTAAATGATAGTCTAACCTAAAAGCCAGAATTTTTGTAGAACCTTTCTCATCCCGTTAAAATGAAAATCTGGTGCAATTTTAACTGTGGTGGCACTGCTGCGCTGCCACATTAGAGCCAGAGGTAGATATAGTGGTGCAAGTGGGATCATTTGCTCAAGGGTTTCTCAGATACGGTCCCCAAATAAGGAACCAATTTTAATAATCAAAGTGTTCTAAAGTATATACACATAGGGGGATTGTCTTGAAAATAGGTATGCTGTAACAGAGGCTGGGATAGAGTTTGCAGTGCAAATTTGGGGTCATTTGAACAAGGGATTCTCAATATAAGGCCCCTCCCGTACTACGAGCTTCTTTTAATTTTCACTAATATCTGTGTGAACAGATCATATCTTGAATATTGCATACCACAACAGACACAGGGGTATGCTTCTGCATACAAATTTGAAGTCATTTGGTCAATGTGTTCTTCAGATTCAGCCCCCAATAAAGAGATGATATTAATATTAAAGTTGCTCTAAAACCTACATGCACGGTGAGATTGTCCTGAAAACTGATAGTTCATAACAGTGGATGGGGTAGACTTGGGGAGGTGGTGAGGAGATCACCCATTGAGATGAACAGGCCACTTCAAACCTCAGCAATCCTCCTAGACTTCAGAGTGTTGTGCAGGGCGCTTTCCCCCTACATTAGCCCTAAATGGAGTATGGTATCTGAGTCTTTCATCCATGCCTCTTTGCTGCCTCCAGCTGGTAGATGTGCTTCTCACAGCCCATTGGTTTACCACCTACCTTCCTCCTCATTGCCCCTCCACCCATACTGGGGAAATGCAGAGTCCAGGAGGAGGCCAGAGATGGTAACAGACTGCCAGTAATGTGTTCCCAGGAAACTTTCTTGTGCCTGTGCATAGGTACTCCCTAGTCAGACCCCCATCATTACCACCACTTACTGAAAAAACAAGGGTCATTCACTGCCCCAAAACTTTAATACAGAGTTAAGGTTGATTGGCAGTTCTACATACCCTTCCAGAATGTCAAGTGCACTTATACTTTAAATCTCTGAAACCAGGAAAAGATGAGTTACGGTGCATACCAGCCCCTCTCTGTAACCTTAACTCTGCCCTCCTTGAATGATGCTCCAACCTGCTCTGACAGACATCATAGCACTCTTTTTCCATATGATATAGGATACTGTGGGGATGCCTATGGTAGGAGAAACTGTCACACTATGTCCTGAGTAAGGCAAAAGTTGCATTTGGGGCACACTTCATGAATACCAGCTGGGTAGGCCTGGCCTATACTTGACTATTTCACCTACTCTGTATAAACCACCTGTGAAGGGGCTCCCTCTTCACCTCCTGGAAACACTGACTAGTGAACACTCTCTGTGAATTAAGCACCACACACGGTCCAGCAGGATTCCAAGTGTCTTTATTGTGGTTTATGCTCCAAATATATCACAACAGAGCAGCAGTTGTCTGGAACCCCCTTCCTGCTCCCTGGCTCATACTACTTGCTTTCTTCTCAGAGCTACCCAGCTGGCAAGCTAATTACCTCATTAGTTCATCAGGCTCCCTACAGGTGCAAATGATCCCTTCTACTCTTCCAAGCCCAAACTACCTAAGCCTCTCCTATTCTAACTACACCCAGTGCTCTGGGTGTTCTAAGTGACCAGGGTGCTGGCTTCCAAAGGCTCAATTTATAGCTGCTAACAGCACCCTGTCGCACCAAATGTTAGCACCCCTTGACTCTTGTCCTCAGGATTCCCCTTACAACACGACCTGCATCTCTGCCCTGTAGTACACTGTCATGCTTACCGTCAGACTGTTACAAATCCTTCAACAAGAATATTGTGCTCCTCTATTTGCATAACCCGCATAATTCAGCACAGAAATGAGGGGTCCCAGATCCATTGGGTACCGATGCATCACTCTTTGTATCACAGTTTGAGCTGCAGCTACTTGTTGCAATTAATCCCAGCATTAGTCAATATACCTGTCCCTAACACAGTGAAGGACAGTTGGAGGGCGTGCAGATAAATGAGAGAATACAATTCTGTGGGTCACACCATACCACATAAAATGGTACACTCCTCATGTCCGTTTATTATAGGGCAGCCCTGGCCAAAACATACTATCCCCAGTTTATCGTATTAGTTCCGGGGGCAGAGTTAAGGTTGTGAGGAGTACTGTTGTGTGTAACAACTGGATTCAAGAGATTTAAAAGTAGGTGCACTCGATGTTCTGGGAGGATACCTGGCACAACCAGTCAGCTTTAATTCATGTGTTAATAAATTTTTTGGGTAGTGAATATTCTATAAGGGCTTCCAAACTGGCAGGACTCAGCACCAGCTCTTCCAAGGTGTTGAATCCTTTCAACCCGCATGGAGTTCACTGGGTGTAAGCACCTGACAGGCTCAAACTCATAATATTCTCGTCTAGCATATAGTTTTAAATACTTTGCTAAAACCAAGTTCCTTAGGAAGAAGTCATTTGAATACATTTAATTTATGAATTGCACCGCATTTTAAAAATGTACTCTTTACTGGACATGCATCTTTTTTATGACATTTTTGAAGAACAATTTCTAAAAATTGTCTATATCAATGTTTCTCATTCATTTAATTTATTTGTATCTGATTTTTCCTAAGTGATTTAAACTTATGCTTCATATTTTACTTTCACTGGGGTTTTAAATGGCAATGTGAACTAGTCAATTTTGATCATTCTTGGTGAGCAGACTTGGATTTTCATTTCTGGACACCTCCCCCCCCCCCACTCCAGTGGGAGGAACTAAATATTTCTGATCTTACTTCTGACCATATTCAAATCCAACCAAGCAATCAGTGACTTCCCTGACTTTTTTTGTATAAGGCTGTGGGAAAATTCCTGGTTGGCTGGTTATGAATTAATGAAAATCCTTAGAATGCTTCACTAATGATAGCTCCTGTGGCTTTAAAAAAATGCTATTCCCTTTTTTAATTTGAAGGAGGTCATGGGGGTTTACAGAAACTAAGAAAAGAAAGCGTAACATCTGGTTGTGCTCTGCTGATGACTGCTTTTGTGTAAAGAAAAGTTATGGAGTCTCCTCAGCATCAAATGCATTCAAGGTGATCCTTCATAAGAATTTCTTGCAAGAATACATTTCACTCAAACTGTGTTTTCTAATTGCTTTTACTCTGTACTTTGAAATACTGTTTTTTTTCTGTTAACCAGGACACTTTTGAAATCCTAAATTTGTAATATTTTCACCTAAATATATACCTTAATTTTATTTTCTTCTCTATCAAATATTCTTTTGCTTAACTCAGTTATGTTCCTATAACTTTTTCTAAAGGTTTTGAGTCCAACATTAAAAAACATTAAAAATAGATCTTAGGTGACCCTAATGAAATTGATGGAAGTTTTGCTTTCAGAGTTTATATCCATATAGATAGCTATTTTTTGACTACTTGATTATAAAGTAGTTTGAGTTTTTGAAATAACTTTTTTATAATTTATATATACATATTAATATATAATATGCATTAATATATATTAATGTAGTTAATATATAATAACAATTTTGGATAATAATACTTTTATCTGGGGGTTCTTTGTTACCTTTCACTTAACCATGTTTGATAAGTTGAAAAGCCTGTCCTGTAAATGTTTTGATCCAAACAGCTAAATGATTAGTCTAGAAACTGCTGGCTGTTCATTTACAATTACAAGTGGGTATTCTGTGCATGGTTTATATGGCTATCAGAAAATATAATAGGAAATATGTACAGTTTTTAACAGTAACATACACCTCTACCCCGATATAACGCGACCCGATATAACACGAATTCGGATATAACGCGGTAAAGCAGTGCTCTGGGGTGGCGGGGCTGTGCACTTCTGTGGATCAAAGCAAGTTCGATATAACGCGGTTTCACCTATAACGCGGTAAGATTTTTTTGGCTCCTGAAGACAGCGTTATATTGGGGTAGAGGTGTATTTACAATATCTTATCTGTTTTTGAAAAATATGTTTTGGTTTTATAAAGTGATTCAAATTAACAGTCAGGGCCTGTGCTTATCACTTATAAGTGGCCTGCTCTGCACCTAATACTGGCATAGCTATATTGGTCAGGGGTGTGAAAAAAACATACCCTCTAGCAACATCGCTATGGTCACAAAACTCCAAGTGTAGATGCAGTTATGCCAACAGAAGAAGACTTCTGTTGAGCTAATGTTGTTTGGGGAGGTGGGGTTCCTGTACCAATAGAGAAAGCTTTTCCTTCTGTCAGTGCATGCTGCATCTACAGTAGGAGGCAAAGCTATGCTGGCATAGGCTCTGTAGTGTAGACATAGCCCATGAGTTAGAAGCAAGGGTCAAGATTTTTAAAAAGGGGGTCAAAATCCTGTCTCCTTGAAGTCAGTGGTAAAACTCATTTACTTAATTGAATTTCTCTTTGTGTGCCTAGAGTTTGGCTTCTACGTCCATATGTAGGTGCCTAAATAAGAGGCCTGATTTTCAGAAGTGCCTAGCATGTAGCAGCTCATCTTGGCTTTAGTGGGAGCACTGGATTCTCAGCACTTTTGGAAATCAGGCCACTTATTTAGGCCTGCATCTAAATAAGGCCTTAGTGATGGGATTTTCAAAAGCACCTAAATGACTTCGGAGTACAGGATGGGACTTTCAAAGTGCCTAACAAGTTAGGCACTTAGCTCCCATTAATTTTCAATGGGGCTTGCGCTCATAAGTCACTTAGCTCTTCTGAAAATTCCACCCAAAAAATGTAATTTTAGGCACCTGATTTTTTACAATCTGGCCAAAAAAGGCGGAGGAAAATTTCCATTTGTGCCTGTGAAAATCTCTCACTAGATTATGAAATGCACCACATATAAAACAGCACCATTCTAAAAGATTTACAATATTTAATGTTTTGATTGTGCTTTTCATCTGAGGATTTCAAAATGGTGAGTACTTCACGAGCATTAACTTAGATTTACAATCTTGTGAAGAAGACAAAGGATATATAGGAACCATTTCAGCCTCCACTGAAAAGCAACTGCCTCTGTGGTGGAACGCAGCAATTATTTAACAGTGCATTGTAATGCTGTACATTTTCTGACAGGAAATGAAGAATAGTGTATCCAGTTGTAACTCTAAGGGGAATTTAGACAGACAGACTGTAATTTCAAAAATCATACTAAAATTACAGAACAGAACCATAGGGTCTTTTATGACCATAAGTGGTCAAGGATCTCTGTTTCACATCTCATCCTAAAGACAACAACTCCGTCAGCACATAACAAATGTGCTGGAGTGCTGGTACCCTACTGATTTGGATTTAAGGGGCCTTCTGAATTGCTAAGATCTTTGATTTTGTTTACAGCATCAAATCTTTTTCTGAAGCCTCTCTATGTCATTACACAGGACATGTATTAACAGCTCAAGACAACATGGGGGGAAGATCCTCAGCTGTGTAAATTAGTGTAGCTCCACTGAAGTCAATGAAACTACATTGATTTATGCCAGTTGAGAGTCTGGCCCTTATCCTTGATGTTTTTGTCATGAATTAGTTTTCAGTGTCAGATCTTTTTTTTGTTTAATAATAGAAAAATGTTTAATAAGTGAAATAAATGTTGAAAACTATCAGGATTGTTTAAGCTGTACCATCATAGTTAAAGCTCTATTATTACAATTCTGTCAGTTAGTATATCCCTAGATTAAAGGCTGAGTTGTTAATATTCTGTAATTAACCTTGTGGTTTATCTTTCTTTTGACTGAAATTAAATGTTAATCAATCTCTCTCTCTCTCTCTCTCTCTCTCTCTCACACACACACACACACACACACACACACAAGTTAAAATATCAACAAAACTTGACCCTTAACAGGTGACAAGTTATTATTCTATGCTGTTCCTGAACAGCAATGGAAACAAAACCTGTATCTTTTATTCATAAGTTAGGGATAATACAAGTCGGTATAGCTTAGGTTTTTCCATATAGTTGCATTTGTAAGAGTAATTCACTAATCACGCCATTCACTTTTGGGGTTCTTTTCGAGTAAGGACCGCTAGCCGTGAAATGTCATGCAGAGATTTTAAAATGGGACATTCAGCTCACTAAAGAATGAGCTGCAAAGACAGAATTTTCTTTTTATTACTCTTTTGGCAGTAAATGCAAGAATAGAAGCCACAAAATAAATGAGGCTAAAACCCAGTATAATCCAACAATGCTGATAGGTATGAATAATTATTTTTCAGGTTAGCTGTATTATATTTGATATGAACATTTTGGTTGGTGGTTATTGTGTTCCTCTCACACGCAGAACTTCACTTTTGCAAATTCGGTGTGATAGTATAGTAGTTTGCTTTTCTTTTGGCTTGATGAGTTTTGGTTACAACAGAGAAAATAATTGTTTCAATATTTATGTTTCATATTTATTCCAAGTAGCTTTGTTGTTGTTGTGAGTTATTATTTACAGTGGAAGTGGAAGCTTACAGCAGTTTTAGGACCCACTTCTCAAGTTAGTACAATAACAGGACATTTTCTGTGTAGTAGATGAAGGCTTTAACTGGAAGTGTTTTATATACCATATTTATCTTCCTGTTAAGTGTTCAAAGATTAGCTTTTTAGACATTCATGTTAGCTCTGACAAAAGGAAGCCTGGTAAAGATTGTAAGAACTACTGCCTTGATTTAACTCGCTAATCTTTACAGTTAAATGTTTAAACTCTTAAATCTTATGCTGCAATTCTGATTTCCTGTGTGTTGTTTAACTAAAATGGCTGGCAGGAGAAAACCTGTGCATAGCATTAATTTTTTGTCCAAAGTCTTGTTTGTTAAGAGTAATTGTTTCATATAGTAAAATGCTCAGTGTACTATTTGGGGCTCATATTAAAAAAAGTTTGTAAATCTTTTTAACATATTGTCAAAATCAAAAGGCTTTTTTTTTCTTCAAAATTTGATCAAAGTAGCATAACCTGTGCCTCTGTTTTTGTTACACACACTGAAGGTCTGTGGATAACATTACATTTTTTCAGCATGAAACTGAACACTTCAAATCCCTAAAGCAGTCTCAAATTTATGGTTAATAAAAGAATTTATTGTACTCGATGTCATCTGTTATATCACTCTGGGAGCAGAAACTGGCAGTGAGTGGACAGGAAATATTTCCATTTCAAATCGCTTCAATCGTATGGTCTAGGGCAAAAGTTTCTGATTTCAGCAGTCACTGTACACAGCAACGTAATTAAGCACTTTTAGTTGATTAAATGTGTATTATATCTTTTCAAACAATATTAGTTTCTTTTTGATTATGGTATTTAACATGAATGTATTATTTAAATGATTACATGTCTTATATTTGCTGTATTTCGGTATTGATTATTTAAAACCTTTTTTATTGGCAGAAGGAATAGTAATTGTGTGTTTCCAGGTAAATGTCTGTATAAGCCAAGAGAACAGCAGTAAGATGAGTTAGTGTACCATGGCCAAGCTACTTCAAAGTTTCAGACCTTTGTATTTGTAATCAGCTACTTTCTGAATAAAGAAAAAGCTCCTGTCTGGTGATTAGGTTCTTCTAGTGTAATGGATTTCTTACACTTGAAAAAGTTAAACAGTTTATGTTGAAGTGTGATATCTATAGCGTGTGACTTTTATTAATGGAAACTGCCTGCTGTCTGATTTGAGTTTCTATATATATTCACACATTAAATAGTTTTTAAAATGTTTTCAGTAGTTTAAAACATAAAGCTGTGCAAATAATAAAACGGAAATGTATATTTTGAGAAAGATGGTGACCAGGGGAAAGGGCACTTTTGTTCTCTTACTTTAAAAAGTTAACAAATAAATTATCCTCCTAAAACATCTTTTCATTGTTGCCTGTGAATATGTACAATGCAAAATGTGGTTGCAAAAATGTAGTGCCTGCTAGTCTGATTAATTTTGAATTAAATTCTTATAACAAAGACAAAAATGCACAACAAGCTTCTTGCAGATTCCATACTGACTTTATTATCATCTTATTGGGAAAAGTAAAATAAAACAAAACAAAACAAACAAAAAAACAGAAGTGTTTTGAAGTAAGGGTGACAGTTTAACTCTCTGCTTTTCATTGCAGACCAGGTTGCTTCCCATTATATTAAGGAAAATTTGCGGGGAGGCAGGGCAGGGAGAGGGTACAGAAGAAAGGACTCCCATCAGATGGTGTCCATGTGGATAATGTTTGTCACTTCAGACCTTGCTTCCTCCTCAGTTGAAGGTGAGAGAGCCTTTTCAGAAAAGATAATATACAAAATAAAAGCTAGAAGGGGTTGCTATCCTTTGGAAGAAGTCTGCATGTTAGTGCCCTTTTGTCACACTGCCATATAGAATACAGGGCAATCAGTTATCACTAGCAAAACAGGTGTTTGAAAAAGTAGACGAGTATCCTACTTGTATTGTTAAGAACTGTTTTATGCAGGGTTTTGTGTAAGACACTTAGCAATAAGCACCTAACATAGATAGGTAAGACCTAATTTAATAAGCTAGTTCTAAGGAATACATTCCTAAACAGGGAAATAAAATGTGAAAAAATAATTGCTGTGAAATAATACAGTATACAGATTGCACTATAGGTTTGTTACAAATTACTTGTGTTAGAGTATCACCTGAAGACCCCAGCTGAGAGTGTGTTCCATTGTGCTAGGAGCTGTACATGCACAAGATAAGCAGTAGTCCCTGTTTTGAAGAGTTTACAGTCTAATTAGATCTGACAGACAAAGGTTTGGAGAAAGGAAATATTATTATCTGAATTTACAGATGGAGAGCTGAGGTACCTAGAGACTAAGTGATTTGCCCAAAGTCACACAGGGACTCTCTGACCAAGTCAGGAAATGAACCCACAAAGCTCTACTTCTCACCCTGAGTCTGACTGTTTTCTTTGCAGCACACCCAGTCCTTGTCAGCCCAGGAAATGAGCAAGTGGACCTACGTATGAAATCCGGTCCTCATTTGGGAACTTTGGTCAGACTTTTGTTGTTCTTTTAAGGGATTATTTCACATTATAGATTAATGGTAAATGATTATTTATATGAAAGCTGTTTTTAATTCAGAATAAAGAAAATCTGAATCTCATTTGTAACTTTTTTTTTCTTCACCACTTCAGTTTTTAAACTGGCCAATCCAGTTTTAACCATTTGTAGAATATAAGAAAAAGTTACTCCCCAGCTGAGACTTTTATGTACCAAGATTTGGGTCAGAGCAAGTCTTTGTCTAAAAGGGGCTTACAATGGAAATACTGCCAGATCTGAACTGTAGCAGCGCAAATGGCAACACTATAGTAACGTAAGGTCCTGGCAAGTTGTTACAGCTTGTGTGAGATGGTGAATTTGACTGCAAATATCACATTTCATGTCAGGTAATATAACGGTACGAAAATAACAATTAGTAACTAACATCTTACTTTATGGATTGAACATGTAACCTTTGCTTTGGCCTGCTTTCAAATGTACTTAACATTACATTTGTAGGAAAAATGGAACTCTTAAACTGTTTCACTTATTTAAGTGTATTATAAAGTGTGATATCCAGAGGGTGTAACTTTTATTAGTGGAAACTGAATGCAGTCAGACTAGAGTTTAAATAATATTTAAAACATTAAAATAAATATTTGTATTTAGATTTCCGTTTGTAATAGTTAAAAAATCACAGGAATTGATAGCATATAACAGCTCTAAAGGAGTAGAAGTCAGCGTTTGGTACTGCAGGCACAGCATGTTGAAGAATCAGAGGGGGCAGTGCAGAACGGGGAAGAAAATTGGCAGCATGTGACCTCCAGAAGAAGAAAGAGGAGAACCCATGTATCCCCAATGCAGATAGAGGTAAGAAACTGTTTTCAGGCTCTCTGCACAGGTACTACAGCTGAGAATGGTTTGGAAGAGTCATCTGAGGGAAGGGATCAGAAGGAGACCCCATCGACCGGAAGGCATGGGATGCATTGTCCTAGGGATGGGGGATCCACGACCACCACTCCCAAGAGGACACGGGTAGTGGAGGTCGGGGACTCCCTTCTAAGGGGGACGGAGTCATCCATCTGCCGTCCAGACCGGGAGACTCGAGAAGCATGCTGCTTGCCTGGAGCTAGAATTCAGGATGTAACGGAGAGTCTGCCAAGACTGATTGAGCCCTTGGACCACTACCCCTTCCTACTTCTCCATGTGGGCACCAATGATACTGCCAAGAATGACCTTGAGCGGGTCACTGCAGACGATGTGGCTCTGGGAAGAAGGATAAATGAGTTTGAGGCGCAAGTCGTGTTCTCGTCCATCCTCCCTGTTGTAGGAAAAGGCCCAGGTAGGGACCATCGAATTGTGGAGGTAAATGCGTGATTACGCAGATGGTGTCGGAGAGAGGGCTTTGGATTCTCTGACCATGGGATGTTGTTCCAGGAAGAATGATTGCTAGGAAGAGATGGGATCCAACTAACTAGGAGAGGGAAGAGCATCTTCGCAGGCAGGCTTGCTAACCTAGTGAGGAGGGCTTTAAACTAGGTTCACCGGGGGATAGTGACCTAAACCCAGAGGTAAGTGGAGAATTGGGATACCGGAGGAAACACAAGGAGGAGGGTGCAAGGGGAGGCCTCCTGATTCATACTGAAAAAGTAGGGCAATCAGCTAGTTATCTTAAGTGCCTGTGTACACGATCCCAAGAAGCCTGGGAAACAAGCAGGAAGAATTGCAAGTCCTGGCACAGTCAAGGAACTATGATATGATTGGAATAACAGAGACTTGGTGGGGTAACTCACAAGACTGAAGCAATGTCATGGATGGGTATAAACTGGTCAGGAAGAACAGGCAAGGGAGAAAATGTGGAGGAGTTGCACTGTATGTAAGAGAGCAGTATGATAGCTCAGAGCTTCAGTATAAAACTGGAGAAAAACCTGTTGAGAGTCTTTGCGTTAAGTTTAGATGTGAGAGCAACAAGGGTGATGTCATGGTGGGTGTTTGCTATAGACCACCAGACCAGGAGGATGAAGTAAATGAAGCTTTCTTCGGACAACTAACAACAGTTTCCAGATCACAGGCTCTGTTTTTTATGGGGGACTTTTCACCCTGACATCTCTTGGGAGAGCAGTGTAGCTGTACACAGACAATCCAGGAAGTTTTTGGAGAGTGTTTGGGACAACTTCCTGGTGCAAGTGCTGGAGGAACCAACAAGGGGCCATGCTCCTCTTGACCTGCTGCTCACAAACAGGGAAGAATTGGTAGGGGAAGTAGAAGTGGGTTGCAATCTGGGCAGCAGTGACCATGAGATGGTTGAGTTCAGGATTCCAACAAAAGGAAGAAAGAGCAGCAGAATTCGGTCCCTGGACTTCAGAAAAGCAGACTTTGACTCCCTTAGGGAACTGATGGGCAGAATCCCCTGGGAGGCTAATATGAGGGGGAAAGGAGTCCAGGAGAGCTGGCTGTATTTTAAAGAAGCCCTATTGACAGGGCTTTGGAGCGGAGCCCGGAGCTGGAGCCTGGACCAGTAGGTTTTTGTCCTGAGCTGGAGCGGAGCCAGAGCGGAGCAATTCAAAAATTTGATTGCTCCAAATCCCTGCTTATTGAGGGCACAGGAACAAACTATCCTGATTTGCAGAAAGAATAGTAAATATGGCAGGCGACCAGCTTGGCTTAACAGAGAAATCTTCTGTGGGCTTAAACACAAAAAAGGAAGCTTACAAGAAGTGGAAACTTGGACAGATGACATGGGAGGAGTATAAAATATTGCTCAAGCATGCAGGGATGTAATTAGGAAGGTCAAAGCACAATTGGAGTTGCATCTAGCAAGGGATGTGAAGGGTAACAAGAAGGGTTTCTACAGGATTGTTAGCAACAAGAAGAAGGTCAGGAAAAGTGTGGGACCCTTACTGAATGGGGGAGGCAACCTACTGACAGATGATGTGGAAAAAGCTGAAGTACTCAATGCTTTTTTTGACTCGATCTTCACAGACAAGGTCAGTTCCCAGACTGCTGTACTGGACAACATATTATGGGGAGGAGGTGAACAGCCCTCAGTGGTGAAAGAACAGGTTAAGAACTATTTAGAAAAGCTGGACATGCACAAGTCCATGGGGCTGGATCTAATGCATCTGACGGTGCTCAGGGAGTTGGCTGATGTGATTGTAGAGCCATTGGCCATTATCTTTGAAAACTCATGGCGATCGGAGGAGGTCCCGGACGATTGGAAAAAGCCAAATATAGTGCCCATCTTTAAAAAAGGGAAGAAGGAGAATCAGGGGAACTACAGACTGGTCAGCCTCATCTCAGTCCCTGGAAAAATCATGGAGCGGGTCCTCAAGGAATCCATTTTGAAGCACTTGGAGGAGAGGAAGGTGATCAGGAACAGTCAACATGGATTCACCAAGGGCAAGTCATGCCTGGCCAACCTGATTGCCTGCTATGATGAGATAACTGTCTCTGTGGATATGCGGAAAGTGGTGGACGTGATATACCTTTACTTTAGCAAAGCTTTTGATATGGTCTCCCACAGTATTCTTGCCAGCAAGTTAAAAAAATATGGATTAGATGAATGGACTATAAGGTGCATAGAAAACTGGCTAGATAGTCAGGGCTCAACGGATAGTGATCCGCGGCTCAATGTCTAGTTGGCAGCCGGTATCAAACGGAGTGCCCCAGGTGTCGGTCCTGGGGCCGGTTTTGTTCAACATCTTCATTAATGATCTGGATGATGGGATGGATTGCACCCTCAGCAAATTCGCGGATGACACTCAGATAGGGGGAGAGGTAGATATGTTGGAGGGTAGGGAGAGGGTCCAGAGTGACCTAGATAAATTGGAGGATTGGGCCCAAAAGAAATCTGATGAGGTTCAACAAGGACAAGTGCAGAGTCCTGCACTTAGGACAGAAGAATCCCATGCACTGCTACAGGCTGGGGACCGACTGGCTAAGCAGCAGTTCTGCATAAAAGGACCTGGGGATTACAGTGGACGAGAAGCTGGATATGAGTCAACAGTGTGCACTTGTTGCCAAGAAGGCTAATGGCATATTGGGCTGCATTAGTAGGAGGAGATCGAGGGAAGTGATTATTCCCCTCTATTCGGCACTGGTGAGACCACATCTGGAGTATTACGTCCAGTTTTGGGCCCCCCACTACAGAAAGGATGTGGACAAATTGAAGAGAGTCCAGCGGAGGGCAACAAAAATTATTAGGGGGCTGGGGCACCTGACTTACAAGGAGAGGCTGAGGGAACTGGCGTTATTTAGTCTGCAGAAGAGAAGAGTGAGGGGGGATTTGATAGCAGCCTTCAACTACCTGAAGGGGGGTTCCAAAGAGGATGGAGCTAGGCTGTTCTCAGTGGTGGCAGATGACAGAACAAGAAGCAATGGTCTGAAGTTGCAGTGAGGGAGGTCTAGATTGGATATTAGGAAAAACTATTTCATTAGGAGGGTGGTGAAGGACTGGAATGGGTTACCTAGGGAGGTGATGGAATCTCCATCCTTGGAGGTTTTTAAGGCCCGGCTTGACAAAGCCCTGGCTGGGATGATTTAGTTGGGATTAGTCCTGCTTTGAGCAGGGGGTTGGACTAGATGACCTCCTGAGGTCTCTTCCAACCCTAATCTTCTGAGTCTTTGAGTTTGCCATTACAGATGTATTTAAAAAACACACATTATTTACTTTATTGTTCTAACTCTGATAGGACTTAGCAATATATTTTTTTTAAATTCAATTGTTTGTGAACTAGATGAGTACATAGCAGTATCTGAATACATTGTTCTTCTTTCCTCTTCCCACTATAACTTTTGAAGTCATAATGAAAAGCCACAATCTTGAAGGCAGACACAGCTATGAACATCTAAATAGGTGCTTGGATAACATGGTGATAGACTCAAAATAAAGACTTAGTTAGAATGAAAACAAAACTCCTGAGAGAGACACTCAGCTTTGACAATCAATTCTCTTTGTCTGCTCCTCTGTGAGGTGAAGTGTGGATGTTTCTTATTCAGTACTGGTTGCTGGTCTTGTGAATTGTTCTTCTTTGGTTCCTAGATGGCTACATTTTGATTGACATCATGTGACGAAGTGGGAATGTTCTTAATATGTTCTTTGAATGCTGAGTGGGGAGTGTTGGCTGGGAAAGGTTGCAGGGGAGTTTTGCTGGGATGGTCTGCATTGGGGGATGGGAGACTGGCCTTGAGGGAGGATACTTGAGCACGTAACATGAGAACCCAGGAAGGGGGTTGGAGGCCCAGATGTGGCTCAGGCTTCCCAACAGGGCTGTGGTGCTCAGCTCGCCGTTCCGTGGGCCGCTCCAACCATCCCCGCAAACTGCTCAGTTCCGCGGCTCCCTTCCGCTCGCCGTTCCGGGGGCCGCTCCAACCGTCCCACAAACTGCTCCGCTCTGCTAGCCGCTCCTCCAGCCGTCCCCGCAAACTGCTCCCCAGCTGCTTAGCAATATAGCTTCAGGCTCCCCCACTAGTTAACACAACACTCAGTGATCTCAGCTCTTAGTAATTAGTAATCAGCTCTTAGCTCTTTTGTGATTTCAGCTCTTAGTGATTTCAGCTTGTAGTAGGTGAGCCCCAGTGCTGGTGCACCATTGGCCCAAAGTGAATTCAGCTCAGCAGCCTGTAACTAGACTCCTAATGGAATCAAAGTTAGCTCTGTGGTGTCCCTGGGACCCCAAGATGGACCTAACTAAGGGGGTCCTGTTGTCTGTACCTGCAAGACCTGTCGTGGACTGTGTTCCTGTCATCTAAATAAACCTCTGCTTTACTGGCTGGTTGAGATTCATGGTGAATCACAGGAAGTCGGGGATGCAAGGCCATGTCTCCCCCACACTCCGTGACACATCACAATTCCAGATTCTTATTATTATCACTTGTCTTTGGGTACTTCAAGAGATTGGAACTGGGAGGGCTGCAGACCACTGGTAGAGAGGGACCAGTTCCTTCAAGCTGTCCTTTTGGGGGTCTGTGGAGTGTGCATTGCAGACCATTGAAACTGGCAGCAGATTTTGTTTGCCTGCTAACATGAAGGCCAGGGTCACTGGGGGAACTGTAGTAGCTTCTACCAGTACTATACTCCCTGACAATTGCAAGTTCCAAAGCTGCAACCAGAGGGCCATCAGTGGGGCTTATGTCTCTTGAAGTTCAAACCTGTCACCAGCAATCAAAATGACCAAAGTGTGGAACACCTGTATTTTGTTGTTGAATGCTCCATAATGGATATATGATTATGGTTATTAACTATAGAATATGTTTTAAAGGATTTTTTTATTTGTTAAATAAACCATGTTTTTTTAAAAAACTGGAAAAAACAAATTCTATCACATGCAGCCATTTGAGTTATATAAGTGCAACTGTTTGCTGAAGCAAGAATCTTGGATTCTATCCCTTGCTGTGGGATGAGACTGTAACATAGTGCCCAGAGATAAGGGAACTAAAGCTTTTACATTTAGCGTAGGCAATCTGAAAGGCAGTATGGCTGAAATTGTTCTATCCCTGATGCTGCCTGAAATCATCTTATATAGTGTCCCCATTAACTTGTTTGTAAAATGAGGAATCAGGAAGATATCTGACTGCCTTCTAGGGGAGGGTATGAGGAACTGTTATTTGGTATTTTATCCATCTTTCCACAATGCTAAAGATACTGAGTCTATAGTCACAGACTCTTTCTTCCTTCTGATCCACAGCACCTTTGCATTGCCATGTAGAAGATATCTAGATATCAAATCTAGTTTCTCATTCCATGAGCAATTAAACTCTGAATGTTATGAAGGCAGCACATTTAGCCCTTCAGGAAGGGGGAGTACTTAGTGTCAATACATATAGAAGTCCTTGCTGACTGTAGTGGATTTGAAAGGAAGCGCTGCCTCTTGATGCTACTAAGGATACATCTAAACTGCAAAAAAGACCCCCTTTGCAGTCATCTTCTTCGTCTTTTGTATGGCTGGTGTAGAGCAGCAACTACAATTTCACTTGAAGTTGATTGAGGCAGATGGCTACCTAAGGAGTGGCAGAATTTATTGCAGCCATGTCTCCTTCATATTTATCAATTGGGCGGTAGGTAGTAATATGTTTGATGGTCTGTTGTGGGGAGCCATACTTGCACACCGAGGGGTCCTTGATTTTCCATTTGTGCATTAGATGTCCACATCTATCATGGTTGGTTTGGATTTGGTTCAGAGTTGATCAAGATGGGTGTGGAAGGTCAAACCCAGGAACCTTCTGCATGGGATCCAGCACAAGATGCTTATTTTTTAAGTTTTGTTTAGCCCAATCTGCTTTCCAAGCCTCCTTCTGCTCATAGTTTGCTTGCATGAGATTAAGCGAATATTTCCAGAAAGACTTTTGGGGCTTGAGATGTGTGTGTGTGTGTGGGGGTGAGACATTGTTGAGGTCTTGGTAGAAAGGAAAACATCTGTTTTCCTGGATTCGCTGAGCTTCGCAGAGTGTCACAGCTGTTCAGCGTATTGGCAGGGGAGCGATGTTAGAACAAGTAGCTTTGGTGTTGGAGTCAACTTCAGCTGGGTGTCAACAAGTTGCGTGTGGCTGCATCTGCTCCATACCAATGCACAATATTTAGCTACTAAATATACAAGTGCCATTGCAGATGTTCGCAACACTGATGCCATTGCACCTCAGGTTGTACCTGCTAGTTTCTGAATTATGTTGGCTTTCGTTTTAATCTGTGCAGCTGCCTTCTCAAGGTGAACATGGAAGATGAGGGTGCGGTTGAGTTTCACTCCAAGGTATGTTGGGGTGTAATCATGTCGCACATTTTTACCACAGGATGCTACTTTCAGTGTGGTTTTGGCACGCCTATTATCAAGATGAAATGCACTTACTATTGTTTTTCCAGGGTGTGGTGTGAGCCTCCATTTCCGGAAGTATAGTTTGGAGGTCCTCAGTTAATGCTCTCTCAATGTCATGGAGGTTTGGTGCTTGGATTGTCATGGCAAGATCACCTGCATATCCACATTTTTATGATTCAGCTGGAGGCATGTCACTTATGTAAATATTAAAAAGGGTTGGCGTGAGTTCAGAGCCTTGTGGGAGCCCATTGTTTATGGTATGGGTGAGCTGATCTTATTACCCAGGCACACCTGTAGGCATCTGTTACTTAGCATGGTCCACAGCAGGCAAAGTATTTGGTAGCAAAGTATAATTTTGTAAGTTTCAGCATCAGGCCCTTAATCCATACAGTGTCATATGCAGATGACAGGTTTCAAATACTGCACCAGTCTTTAGGTTTTTTTCTGATAGGCAGCCTCAGTGTGAGTTGTGAGTGCCAGAACTTGGTTGCAACAACTATGTTTTGACCGGAAGCCTGCCTGAGGGTATTCTTTTAAGGATGATACATTCAAGAAGTTTATAGGTTGCCCATAGTAGAGAAATTGGCCTGTAGCTTCCCAGCTTCATCAGTGGGTTCCCAGGTTTTCGAATGACAATTACCATTGCTTCACGCCATATTTCAGGGGTCCGTACTGTCCTTAAGGTAGCGTAGTACAATGTTGCTAGCCAATGAAGTCCTTGGGGCTGAGATGGAGGAAGAATTCTGGCAGAATACCATCGGGGCCTGCAGACTTCCCTTTTTTTCATTGCGGCAAGTCCTTCTCTTACTTCCTCAAAGCTGACAGTGGAAGGTTTTGCTTGGATTGATGCAAGTATCCGGTAAAGTTGTTGATACACTTCTCTTTTCATGTGTTTATCAAGTGATCCTTTTGTGTTCTCCAACAGTTTGGAGGCTATTGAGTTTGGCTGAATTTTTCGTGGCTGATACTTTTGGGGATTAGCAGCCCCAAGGCATCACAGTAGTGTCCAGGCTCGACGGTTTGTATGTGTAAAATCAAGGTTTTGACCTTGTGCATGGAACGATACTACCTTGTCTAGTAACTTTCAGTCCAGAAATCATTTGTGTGGAGAAGAACAGTTGTGTGTTTCTAAATCCTTTCAAAAAGGGTTGGAAATAATTATATAACCTGAAAGAAACAGTCCTCAAAGTTGAGAAGTTCCAAATCTTGTCTACTTTAAAAATTACATATAAAATTTCATATTGTCCTGATCTATACAATCATGTAATCTCTAATCTACCCTCCTCCCACATCCTCAAAAAAGAAGACCGTGACCATACCAAAACAAAGCTTTGTGCACAATAATGAGCTTAAGTGTGTACATAATGCTTTTCCCATCTGTGCCTGTGTGTTTCATGACTATGAATGGGGAATATATTGAACTTTACAAGAATCCCTCTTTGTTGTGTTCCAACAGCAGAGCTCTTAACAGCTTCCCTCCAAAGAATGTAGCAGACAGGCTGGGGTTGGGGGAAGAGATCACACACATACACACACACTCTCTCTCTCTCTCTCTCTCTCTCTCTCTAAATGGACAGAGTATGTCACATTTTTGACAGACCAGCCTTTGCATAATGCTAACCCTTTCACAGCTGCAATGCAAGCAGCTGTTCCTTCCATTTTCAAAATCTATGGCTTGTAAGATAAACTCTCCTCAGAACTATAAACTCCAGTCAGGAGCTCTCTGCACAACTTCTGTTTGGAGAATTTGGTAGTAGCTCCTCTCAGCTTGTACGTATCCTGTTACAATCAATTCAGATTCCAACTTCATAAAGTACATTTCAGGTTTGAAACGGGTCAGGTAGAACATTTTTTTAAAAAGCAGTTACATCCCAAGTAATGAAAGATTTACTCTAAAAACTGGTAGTTTATGTTTTGTGCATTCTAGCATTAGTCAGACTATAAACTAGAGAGCAATACAATATATAGGGTAATAGCAAAATGCAAGCATCATTATAATTTCTAATAAAACCTATAAAATAAATGAGAAAACACACAGCTTTTAACTGGCAGACATCTGGTTATTGAATGATTGTATAACATTCTTATACTGTATACCCATAAAGAACAGGTTGGCTTCTGTTTATATGCTCAGAGTTGGCGGACTTTTGCCTCTTCGTTTTATTTTAAATAAATATTCCTTTAAAATAAAAGCTTTTGATGTTATCTGATCAGCACGTATCCACGATTCAAGCTATTAACAATGTATACGTCTTGTTACAGCATGCAGAAAGCAGTCCACCAAACCATAACGATTTAAAAATCAGACTCTGATCTTTTCCCTTGTCTGCCAGGCTTAAGCCTGAGCTTCTAAGAGCTCCACAGGTGGTTATTTGGACATAAAGGGTTATTCTCATATTGAAACATGAGGAAGAATGCCTGTAACTCCCCGTGCAAGCATAAGAAAAGTATGTTACAATGAAAGGTTTTTCAACCTTTAATCAGTATTGTTGAATGTACAGTCTTCTTAAAAAAATTTATGGGGAAGATTTGCAGATTGCAATTCATTGGGGTCTTTTATTTCAGTTTTTTCCCCTTTCCCTTTTTTGAGCTTGGTTAATTAAAATGGCAAAATCAGGAGGATTCAAACTTGGATATTGCAACTGCTTAATAGTGCAGAGTTTTCCCCAAGGTATAATTTATTGAAGCGAGACATGCATTCATAGAATTTATCGGGGAGCACAGTTATTCTGATAGATAGAGATCCTGTACTCATCTTACATGCATCAGATTCCAAAGATTCCAACATTTCAATCTGTTCTGCATTTTAAGATGATAAAACTTCATTTTATTTGCAAAACAGTATAAACAGTCCATCCAGTATAAACAGAATGATGATCATACTCAGTTATAATCTATTATTAAATCTCAACATTTAATGTATCTTTGAAAAAAATGTCTTCATATTTGGAAAATGATAGCACTTACAGTGAAGGATTTGATTTTATTAACATCACAAATGTTTAGGTACTGGGATCCACATTAAGCCTTTGAGTTGTTGAGTTAAACTTAAATATAAAATGTAATGGTAAGTGGCTGACACTTTCTGGTTATAAATGTTAATGATCTGATCGGATTATGGAATTATTGTCCACCAGAGGCTGAGTTTTCAGCTTATTATGTAGTCGTTTCCCTTAAAAAAAATAAAAATGGGCTCTGTTTAATCATAGTCTTCAAAGTGTGCCTTTTGCTGCAGAATCAGACGTGCCCTTTATTGTTATGATTATTCATTAATTGTATTAATAAAGCACCTGGAGTCCCCAACCCAGATTGAGACCCCATTACATTAGGCACTGTATATATACATAGTAATAGACAATGCTTGCCCTAAAGAGACAAAACAAAGGGTGGTAGAAAAGAAGTATTATGCCCATATTAGACATGGGGAACTGAGGCATGTTGAGATTAAGTGACTTCCCCAGCTTCACGTAGGAAGTCTGTTTTATTCATTTGTGTTGCAAGTTACACCTAAGATTCCCGTAATTGATAAAGATCAGTGAAAAGAACATTTCCCTCTGTTTTTTTAGTTTGCTTACTTTGTGCATTTGTTTACTTTGTATTTGACAGCATTTTGGATATCGTCATCCCCACCTTTCCCCCTGTAAAGTCAGTCAGTTTCCTCAGTTGTTCTTGTGGGTTACACAGTGCAACAGTGGAAAGAATGTCATTTGAAAAAAATGTGATTGTAAAACAACTAAAATTGGCAGGGGACTAAGTGTCAATACTACACCTGCCCCTGCTTTTTAAATTCATTTTAAAAAAATGTCTAGATATTAATGTGATGACTTGAAAGACTGAGTTAAAGAGTTCTATGTGAAAATGATAGCAAAGATATCTGTATGAAGCTATTAGGGGAGTTTGTATGACAGTGTAACCCCTCTCCTGTTCACTGACCCAGTGTGAGGTTATTCACGATAGGGGAAGCCTGCCTTGCAACTTTTTACACAACTTTGGGAAATGGGGCCTGAGGCTCCTTTGTGTGCTCTGCATTGTGTCGTGTGTGTTCACCTCAGACCAGACCCACTCAGACAAACCACCAGGAAGAAGGCTTTATTCTGTAAAGAACATAGAATAGGATTACAGTCCAGCAGCCTCCTTTCTGCTTGCCTGCTATTTGCTCCCAGCTCAGTCAGTGCTGAAACCTCCTGCTTGGGGGGGCAGGGGATATATTCTGGCAGCAGGGCTGGCTCCAACTTTTTCGCCGCCCCAAGCCGCAAAGCGGAAAAAAAAAGCCGATCAGCGGCACTTCAGCGGCAGCTCATTCGCTCCTTCTCTTCCTTTTTGGCGGCACTTCGGCGGCAACTCAATGAGGAGGAGAGGGACTGAGGGACCCGTCGTGCCGCCCCCCTTTCCATTGGCCGCCCCAAGCACCTGCTTAGTTCGCTGGTGCCTGGAGCCGGCCCTGTCTGGCAGGAACCAGGAAGTTCTCCTAACATGCCTCAGTTTGTAGTCCACTATTTGTAGTTCCCACAGCTGCTGTTGAAGCACACTGGACCTTGGGCTACAACTGCATAGGCTCAAGTGGCAGCAATATGTAAATGATGCCCAGCTTTTCATTTTGTTAACGTCAAACACTAGCATCGCCATCTCCTGGCCACCCCAGTGTCTGGAAGCCATAAGCACCTGAATGAAGGTATTTGGCTGACATTGAACCCAGACAAGATGTAGGTTATGCCGGGAGGGTGGGGTGAGAAGGAAGTGCTTTAAAACACTCTCCACATCGAAAAAGCTCACTTCACTCACTGCCTCTGTCCTTCAGTTATTAAGACAATCCACAGCATTGGAGTCTTTGTGAATTCCTAGTTGCCATCCTGGAGACCCCAGATAGCTGTGGATGGACAGGAAATAACGAACATTTCTTTTGTCTATGGAGTGCTCCACAGTTATCCATGCTTTGTCAACTTGAGACGGCTCAGGAATTTCAGCTGGTGCAGGCTGTGTTTACTTGCTTATTAAGCATCATTTATGTAGGGAGCCTATTACACTTGTACTCTGTACTCTGCACAGCCTTGCAGTTGGTCTCCAGTTGAAGTTTAAGGTTGACCCACAAAGGTCCCCACTTCTCCATATCTGGTTCCAGCTTCTGCTGGGACTATACTGCCCTCCCTCTTATGAAGGTTAAGGAGCTGGGGAAAGAGTGTTGTCTCCTCACTGTACCAGCCATTTGGAGCCCCAGTTCCCCCTTTCCCAGTGTCCTTAGAAGATACCTTGCCGTTAAGTCCATTTCTAATTCTGGTTTTCTAGGTAACGAGACCCGCTGTGGAACAAGTACCTGCACTGGACACCTGCCATGAGGAGGTACCAGCAATTAGCTTGGCTGCCTCCCTTTATTGGACATGAGAGAGGGCTCCAGCTGGAGGGGCAGGGTTTATATACTGCCTCCTCGGTGCACAGGAGGCATTTTCAATGAAGGGATGTTGATTCTGGAAATCATGCTCTGCTCTTCTCCCACTGAACTTGTTGACCTTTATGGCTCACTGTGAGGTGGAGGTTTGGCCTGTGGTTCCACGTAATTTTTGTATTTGCAATGTAGCTGTGTCTGGAATTTAGTAGACATATCAAGATGGATTTGTGTGCATAGATCCATGAAAATCCCCAGATCGTCCATGCTTTCCCCATAATCTTAGAAGGTTGTGAACTCCCTATGCTTTCTTTCCACTACACATTCTGTATTCTGGAAGCTATCCTGCCTCTTAACATGGTAGACGTATTAGCGAAATGAATGACTGAAGCTGTATGATTTTAGAAATGAGCATAGTTCTCCCACAGTTCCAGGGCATCTATTGAAACCACCTGTTGACTAGTTCCCAAATTTCTCCTAAAATCAGTGGTGGGTGGAGACCCTGCTTCTTATGCCTGTGGCTGTCTACATTTATACTTTAATGGACTGTCAGCAGAGATACTGATATTGATTTAGTTCCTGAATAGCATCTTACAGTGACAATAAGTACTACATTTTGTTTGACTTGCTTGGAATAACAGGTTGCTGCCCATTTTGTGAAGTATAATTGGTGCAGTAGAGTCAAAACAAGATGCATTAAATGCTTTTATCTTGGGAAATCTTAGGAATGAATTCTCTTTATTTGTTTTTTATAGTTTAAGTGCAGAATTTTGGTTTCTGTCCAAGAATCCTTAGACTACAGCACTTAGGCAACATTAGTGGGAATCTGAACTGTTTGCTGTTGTCTACTTTTTTTCTTTTTAGGTGAAATGCAGTTAAAAATAATACATTTTGCCATGATTATGCTTATTCAGACAAAACACTTGAAACAATTAAACGGGGCAGGTCAGACTTTAAAGAACTTGCAAATGATTGAAAGAAATAAGAACAGTGATCCTCCTTTTGCCATGCCTGGCTGCATTGAATTCCTGGGCTTGACTGAAGAGATTTAAGATTTTCATAGTAGAAGGCAAACTGTATAGATTAAATTCTCTCCTATTGTTGGTAAATTGTGGCTTTAAGAACTGTCTCTTCCTTAAGGTAAACCAGTTGGAACACATCCTGCGAACAGCTACATAAAAGATATATTGTATTCTGAAGATGCACAGTGCAAGTACTTTATTTGTGGTTTGCAATGATTTTTTACCTTCCATTTGTTTCACTGATATACTGTAAACTGACAGTATATATTGTATTTTTTAAAGAGATTAAAATAATGAGTGGTGAGGCCTACTAAAAGACTATCTTCTGACATACTTTGCATAATTTTATAGGAGTAGTTAATTTTTATATAATATCTTTCATTCCAAAGGATCATAAAATACCTCAGAAGCTTAACTGGCAAATAATTTTATATCTGTATCTATCTATATCAAGACTACTTTATCCTCCACTAAAATACAGCTATGTTTGGGGTGAAACTCAGCAGTGGTTTAACAAAGCATTACATAATAGGAGCAGCTGAAGAATACCGTAACCAGTTGAAATGGCAGGAGAATTTAGGCAGCTGGAATGTAATTACCCAAGTGGGAAGTCGACCATAACATCAAAGATAACACCCTACTCGTGTGAAAAGTGCTGTGAGATCTTTAGTGATCACAAATGGCCAGTACCTCAATTTTAAATTTATGCAAAAGAGCACTGGATAAGAGATTATCTTCCTGAATCTTGGGTTAGGGAAATACATATGAAATGTTCTTACAGAAGACTGTTTTAGGAGGATGGAATATTTACCAGAATCCTCAATAAAATAGCATTTTCCAGATTATTGTTAGATAGAATGTGAGGCTTCAGGACAATTGTGTCATCTTTTGGGGCTTGTCTACACTTGAGTGTTTCACTTTGAGTTAAATAATTTCCAGTATTTGTAAAGGCTTATGTGGACACACCACAAACATTGTTCCAGCACATAAACATTTGTTCTTTATCCTAGAGTAACTTAAGGAAAAAGCTCTGGTGTGGCCAGACCCGAGATACTGAGAGAAACACTTAAAATTGTTCATATTTGAAAACCTGAAACAAAGGGAAGTGTATTGTGACCAGACCAGGTCACAAGGCATATTACTCCCTGAAGGTTGTACTGTGATCAGGAAGTCAAAACATTAACTCTGTTAACATGAAAACAAAGGTTCTTCCAGCTCATAGGAAGAGCCTAATTGATGTCCAGACAATCCAGTGCAGTAGCTGAAAGGGACAATTGTGTAAGAGCAATGTGTTAATATTTGACACTGAATGCTGAGTTTTCCCTAGTAACCAGAGAGAACCAAACAGGATAGTACTACATGGGAAACTATCCTACAGATGATGTACCAAAAGGCAGAGTGTAGTGAGAGAGAAAAATGACAGAGTAAGAGAAAGGGATTATTAGGGGTAATATCAGGGAAGTTGGCAGAGATAGTATGATTCCAGGCATTATTGGTAAAGTCTTTTAATTTGTATGTTTCTGAGATTAGGCATCAGACTTCATCCAAGTCTAGCAAGTGTTTATCTTAAACTCCTGTTTCCTACAAGTGCTTGTCTTAGACATCTTACACATACACACACACACACACACACACACACACGCACACACACACAATATCTTAGAGAGGTTCTCTTGTTTGATTTATTGATTTCAGATTAAATGCCTGGCTATAATCTTTCTCCAGGAAAGGGATTGGAGGCGAGGGGGCAAAAAGCGACCCAGCAGCAGTGGGTTGGAGAGTTTAAAGTTACAGGCACTAGTTGTAAAGCCCTATCTGTGCTTCTGCCTGATAAGAAGAATGTTTGCAAATCCCAGGCTATGGGAGCTAAGGATTCCAGGATGCTGGATTCTTAAGGTAGATTTGGGGAGCTGGTGTCTTCCTGAAAACGGGGAGGCAGAGAGCTAGATTTGACAATGCGAGGCATTGTTGAAAAAGATGTGAAAACATTAGCAGAAAAGAATAAGGGCCAAATATAGACCAGATGTAAGTGGTCAAAAGGACACTGACTTCAGTAGAATTTTATCTGTTTAACACAAGGCTGAATTTGGCACTGAATCTTTGAGGTTTTAATAATACTGAATTTTGAAAGCACTTCTTCTTGAGGAGTTGCTTGATAGATTTATTCATGGAGTCCAATTAGTTTTCATAGAAAACTCCCACATGAAAGCATGTGTTTTCACAATGCATAAATATGTAAAATCCACCTTGAAGCAGACACTGCTTTTAAAAAATAAGTAAATAAATAAATAAATAAATAACTTTTTTTAAAAAAGTAAAAGGATATAACCTGCCTTAGCAGAACAGGATTCTGAGCCATACTACTTTGTATTTAAAGTAAGTACAGTAACTCCTCACTTAATGTCCCCCTGCTTAATGTTGTTTCAAAGTTATGTTGCTGCTCAATTAGGGAACATGCTTGTTTAAAGTTGTGCAATGCTCCCTTATAATGTCATTTGGCTGCCTGCTCTGTCCACTGCTTGTAAAATTCTGTGGAAGAGCAGCGACTTTACAAGGGAGTATTGCACAAGTTCCTCTTCTCCACCTCCACCTCCACCTCCTCCCCCTCCCTCCCAGCGCTTCCCTCACTGCCAAACAGCTGTTTGGCGGGTCTTAGGACTTTCTGGGAGGGAAGGGGAAGAGCGGGGATGCGGCTGCTCCGGAGAGGAGGTGGAGTGGGGGTGGGAAGAGGTGGGTCTGGAGCATCCCCCGGCAAAGTTGGCACCTGTGCTTCTCTGGGGAAGCTGCCGTTGCTGCTGCAAAGGTGCTTCCTAGCGTCCTTGCCTGCAGCAGGCTGTGCCTGTGTGGGGTAAGCCAGGGGCACTTCCAAATCACAGTACAGTACAGTACTGTACAGTATATAATGCCTTTTGTCTGCCCCCCCAAAATTTCCTTGGAACCTAACCCCACGCATTTACATTAAATCTTATGGGAAAATTGGATTCGTTTAACATCGTTTCACTTAAAGTTGCATTTTTCAGGAACATAACTACAACGTTAAGTGAGGAGTTACTGTATAGTTCTCCAGGCATCTTTCTGTGTGGTCTTTAAAGCTTTTGGTTAATTTTGTTTTGATCCTGACATTTCCTTGCATCTTGTCCTCATTTAGGGATGTAAACTGTTCTTTGGGAGGGACTGTCTTTTATTATACACCCAAGACAGTGGGGCCCTGATCTTTGAGTGGGTCCCCTAGGTTTTACTATAATACAAATAATAATAATACTCTAGTATCAGAGGGGTAGCCGTGTTAGTCTGGATCTGTAAAAAGCAACAGAGAGTCCTGTGGCACCTTTAAGACTAACAGATGTATTGGAGCATAAGCTTTCATGGGTGTATAACCCCACAAAAGCTTATGCTCCAATACATCTGTTAGTCTTAAAGGTGCCACAGGACTCTCTGTTGAATAATACTCTAGTGATTTCTGCTGTAGTGCTATCTATTTCTCCCCCTTTATCTTATTTTTATAGTTTAAACTCTAGTACACTTTTTCATTCCATACTTGTTTCACATTTTATTTGTCAATATGTTCATCCTTTCCTTTCTGTTGCTATCATCTCCTCAGTTTGTCTTGTTTCAGTTGCAGGTTCTTCAATTCAGGGTTTCTATTTTGTTTCTATACAGTACAAAGCTTACTTTTATGGATCAGTGTAGATATTCAATTCAAAATAATTCAATTCAATAATTCAATTCAAAAGTAATAGTAATAATTTCTTCAGAATGTCCAAACTGTGGTAACTACTACAGTAGAACCTCAGAGTTATGGACACCAGAGTTATGAATTGACAAGTAAACCACACACCTCATTTGGAACCAGAAGTACGCAAACAGGCAGCGGTAGAGACCAAAAAAAAAAAAAAAAAAGTTTGACAAGGTAAGGAAACTGTTTCTGTGCTTCTTTCATTTAAATGATGATTAAAAGCAGCATTTTTCTTCTGCATAGTAAAGTTTCAAAGCTGTATTCAGTTAATGTTCAGTTGCAAACTTTTGAAAGAACAACCATAATGTTTTGTTCAGAGTTACGAACATTTCCAAGACACAAACAACCTCCATTTCTTCTTCGAGTGCTTGCTCATGCCGATTCCATTCTAGGTGTGCACGCGCCCACGTGAGCAGCCGTCGGAGATTTTTGCCTTAGTGGTACCCATACGGCCGGCTGTGCCACCCTCTGGAGTGCCGTGCTCATACCGACGGCCCTATGCCCTCTCTGTTCCTTCCTACTGCCCGCAGTGGTCAGTTGGAGCACCTTTCTTGCTTAGCAAGAGCTAGCGGGTTTCTACCATTCGGAACTTCATGCCTTAAGGCCATTGTACATAGTTCGCAGTTGATAGTGTTAAGTAGTTGTTAAATGTTAGTTAGTAGTTACAAAAAGAACAGGAGTACTTGTGGCACCTTAGAGACTAACAAATTTATTAGAGCATAAGCTTTCGTGGACTACAGCCCACTTCTTCGGATGCATAGTCCACAAGTGGGCTGTAGTCCATGAAAGCTTATGCTCTAATAAATTTGTTAGTCTCTAAGGTGCCACAAGTACTCCTGTTCTTTTTGCGGATACAGACTAACACAGCTGCTACTCTGAAACCAGTTAGTAGTTAGGGTCCCAGCTGGACTTTGCCCCCAGGCAGGGCATGCCCCGGTTTCCTGGGTTTAAGCCCTACTCTGATTGCAGCAGGGCAAGGCCTGTGAGTGACCCCCACGGCAGCTGCCTTAAGTGCTTGGGGAAGTCTCACGTTAAGGAGCAGTATCAGATCTGCAAAAACTTTCGGTCCCCCTACCCAAAAGAAATGGGATACCTGCCTCAGGGCTCTTCTGGTGGAGTCTGCCTTCCTCCCGGCTTCTGAGCTGTCCAGACAGGTTGCACCGAGTGCCTTGGCCTCCGTGCACAGCGCACCGCCAGCACCCGGCTCCTCCTGGCACCGTTTGCCATTGCCTAAGAAGAAGGCCAAGAAGCGCACCGAGCAAGAAGGCCCATGGGTCATGTATCAAGGGACCCAGGCCTGCCTGCCAGGCTACTGTGGAGCCCAGCCCCCTTAAATGTCCACCACCGATTCCTGGGAGTGGTATGGGAGCCACACTCCTGCCTGCACCTTCATCATCCCAGGCTCCCCCGGCGCAGAGAGAGCACAGGTCTCCACATGCTCCGATGAAGACCCTCATGCTTCAGGACCTGGCTATGGCTTCCCAAGAGGGCAAGCCCACTGTTAAGGCAGTGGTTCTCAATCTTTTTTTTCGTGGCCCCTTGAAAATTGCTGAGGGCCTCGGCGGACCACTTAATGATCTTTCCAAATGTTGTTTGCACCGTTAGCTACAAAGTATAAAGCACTTTGGATAAAAGCACTATATAAAAAAAAACTTAATAATAATTAACGTTTTTTTGTTCTACAAATAAAGGCACACAACTCCTATTTTAATATCAGTAGTCTTACCTTTCTATTGCGATAGATGTGCCCTCTCTCTCCCCACCGCGGCAGCCCCTGAGCTGGGGCTGGGAAGGAGTGGGGGGGTCTCTCCTCCGCCACAGCAGCCACAGAGCTGAGGCTGGGAAGGAGGGCCGTCTTTCCCCAGCAGCTGCAGAAAGTCGCCTCTTTCTCTGGCCACCGCAGCCCTGCACATCCCAAATTCCCTCCTCCCCTTTTTCTCATCCCACTGTCCCCTCCCACCTACCCCTTATTTCCCCCAAGACCACCACCTCACCTTACATGCGCGTCTTCTCCAGGGTCCAGGCACCTAATTAGTGGAGCCACACTTGCGCGGTTCCACTAATTAGGTGGGTGGCCCTTCATTCTCTCTTGTGCGGCTGCCTAGGTGTGCACCTTAGAGGGAACTATCCACAGACCACAGTTTGAGAACCTCTGCCTTAGGAGACAGGGGAACAATGCCGGTCACTGGACAGAAAATGTCGATCTCCGCTGCATCGGGAATCCCAGGGCAAATCCCAACCACATCTTCGGTTGCCCAGGCGGACTTCAAAATCCCCTTGGCGCTACTCTCGGGCAGTTCCGGACTTTCTCACTCTCTCCTTTAGCTGTCGGTCCCAATCACCAGCGCAGTGGGAATGTTCCCCGTCCCGGTACCAATCTCCCCACCACCGGTACTGCTCTCCACACTACAGTTACCGGGCAGTTACGCCTGGGCAACGGTCACCAGTAGCCGCAACCAGTAAAAAAATGCAGGCATCGACAAGTTCCTCCAGGACGGAAGGCCAGTTCAGCCTATTGCCAAAGTCTCATCGGTGTGATTGAGCACCGGAGCCCGCTCCCTCGTCTGCAGCACCACAATGGCAACATGGCCAGTGGTCTCCTTCACATCACTCTTTGGTGGCCGAGGCGGAGCATCAGGCGGCGGCCTCACCGGACCTGGTACTGGAAGCCTGTTCCGAGGTTGGGGCAGAGGAACCTGTGCCCACCTCAAAGCCTTTTTTTCCGACAGTGGTCAAGACCCCAGCACACACACCGGCAGTCCAGTCTTCCTCGTCATCCCCGATGAGGCGGTCGCGGGACCTTCCAGAGCTAGCCCGCCGGATGACTTTAGGGAACATCAAGCCCTTCTCCGGCGCGTGGCCGAGAACTTGGGGCTCGAGGTACAGGAGATGGCGGAGCAGGAGGATACCCTCTTCAACGTCCTCTCGGCCTCTTCTCCCGCCCGGGTCAACCTGCTTATACATGAGGGATTCCTCAAGATAGCACAGCCTTGTGGCAGACCCCCACTTCCATCCTGCCCACCTCAAAACGAGCCAAGAAAAAGTATTTTGAGCCAGCCAAAGGTACTGAATACCTTTATATCCACCCACCCCCCGGGCTGGCTGGTTATATCTGTGGCCAACAAAAAAGGCAAGCAGGTCTCCACCGCCTCAACTCCCAAAAAAAGAAAGAGGCTAAGAAACTCGATTTATTTGGGAGAAAAAATTATTCAACTGCCAGCCTGCAATTTCGGGTGGTGAACCATCAGGCCCTGCTGGGACGGTACAATTTTAATCTCTGGGACGCTCTCAAAAAGTTCCAGGAAACCCTCCCTCAGGGTTTGGCCCAGGAGTTTGGCACTCTTGTGAAGCAGGGTACTGCGGTGGCCAGATGTTCCCTGCAGATGGCATGGGACACGGTGGACTTGGTGGCAAGGGTGGTCGCATCGGTGATGGTCATGCGACACAGCTCCTGGCTCCAGATGGTGGGCCTCTCCCAGGAGATGCAGGCCTCAATCCGGGACCTTCCCTTTGATGGAGTTGGTCTGTTCTCGGATCAAACGGATGTCAGGCTGCACAGGTTGAAGGACACTAGAGCTACCTTTCGCTTGTTGGGCATGCATACGCCGCAATCCACCAGAAAGCTCTTCTGGCCACCGCCAAGACCCAGGCAGCCTCGTCAGGGACCTACAAGGAGAAGGGATGCTAGTTTTAGTTGTTGTCACCCTTCTTCCTCTCACTCGCCAGCCCAGCCTGGGGCTGCTAAATACCCAAGGGACCAGAAACAATCATTTTGAGGGTGGGCCCGAGAGCAACATCCCAGTCAGTCGACTGGATCCTAGCCGCCTTTTCCTCAACTGCTTCTCTCCCTACCGCTCGGCCAGGTTGTGGGTTACTAAAAATAAATTTTCATGAAGTTAAATTTTGGAATAATTTGTTTAACAAAATATAAAACTTACCAGAAAAAGAAAAAAAATCAGCCATTCAGGTTTTTAAGTTTAATTCTGTCATTAAATCCCAATTTTTACAGCTTGTACAGATGCTAGTTATATATTCTGGTAGAAGCACTCCAAAAGGAAGCATGTAGAAAATACCTGGTATTTAACCTTTTTGTTGAAATTGGTGATAACTTTAAATATAGAAAATAGTTCAACTTAGTAGAAAATAGTGATAGAGTTTAAAAATGAAAAGAACAGCTGTCAGATATAAAACTTTAGTTTACTAACTAATGTGTTTGATAAACACTGATTATTCATCTTGATGTTAGAGTTCAGAAACAATTGTCCCTTCAGCTTGCCTTGCGGGAGCATGAAATTAGGAACATATGTGTATTGATTAACAACATGTGAAAGATGAATCATCATTATTGTTTTGGTCTGGTGCACAAGTCAATGCTTGGGGAAGGGGGATAGCAATTTCCTATCTCCATTACCAGATATCTGTAATTAGTTCAAACAAAGATCTCTGGTTCCCTAGTACTGATGTTAAAGTCATTGGCTGAGAGGGCTAATTCACACTGTTGTTTTGCCTTTATTGAACAAAAGCTGAATATTGACGTACATTTCAGCATTATTTCTATAAGTAAATTTCTAAATGCTTAAAACTCAGTAAATACATCTTTATTTAGCTGACAAAATTGCTGCCAACATAGCTCTATTATATTTAATCATGTGAATGAGGCAAACGAGATTTGGCTGCATGTTCTTTAATGTGGACTCTCTCTGCTGAGTGGCCATTGGTTCTGCAGTACCAATATATTGCAGTAGAATCACTTGTAAAGATTGGGGGCCTGCCTCTGATCTCACATAATTAAAAATTAGGAGTAACTTGGATGATCTCAGTCAAATTATGCAGTGCTCAGCTAGTACTAGAGAGATCAGAATTGGTTGCTGGGAGTTTAAATGTCTTGGTGACACAGGAAGAAGGGCCCCTTAGCGGAGGGAGTATAAGTCAATTACCATGATTTGCAGAACTGTTCTGACAACACTAATGTAATTTCTGATGCTGGTAGGAAGTATCAAATAAAAGAGAAGTAGATATGTTACTTTCATTTCCACTGAAAACATAGAACACCATATGTGCCCAATGAAAAAGGACACAATTATCATAAAAAGGACTTTTTTCTTTACAGGCTCCTAAAAGGGTGCTGACAACAGTGGAGAATAGCAACAACAAACAATAAATAGTTTTTATGTTCCTTTCTAATTAACACAGTTGGGACCTGCTCCCATCATAGGTATTGGTAACAGCACCATTAACTTCATTGGGAGCAGGATTGGAGCTGAAGATTTTATTGTTAGCTCTGTCTCTTAAAATTAAATCCAAGCTTTGCAGTGACTTCCACAAATGTTTTGCATAAATAAGTTTTCACCATTGAAACTTCATAAGTGGAGCTCTTGCGAAGTACAACTATTGGGACAAATTGTATGTTGTAAATCTGTCCTTCTCAACCAAAGCCATATTCTTCATATTGAAAGATGGACATTTGAATCAACTGAAATGTCCTAGGGCATCATCCTGCAAGAGGTTGAGCATACTCAACTCTCAGTGAGCTGAGTTGAGGTCACTCTGCAGAAGACACTTAGAACCCTGAGATTTGAGACTCATAGTTATTCTGATTTAAGATGTTTCAAAACCATAATCCTAGTAGCCTGTGATTTGGAGTCTGTTGAATTTTTTAAGATTCTACGAAGAGGTATATGTGAGTATTCTTTTCAGTGGCTCTTGAAGTTTTGCAATTTGAGGGATAGATCTGACAACTGAATCTTTGTGATGAAAGCCCTGTGACCTGCATGTTTCAAGTTGCCAATATGGTCTTTATCAGATTTTCTGCAAAATTCTGCACTTCCTAACCACATAACGTGAGCGCTGTGTTGTCACTAGGAATAGAAAATTACCTTTTATCAAGTATATAATTATTTGTTATTTTCTGTGTTAAAGTTTCAATTTTGGTTATCCTAGAATCCATTTAAAGTTCTTTAGGTTGTATTTCTTTTTAAAAGACGTTTTGACCATTACCTTTCGTTATATGTTGTTTCTCAGTCATTGTTCATAGTAGTGTGTAGACCAAAGGAATTTTATAGAAAAAGCTCCAGGGAATGGAGACTTACTTTTTAGCAAAGGTCAGAACAAATTAAAAGCTGCACATAAGTTCAACAAATGTTAGTGGTTAATTAACTAAGAACATATAACCCTGAGGTCATAACATTAGTATTTATAGTTTAAGTAAGATACTCTGAACAAGTCTTCTTAATTGTAAGCTAATTAAATAGCACAAGTGCTTAGTGGCTTAAATACAAGGGACTGTTTCCTGGTAAAGTATTTTACTGAACTCATGTGTATAAGTGTTTGGAGGACTGGGGCCTAAATTTGCTGTGATCAGTTTATGCCTTTTAATTTATAAAATGTATGGCTTTAAAAATTATATTGTTCTTGTTTAACAATTTAAGTGTCTTTTATACACTTGAGGCCAAATTCTGCTTATCTTACCCATGCAGTTAGTCCCACTCACTGTTCACCTATAGGATCAGTTGGATTTGGCCTATGATCATACTTGGTTTTAGTAGCTATTGTTTTAATTAGTGTCTGCAGTATGTTAACTTATGCTCATTATGTATATTTTAGTATGTTTAGAAAATATTCCAAAATTCCCGCCAATGGGAGTTGCGGGGGCAGCGCTTAGGGTGGGGGCAGCATGCAGAGCCCCCTGGCTGCCCCTACGCATAGGAGCCGGAGGAGGGATATGCCACTGCTTCTGGAAGCTGCGTGGAGCCATGGCACATGCAGGGCGGGGCAAGCCCCAGACTCCGCTCCCCAGGAGCTCAAGGGCAGGATTAAAACATCTGATGGGCTGGATGCGGCCTGCAGGCCGTAGTTTGCCCACCCCTGCATTAGAGAAACAGCGAATGAGTCATAATACAAATATTGTATAAGTTAAGACTACCAAAAAGATAATTTGCCTTCTTCCTATTTCTGAAACTTGGTATGTTTATAGCTAAACTAAATCAAAGCTAAACAAATAAAAAGACATCTAGGAAAGGAGATTACAAGTTGTGCTTCTGACAGCACTAAAAAGATCTGCCTTGCTTTGATCCATCTGTTAAGTAGCACAGTAGAACCTCAGAGTTACGAACATCTTGGGAATGGAGGTTGTTTGTAACTCTGAAGTGTTCGTACCTCTGAACAAAACATTATGGTTGTTCTTTCAAAAGTTACAACTGAACCTTGACTGAATACTGCTTTGAAACTTTGTTATGCAGAAGAAAAAATGCTGCTTTTAACCATCTTAATTTGCATAAAACAAGCGCAGAAATAGTTTTCTTACCTTGTCAAATCTTTTTTTAAACTTTCCCTTTATTTTTTTAGTAGTTTACATTTAACATAGTACTGTACTGTATTTGCCTTTTTTTTGGCAGCATGGGTTCTGCTGCTGCCTGATTGCCTATTTCTGGTTCTAAATGAGGTGTGTGGTGACTGGTCAGTTCATAACTCTGGTGTTCGTAACTCTGCGGTTCTACTGTAGTTACATCTCTTTAAAAGATTTTCTTCACGCATTCATAGTTTTTCCTCCCCTGCACCAGTGTTTGACTATTAAGATTTGGTGAGATATGCTGCATGTTTCCACACGTTTTTGACAATCCCTTTAAAATGTTAAATACTGTTCTCTTTTACAGTCTAGCGATACATAAGATCATAAGAATGTCCATACTGGGTCAGACCAATGGTCCCTCTAGTCCAGTAGCCTGTCTTCCCAGAGTGGCTAATGTCAAATGCTTCAGGGGGAATGAACAGAAGAGGGCAATTATCGAGTGATCCATCCACTGTCATCCAGTCCCAACTTCTGACAGAAGATGTTTACGGACACCCAGAACATGGGGTTTCATCCTTGACCATCTTGGCTAATAGCTATTGATGGACCTATCCTTCATGAACTTATCTAATTCTTTTTTTAATTCTGTTATATGTTTGGCCTTCACAGCTTCCCTGGCCATGAGTACTTCAGGTTGACTGTGCGTTGCTTGAAGAAGTACTTCTAGATACTTTTTTAAAATCTGCAGCCTATTAATTTGATTGAATGACCCCTGGTTCTTAAGTTGTGTGAAGGAGTAAATAGTACTTCCCTATTCACTTTCTCCACACCGTTCATGATTTTATAGATCTTTGTCATACCCTCCCCCCAAGTCATCTCTTTTCTAAATTGAATAGTCAAAGTCTTTTTATCTCTTTTCATATGGAAGCTGTTGTATACCCCTAATCATTTTTGTTGCCCTCTCTATACCTTTTCCAATTTTAATATATCTTTTTTGAGATGAGGTGACCAGAACTTCACACAGTATTCACGAGGTGGGCATAGTGGATTTATTCAGTGGTATTATAATATGTTCTGTCTTATTTTCTATCACTTTCCTAATGATCTATTTGCTCTTTTGAATGCCATAGCACATTGAGCAGATGTTTTCAGAGAACATTCCACAATGACTCCAAGATCTTTCTTGAGTGGTCTCAGCTAATTTAGAACCCATCAATTTATATATATATAGTTGGGATTAGTTTTTCCAATGTGCATTACTTTACACTTATCAACATTGCATTTCATCTGCCGTTTTGTGGTTTAGTCACTCCTTTTTGTGAGATCCCTTTGTACCTCTGTGCAGTTAGTTTTGGATTTAACTATGATGAGTTATTTAGTATCATCTGCAAACATTGCCTCTTCACTGTTTATCATCTTTTCCAGATCATTTATGAATTTGTTGAACAGCACAGGTCCCAGTACAGATCCATGGGGGACCCCACAATTTACCACTTTTCATTATGAAAACTGACCATTTATTCCTACCTTTTGTTTTATATCTTTTTAACCAGTTACTGATGAATGAAAGGACTTACTTCTTATCCCGTGACTGTTTAGTTTGCTTAAGAGCTTTTGGTGTGGGACCTTGTCAGAGGCTTTCTGAAAGGCCAAATGCACTATATCAACTGGATATCTATATCATGCTTGTTGACACCTTCAGAGAATTCTGGTAGATTGGTGAGGCATGATTTCCGTTTACAAAAGCCGTGTTGACTCTACCTCAACATACCATGTTCATCTACATGTCTGATAATTCTGTTCTTTACTATAGTTTCAATCAACTTGCCTGGTACTGAAGTTAGGCTTCCTGTCCTGTAATTGCTAGAATTGCCTCAGCTTTACATTAGCTTTACATCAGCTTTACATTAGCTACCTTCCAATCATCTGGTACAGAGGCTGATTTCAGCAATAGGTAACATACCACAGTTAGTATTTCTGCAATTTCGTATTTGAGTTCCTTGAGAACTTTTAAATGAACACCATCTGGTCTTGTTGATGTGTTACTGTTTAATTTATCAGTGTGTTCCAAAACCACCTCTGCTGAAACCTCAGTCTGGGACAGTTCCTCAGATTTGTCACCTAAAAAGAATGTGGGAATCTCCCTAATATTCTGTGCAGTGAAGATTGGTACAAAGAATTCATTTAGCTTATCCACAATGGCCTTGTCTTCCTTGAGATCTCCTTTAGCACCTCAATTGTCCAGTGGCACCACTGATTGTTTGGCAGGCTTCCTCTTTCACATGTACTAAAAAAATTTTTTTTGCTCTGAGTTTTCTGTCTTTTGCTAGTTGCTCTTCAAATTCTTTTTTTGGCTTGCCTAATTATATTTTTATGCTTGACTTGCTAGAGTTTAAGCTCCTTTCTAGTTTCCTTAGTAGGATTTTACTTCCAATTTTTAAAGGATGCCTTTTTGCTTCTAAAAAACTTTTACTTTGTGGTTTAGCCATGGTGGGATTTTGTTCATCCTCTTACTTCTATTTTATTTTGTTTTTTTCTTTGTTTTTTTAATTTGGGATATGCATTTAGTTTGAGCCTCTATTATGGTGTTTTTAAATAGTTTCCATGCAAGCATCAACCTTGTGATTAATCCTTTTAATTTATGTTTAACTAGCTTCCTCATTTTTGTGTGGTTCCGCTTTATGTAGTTAAATGCTACTGTGGTGGGTTTCTTTGGTATATTCTTCCCTAAAAGGATGATAAATTTAATTATGTTATGGTTGCTATTACTAAAGAATTGCCTCTCCCATCAAGGGTTTCAGGACTAGCTGCCCCAAGAAGCAGTGATTAAAGGTATCTAGAAACTTTATCTCTGCATCCTGTCTTGAGGTGACATGTTCCTAGTCAATATGAGGATAATTGAAATCCCCCATTATTATTGTTTTTTTTTGGTTTTGTAGCCTCTCTAATCTTCCTGAGCATTTCACAGTCATCTTGGTTGGTAGTATATTCCTACTGCTATCTTCTTTTATTCAAGCATGGAATTGCTAGAGTCTATTGTACAGCTTGTTTCATTTAAGATTTTTACTATATTTAACTCCCCCACCATGGCCAACTCTGTCATTCCTATCTATGTTGTAGTTAGTATTACCGTGCCCAATTGATGACCATCATTCCACCAAGTTTCTGTGATGCCTATTGTATCAATAACCTCATTTAATACCAGGCACTCAAATTCACCCATCTTAATATTTAGACTTTTAGCATTTGTATATCAGCTATTATAAAATTTGTCACATTTTAGCTGTCTGTCTTCACATGATATAATTGAATGGGACTCTTTTTTGGTTGACTGTTTCTCTTCAGTTCCTATCTGTACATTATCAACTTCTATCCTCTCTTCTTTTACTAGGATATAGATTATCCTCTTTAATAAATCCCTCCCCAAGGGATGTCTCTGTCCAAACTGTGTGCTCCTCCCACCCCAGCCCTTAGTTTAAAAGCTCCTTTATGACTTTTTTTACATTTTATGTGCAAGCAATCTAGTTTCGTTTTGATTTAGGTGGAGCCCACTCTTCCCGTGTAGGCTCCTACTTTCCCAAAAGGTTCCCCAGTTCCTAATAAACCTAAATCCCTCCTCCCAATACCATTGTCTCATCCACGCATTGAGACCCTGCAGTTCTGCCTGTCTAACTGGCCCTGCATGTGGTACTGGAAACCTTTCAGAGAATGCTATCATGAAAGTTCTGGACTTGAATCTCTTACCTAGCAGCCTGAGTTTGGCCTCCAGGATCTCTCTTCTACCTTTCCCTATGTCCAGGGTGAAAGTAACTTAAAGGATTTATCGGTATGCCGGAGTCCTGAGCAGGGGGCGGGGCCTTAACCGGAAGGGGAGGGGCCTCAACTGGAAGGGGCGAGGCTTTAAATCCCCAGGCCTTTTAAATCAAGATTTAAAGGGCCCGGGGCTCTGGCCGCTGCTACTGCGGCAGAGCCCTGGGCCCTTTAAATTGCCCTGGGGCTTCTGGCTGCTGCTGCTACCCCGGGGCTCCAGCAGCAGGGCTCTGGCAGCAATTTAAAGGGCCAGAGTAGCAGCAGCTGGGAGCCCCTGGCCCTTTAAATCACTGCTGTAGCCCCGGGCCCCTTAAATCACCGGCCCAGGGAAACTGCCCCCGGCCGGTATGGTTGGCTGTGTACTGGCTCTTGCCAGTACACCGTACCATACTGTACTGGCTTACTTTCACCTCTGCCTGTGTAACTGGTACCTATGTGTACCACAATCACTGGCTCCTTCCCAGCACTGCACATAAGTCTGCCTAGATGTGTCAAGGCTGATTCCCCACTCTGGCACTTCAGTGCAGAATGTGGGGGCCCATAAGGATTCTAAAAATTAATACTGGCCACTCCAGGCTTGTATTAAACTCCCAAGGTTACAGTTTCTCTCTGACCTTGGATGGGTAGATGCTGCCACCACCCAAAGACAAAAAAAAACTTTGAAACCAGAAAGGCGCACTTGGGAATTCCTTCCTGTGGGGTACCCTCAAGCCCTCCTCCTCCTCCTCTCCCCGTCCCACAGGGAAGAGCTGAGAAAGAAAAACAAAGGAAATCAGCTGTTGCCACCAGCTAAATAAACAACATATGCACAAACCTCTTAGGACACCAAAAATCCAATCCTGTTCTTAAAAAAGGCAAACTATATTAAAAACAAAAAGAAAGAAAATACATCTGGAACTTAGGCTTTTGCTAGATTTAAAAAACCCACTAACAAAATTTCTAGATTTGATCTGATGATTTACGATCATACCTGGCTTAAAGCTTCTCATAGCATAACTCTCCCTGTTCCCCTCTTTCCCGGAGAACACAACAGACCCAAAGGGGAAGTTTTTTTTCCCCATTTAAAAAAGTTCTAGCCTTCCCATTGGCTCTTTTGGTCAGGTGCCCACTCCTTTTCCTTTACCTGGGGGATTTTGTTAACCCTTTATAGGTAAAGCAAGCAGAGAACAGCCACCAAGAAGGGTGTGTGTGGGGGGGTAGCTCCCTTTTATGGACACCCAGCCAGCCAGTTAGCTAACTGGCTGGCTGGGTGTCCATAAAAGGGAGCTACCCCCCCACACACACCCTTCTTGGTGGCTGTTCTCTGCTTGCTTTACCTATAAAGGGTTAACAAAATCCCCCAGGTAAAGGAAAAGGAGTGGGCACCTGACCAAAAGAGCCAATGGGAAGGCTAGAACTTTTTTAAATGGGGAAAAAAAACTTCCCCTTTGGGTCTGTTGTGTTCTCCGGGAAAGAGGGGAACAGGGAGAGTTATGCTATGAGAAGCTTTAAGCCAGGTATGATCGTAAATCATCAGATCAAATCTAGAAATTTTGTTAGTGGGTTTTTTAAATCTAGCAAAAGCCTAAGTTCCAGATGTATTTTCTTTCTTTTTGTTTTTAATATAGTTTGCCTTTTTNTGAAGGGTGTGTGTGGGGGGGGTAGCTCCCTTTTATGGACACCCAGCCAGCCAGTTAGCTAACTGGCTGGCTGGGTGTCCATAAAAGGGAGCTACCCCCCCCACACACACCCTTCATTTATCACAAGATGTCTCGAGAGATCTGCAACCTTCGCAAATGGCAGGCAATTTGCCATGTGGTTCTTGCAGTCATCATAAACCCAATCTATATTTCTAATGATTAAATCTCCCATTACTATTATCTTACTCTTCCTAGTAACTAGGGTCCCTCTCCTACAGGGGTATCCTCAGTGCAAGAGAGTACTGTGACATCAACTGAAAGGCAGGTCCCAACTATGGGATCATTTCCCTGCACTCCAGCTTGATGTTCTCTTTCCCTGAGCTTTTCATCCTCCTCAATAGCACAGGGGTTGTCAGTATAGGGGTGGAACCACTCTCCTGTGACCCTGAAAGTCTCCTCTAAGTACCTCTTTGTCTCCCTTAGCCCCTCCAGTTCAGTGACTCTGGTCTCAAGAGCCCGGTCTCTGACGGCCATGAGTTGCTTGCACCAAATGCACACATATGCCACCTGCCTGCGAGGCAAGTAATGACAGATGCTGCATTCAGAGCAATAAACTGGATAGCCCCCACTCTGCTCCTGGACTTCTGCCTGGATTATTTTTACTTTTGCAGGGTTGTGTGTGTTTGTTTGGGTTTTTTGGAGGGTGGGGGGCAGTTATTGGTCTGAGTTTAGACTGTTTGGTAGGTGTATCTTCCTCTCACACTCCTTCGCAAAACTCCCCTATTTGCTGTTCCTGTTTGCTAGCTCCTCTGTTTGGTTAGGAGGTGGCTTTTTAAACCCCTGTTCTTCTGAGTTAGCCCTGCCTCCTTGTCAAGGAATCCTAAAGGGGCTAGGGATCAAAGATAGCAGGTTAGAGCCTTGGTAATAAGCTCTCAGCCTACCTAACAGGCAACTTGGCTGAGCACACAGGTGAAAACAAAGATAACATTTAATGAAAGCCCATACTTCTGTAAATGTCCTTGTGCTTTACTAGACAGTGTTAATTAACATCATACTCACAGATACCATGGGATTTCAATACAAGCACTGAAACCAGTGTCAAAGCTTTCATTGATGACTAGGAACAGGTTAGGGTATATAGTGCATGTTCTCATTTAAAAGTTAGTTTAATGCTATAAAAGGCATTGAATTGATATCTCTGGAGCCCAAAATCCTCTTATTCAGGTTTGCTACAGACCTCAACCTCTGCATCTTGCAAATGTGCTTGAACTCCAAACTACAGGGACAACTTTTAGGAGCAAAATAATATTTTCATGTTTCTGCCCTAGTTGGTTCTTACCCTCTATGAAAACTTCAACAAGGATGCCAGTTAGTGTCTGTTTCAATGGCATCTTTTGTGGTGTGGATACTTGTATGTTCACTTAAAACTGTCTGTGTACCAAATTCACAGCCATGAAAAACGCATCACAGACTGTGAAATCTGGTCTTTTGTGTGCTTTTACCCTATACTATACAGAGTTCATGGGACCAGCATTTCTCAAATCTGGAGTCCTGACCCAAAATGGAGTTACAAGGTTATTTTAGGGGAGTTACGGTATTGTCACCCTTACTTCTGCACTGCCTTCAGAACTGGGTGGCCGGAGAGCAGCTGCTGTTGGCTGGGTGCCCAGCTCTGAAGGCAGCACCCTGCCAGCAGCAGCGCAGAAGTAAGAGTGGCAATACCATACCATGCCATCCTTACTTCTGCGCTGCTGCTGGTGGCTGCTCTGTCTTCAGAGCTGGGCTCCTGGCCAGCAGCTGCCACTCTCCAGCTGCCCAGTTCTGAAGGCAGTGCTATCACCAGCAGCAGCGCAGAAGTAAGGGTAACAGTATTGTAACCCCCCCTACAATAATCTTGTGACCCCCCCTCCCCCACAACTCCTTTTTGAGTCAGGACTCCTACAATCACAATACTGGGAAATTTCAGATTGAAATAGCTGAAATCATGAAATTTATGATTTTTAAAATCCTATACCATGAAATTGACCAAAATGGTCAAAGTGAATTTGATAGGGCCCTATGTATGGGAACCGCACATTTCACATGAGCCACTGAACAGATTTTGGTCACTGCTATCCTAGGCTAATTGAAATCTATATCTAGACGTGAAAAGTTCTCTAAGCCTTTACGAACCCTCTGATTCACGCAGCCCCATATGTAGTTAGCAGAAAGTATGTTTGTTAAATGAGGGTTCTATCAAAGCAGTAAGAGAACATAAGAACGGCCATACTGGGTCAGACCAAAGGTCCATTTAGCCCCATTCCCAACTCCTGGCAAACAGAGGCTAGGGACACCATCCCTGCTCATCCTGGCTAATAGCCATTGGTGGACCTGTCCTCCATGATCTTATCTAGAGCTGCCTCTTCTGTAGGATTGAGCACAGTAATATGCTATTACATTAAGGAAATTCACACTGGTATAACTACATTAGTGTAATCACTCTAGTGCAATCCTCTAATGTTGAAGTTCTGCAGCAGTGAAAGAGTGGTAACATGGTGAAGTAAACTGTCTCGGTATAGGTCCTAATTTGGGCTGATGCAGCATGTCAGCATTATAAGTTCACACTTGTGTAACTACACTGAAGTAATTACGCCAGTGAGAATTTTCTTAATGTAGACAGAGCCTAAGAGGTATTCACATTTATAGGGCTTGTTGGCATTTCTAATAAAGTGTTGGGAGGGAGGAGAGGGAAGCTGATTTTAACCTTTGCATTTTCAAATTAGAGTACTGGAACATGTTTTTTTTATTTTATTTATTTTTTTTTTTTAAGTATTTGTAAAATTGTAATGTAATCCTGGAATTCAAAGTTTTAACACCAGCTCTGGAAAAATAAAATGCAAAAAATGTGGAACCAGTCAGTCCTTTGAAGTGGATTTATGCTGGGCTGACCCCGGGTTTCATTTCCCTTGGAGTTACTGCTCTGGAACACACTGGAACATTGAAATTACCGGAGCAGATTAGCTCAGCAACCTATCTCTGACATTGGCGAGTACCAGATGCTTCACCAAAAGGGACTAGACTCTTTAATAGACAATTAGCTACTATGGGGGAAGTTTCTTCCTAATTCCTGCCAGCTAGTGCTTGTCTTGCGCCCTGCATCATGAGGACTTATAGCTTTTGTGTTTTGTTAATATCCTATCTAATGTAAATGTGGCTAGTCTTGTTATCCGTATAGTGGTCTAATCTCTTTTTTGAAACTTTGAGTGATATTTTGTGGCAGAGTTCCAGAGGTTGAGTACATGTGGGTGTGAAAAAGTATGCTATTTAATTAAGTTTAAATTTGTTGACCTCAACTTTCCTTGAATATCCTCTTGTTCTTGTAGTATGAGAAAGAATAAACAGGAGCATCTGGGTACCTCTTCTAAACCATCCACTACTTTTTATAACTGTCATATCTCCTCTCTAATCTAAACGGTCTCAATCTTTTGAATCTCTACTTTAATGGAAGTCTTTCCTTTGCTCTAAACGTTTTTGTACCCTATCTCTGGACATCTTCTGTTTCTGCTAAATCTTTGTAAAGAAAGGGTGACCACCAGGTGAGGTTGTGCCATCTGTTTGTAATATGTGTTCAGTTCTGGTCATCCTTTCTTTACAAAGATTTAGCAGAAATTGACTTGCATTATAATATTTTCAGCACATTGTTTGCTTTTTTTGACTGCTGCTGCACACTGAGTGAGCAGAAGTTTCCACGGAGCAGTTCACAGCAGTCCACGAGCCTTTTCCCCAAGTGCTTACAGTTAAGTTAGAACCCAACAATGTGTATGAGTATTTCACTTCATACCTTTCAATATGCTTTACTTTACAGTTGTCAATTTTGTGCTGCAGGCTCACCTAGCTTTGCTAGGTCCCTCAGAAGTTCCTCAGTCTTCACTAACCTAGATAATTTTATGTCATCTGGAAATGTTGCCACTTCTCAGGTCACACCCGCCCTTTTCCAGATCCTTTGTAACTGAATTAACAATACCAGTCTTAGTACATATCTTTGGGTTGCCCTTCTATTGATCTTTTGCCATGTCGAAACCTGACCATTTATTCCTGCTCTTTGTTTTCTGTTTCGATTAAGCATGTTTCTCAGCCCTGACAGTACTTTACCTCTCACCCTATGAATACTTAGTTTCCTTAATAGCTTCTTATGAAAAGGTTTTGAAAGACTTTTGGAGAGTTCATTTAGATCATAACAACCAAGTTCTCCTTTAGTTGCTATTTTGTTGAAATGCACTAAGAATTAATATAGAGTAGAGAAATTGTGCTGGTTTGTCCCTTTCACATAATGGTCAACTAAGTGTTTTATAATTCTAATTGTAACTGTTATTTCAGCCAGTTTTACTGGTATTTGAAAGAAGGCATGATGGCTGTAATTCCCAGCACCACCCAGATACTTTTTTCAAAGATAGCTACAATTTTACTACCTTCCAATCCTCTGATATAGGAAGTGATTTTAATGTGAGATTGAATAGTTTTGTTAGCAGCTCTGAAGAAGTGAGGTTTTTTACCCACGAAAGCTTATGCCCAAATAAATCTGTTAGTCTTTAAGGTGCCACCGGACTCCCTTGTTGTTTTTGTGGATACAGACTAACACGGCTACCCCCTGATAGTTAGCAGCTCTGTTGCTTCATTCTTAAATTCCTTTAGAACTTTTGGATGGATGTCATATTGTTCTGAAGACTTATTGCTCTTTAATTTATCAACTTGTTTTGGCACCACTTGTTTTATATCTGTTTTTGACAGTGCCTCATCTTTATTGGTTTGGATTTACAGTGATGATTTATTCTTTTTTAATTGGAGGTAGTGATTAGAGTATCTTTTATATTACACTGCAGTTTTCCTTTAAGTATCAACTCACTATTTCCTGCTTGTCTGGTTTTAAAAACTGTATCATAGTTGTACCTTCTGAAGCTTATGTGTTTAAGTAGCTCTCATACCTATATAGTATTGTGTGGAGCCATGGTGTAGCATCTGTTGAATATGAAAATTTCTTTTCACACAACTTTGAGATTTTTTTCCCTATTTGTTTTAGTATCTGTCACTAACTCTGGAATGTTTACTGCTTACATTACAAAAATGTGCCTGCAATATTAGTGGTTCTATATGAAATTAAGGTCTGTTATGTAAATTTTGATCATTTAATGTATGTTCATTCTTTCATGATTTTGTTAATTTAATGTATATTCAGTCTTTCATGATTTTGTTCATTTGGTGGATGATGGTGCTGATCTGCTTGGGAAAACCAAGGGGATTTTTTTTAAGATTAGAGGTTTAATAGAAAGGTGGTGTTTCTCTTTCAAATGGAGAATTTTATATTTCATCTGTTCAATTTGAATTGTTAAGTGAAAGTTGCAAAGTTGTGAGTATAAGAGCTATTAGTACGTATATTTTAAAAAACTATTTATTTTTAGAGCCATTAGTTTGTGCAAAATGGTAAGGATATTTAAGAAAGTTGCTTTGTTTGGATACACAGTGAGTAAATATTCTGTTTAGTCCTGTGAGTTGTGCCAATTGTGGCTTTGTTTTTCCATGCATATTTTTTGTTTTGTTTTGTTTGTTTCCTGGATTTCATTTGATGTTGCTGGTAAATTTTGAAGTGTTCTATAAAACTCTGATGATAACTTCAAGATAGTTGTGTGGTTTTTTGTGCTGCTCATTCTTGTTAAACACAGCAGAGCTGTTGCGTTTAACTGGGGAGCTGCAGTTAAGGTGAATGCGTGCAAAGAGTGAGTGTTTCCTGATCCTTTCTTCTGGTTCAATATTATGATGATGATATCATCATCATCATTACAGCAGCAACCAAAGTGAACATTCAGGGATCAGGGTTTCCTTGTACTAGGGATGCAAAATGTAAACCAGTTAACCGTTAACCTCTGGGCCGGTCGGCCGACCCCGGCCGGCCGGAGCAACCCTAGCCACAACGGCCGTCTGGCCCTTTAATTGGTTAGGGAGGGATAGCTCAGTGATTTGAGTATTGGCCTGCTAAACCCAGGGTTGTAAGTTCAATCCTTGAGGGGGCCACTTGGGGATCTGGGGCAAAATCAGTACTTGTTTCTGCTAGTGAAGGCAGGGGGCTGGACTCGATGACCTTCCAGCTCTATGAGATAGGTATATCTCCATATATTATAACCGTTTAAACAAAACATTTTAAATCATTTAAACTGTTAACTTTTAAAACGGTATTTACATCCCTACATTGTTCTAAGGGTTATATGAACACAATAAAGACAAACCTTGACCCAAAGAGTTCAGATGGTAGGATTATGACAAATGCAAAATGTGGATGAAATAGGTAAAAGGAGGAGGTGGAAAGCCAAATTAATAGCAAAATGAATATGTTGAGCATAATGTATTCTCAGTTTACCACCTGCCTAATGAGTTTTATTACAACTGTAAGTGAGAATATAAATCAATAGGCCAAGTATATGAATACGTGAGAGTTAGGATTTTAAAAGCCTATTAAATAGTGTATCTTATCCTCAATTCTGATAGCCAGGGCCAGCTCTAGGCACCAGCAAAGCAAGCAGTTGCTTGGGGCGGCATATTTGCAGGGGCGCAAGAATCCAGCATGGGAGCTGAGAACCAACAGGGGGCCCTGGGAGCTGTAGTTCCTTCATTAGCTCCCTGCCTATAGAGCCAGCCCTGGAGCAGGGAAAGAACTACATTTCCCAGCATTCCCTCGGCCGCTAGTAACAGGAAAGGGAGGGGGAAGGAGTATGGAACTGAAATCTGCAGCTTGCTGTGAATGGTAGAGACAGAGCCAGCTCTAGGTTTTTTGCTGCCCCCCACCGCAGCCCTGGGCTCCTCCCTCACCCCTGTGTTGCCCCAGCCCTGGACTCTCCCCCGCTCACACCCCCTGCCATCCCAGCTCTGGCCCCCACCTGCACTCCCCTGCTGCCCCAGCCCTGGGCTCTCCCCCAAAGAAAAAATTGGGTGGACTAAATGGACATTGCACCTCTCTATCTGAAGCCTAGCAAGGGAGGTACGTGGATCCCACTAGAATTTAAAATGAAAAGTAAGGGAGGGGAGGCTCTACTAGACTGGGTAGCTTTAGATACAGTGCCAGGCACGTAGGAGGATTTCCACTTCTGAGCCATGGAAGCAGAAATTGACTTTTCTTTTCCAGATTTGAACACCCTCAAAATTCAGGAGTGCTCAAGCTCAATTTAGGCAGTTGTTACTTCATTTCTCCCAAATCAAATATACTGATCCACTGTAACTTGCTGTAGAAAAAGTAGAATAAATTGACCAAGAAATGCTTCCCAGTGGTTATTAGGACTGGAATTGCTATTTTCAACAGCCATTGCTTTTTTTTTTTTTTTTTAGTTTTAGTTTTATTTGTTTAAAAGGAAGACCGTGATATTGCATTGGCAAATTCCCCATAGAAACAAAGAATGGAACAAAAGAAGATTAAAGGCACCTCAACTTTTCCTCATTTATGTAGGACAGTCTTATAATGTGCATCCAGATATCCTCCAATCACACAAGCTGAAAATTGTTCCACTTTACTGCAGTTCTGTAACCATATAGGAACAGTTTAGCAGTTCATTGATGCTTCCTGGTTGAAAACATTCAAGTGGATTGTTCTATATCTCAGAGTTGGATTGGGACAACCAATTGACTCACAACAAAATGCCCAACAGTGATGGAAAAGAAACATTTTAGCCAAGAAAACTGAGGGAAGGGGCAAATCCTTGCTCCCCCCTTCCCCAAATGTATAATCGGGCCTTAAATAGGACCCTGAAAAGATAGGACTTTACTTGTAATGGTCTCATCCACAAGACTGCCACACAGCCAATTGCATGGTAAGAGTTGGTCAGCTGCTGAAGAATCATACACAGTGTGATTTGATGATGTGTGTCTAAGGAGTCTAGATATTTCAAACATGATGCTTACAGGTCTTAGCCATCTCCTGTTGCTTTAGGCATTGTTAGCAGTGCATCTACTGTTATTAGATAATCCTTCTACAGTGTCAAAAAATGAGGTAATTTCTGGGAAGAGTGAATGAAAGCAACAGATGTTTCAGCAATAAATTCACACATGATGTAAAGCCACCTGTAACAAACAAGAAACCTGATTTAATAATTGAGTTACAGGACCGAGTTCAATTGTGGTGTAACCCCTTAGGAGAGAGTGGGTAAATTTTACCAAGAAATAGAAAACAATACATTGATTTATTTTTCCTCAATTATTAGATCAATATTAGAGCTGTGAGCTTTAGAAAAACCCTCCAGGCAAGTTTTGAAAAAGGCAAATACAAAATAATAAACTGTACTGAATTCATTTTAGATATTTCCTTGTTCATTCCACAGTATCATCAGTGATATTAGCACAGCTCTGAGAAAAGTGTCAGGTAATTAACTGCACCTTTTTTGTGTAGGCCATACCTATTTAGATAACTGTAAATCAACCTTGTTCCACTAGCTCCTTTGCAATACAAAGGAGAGTTTCTTAAATGTTTGTTCAGAATCTGTAAGATCTTTCCCTATCCCTGAACCAGATTATACCATATTCGAATAAGCAGGGCCGGCTCCAGGCACCAGTTTACCAAGCAGGTGCTTGGGGCGGCCACTTCGGAGAGGGGCGGCACATCCAGCTGTTCGGCGGCAATTCTGCGGACAGTCCCTCACTCCTGCTCAGAGCGAAGGACCTCCCGCCGAATTGCTGCCGCAGATCGCGATCGCGGCTTTTTTTTTGTTTGTTTGGCTGCTTGAGGCTGCCAAAACCCTGGAGCCGGCCCTGCAAATAAGTCAAATTTTAGTGCAGTTTGACAGTGCTGCTTTAATGTTGCATGCAAGCCAAGTGTTTAAAGACACTGATAACATACTACTGCAGGTGCATGATCATGAATATATGATATATTGTATATATAATTTATAAATACATATGTATACATAGGTGTGTGTGTGTCCATATAGACTCCCTATAGATACCATAGAGCCTGCTTCTTCTCCACTGCTTTGCACCTTTTTCAGTCATTTACCCCTGCACAGAGATAATCATATAATGTGAACAACATCGATGTATTATATTGCAACTCAATTTTGTAATCTTGGATTAAATAGCTCCTGTGACATATATGATAACACATGGGGCTGCTCCCATTGAAATCAGTGGCAAAACTCTTGTTGTCTTTAGCAATAGTAGGATCAGACCTCATCTCTTTGATCCTTCCCTCAGTAGTTTTGGGGGATACTTTAAATGTATATTTGAATGCAGATAGATTTATCCCATAAAATGTAATACAACTCTAAAATACCAAGAGACAAATGTAACAATCATTTGTACTACTTGTGGAAAAAACATTAATATTTGAAAGTAAAAGCTGCTTTTTAGCTGCCATATATAAAGCCAAAGTGCAACGTACTAGGCAAAAAGGCAGTGAACTTGAAGGTAAATCTGTACAATTGTTAACTCAATAATTAAAGCAGCAATTTGCTGAAGAAATAGTTCCTGTGTTAGGAGTGCAGATGGCTAACTGGTAACATAGCCTAAAGGCAATTATTAAGTCTTAAAACATTTTTATGAACAATTATAGGTGTCTCAAGCATAAAAGTAAACATGATTTCTCTTGAAATATAACACACTCTGAAACAGAATGAGAAACTATAGATTCTTGCATTTTAAAAATTGGTATCTAATGTACTTTACTGTATATTTACAACTTGTTCCTCTAGTAGAAAAGTTTTAGGATACAAAACCTGTTCCAACTGGAGTTGCTCCAGTTGGCAGCCTTGCTAACTGTTTGTTGATTTTAGCCAACCAACCAATAAAGAGCGAAGAATTTAAATGATCTTTCTGTGCTGTTTTTCTTGTCTAATAAGAGTGTATGCTCTTCTTGGCAAAGACTGCCTCTTAATATGTGTTTGTACAGAGCATAGCATGATGGACCCTCAATATTGATTGAGGTGTTACTGTAATATAAGCAATTAAGATGTTACTGTCATATAAACAGATAATGAAAACGATAAATCACTCTTAAATCCATAAAGCACTTACAAGTATAAAATCTACACAATTCTGATGTCAGGTGCAAAAACCTATGTGAAGGCTAAACATAAAATCACAGAAATGTAGGCTGGAAGAGACCTTGAGAGGTCATCTAGTGAGTCGATCCCCTTGTGCTGAGGCAGGACCAAGTATACCTAGACCATCCCAAGTGTTTATCTTACCTGTTATTAGAAACCTCCCAATGACGGAGATTCCACATCCTCACCGGGTAACCTTTTCCAGTGCTTAACTATCCTTATAGCTAGAACGTTTTTCCTAATATGTAACCTAAATCTTCCTTGCTGCAGATTAATCTGCTTGCTCCTTGTCCTGCCTTCAGTGGACACAGGGTTGTGCCCCAGGAGGGGCAAACAAGGGCATGGCCCCCCCAATAATTGTCAGGGGCACAGAACTCCTCCCAGCCCTAGGGTCACGGGGAGGGGGGAGTGAGCTACTCCCGAGGCCTCCTGGTATCCTGTTATACCTGTTCTTTGGTTACACTTTGATCTCTGTAGGTATGACTCCAACACCTTTCATAAGCACTGAATAGAGTTAAACATTTTTAAAAGGCAGTCTGATTTATCTGCAGGCAAATTCCGAACATGCTGAAAACTTGGCCATATGTGCCTGATGGTCAAGCAGATGGACAAAATCCATCACGCCCTTCATGCGCCTACTCACCCTCAGTTGATTAGCACAATGGGGAATTTCTCTTTTGTGGTTTTGATGGTTTTTCTCTTTTGTGGTTTTGATTTCTGTCCTGGAAGTTACTAAGAAAACAGAGCTAAGGTGCCATGATCACTCTTCTGTGCAATGCCCTGGTGCTCTTCTGTATTTCCCTTTATATTTAGGAATGACAGTTTTTTTCTTTTTAGTTGTTCAGGCTTCCTTGTCATTAGGTCTGAGGAAAAGGGCTCAGCCTCAGAAGAGACTGGCATTTTCTTGCTCATGTACGTTTGTTTGACAGCTTGTAGCTTAGTGGTTTTGAGCCTTATTAGATGCTGCTTTCAGTCACACTTTATTTCCTCTCTAAAGATAAGTTTGAGTCACTTTTTGACTTTCCAATCTCTGGGCTGATGGAGTATATCTGTACAGATCCAGTCAGTTCAGAATAATGGATTTGGGGACACCAGTACCTTCCAACACAAAAAAACGTAATATTTTTTTATTATTCAGATATACTGATCAGGTCATCCTCCTTAAAACTGCAGATTTTTCCTTGGTGTTGAAATTTGTTTCTTTGTGATTTGATGCCTGTGTGTATTTGAAAGCTACTGGCAGGAGAAAAGATAGAATTTCAGGAATGCTGCAATCTGTTCTTGCATTAGTTGTATTCACATTGCCTGCCTGCCTGCCTGACAGGTTGAAGACAATATAACTCACCATGGATTTCCATGTGAGACTTTTCTTTTTGTGTGTGATGCCAAATTGAAACACCTAAAATTAAAATGTTTATGTAAACTCAAAGCAAAGTAATTTTTATTTACTTTATTTTTCTGTTGTTTCTCTGTAGGTGCTGCCACTAGTCAGCAAGAACGGTGGAATGCTTAATATCACCTTTAAATATGACAGTAAGTTAATCACCTACAACAGATAAAAATCTCAACTTCTCTCAAAAACAAAAAGCCCAACTCTTACTCTTATATAGCAACATGACTTTTAAAAAAAATAATTCTCACAATTCTTGTAAGTTTGTGAACTGCAGGTTTATGTAAACAAAGATGATTGAAAAATGCTTTTGGTGAGATATTTTTACTAAATAATAATCTTCCCCACATTTCTACTGTCTGTTATGCATTCTGAGCCCATCCAATGTCTGTCATTCAAAAGTAAATCTCCATACAGGAGGCAGCAGCTGCCAAAAATAGGCAGTCACTTCACTCACGCTTACCAAAATTTATGCCATGTAAAGCAGGATTCCATTATGCCAAGTTTTACATTGCTTAATTTTTCTTTGGTCTCTTTAAAAGGAAGACATATTTACACTCTAAAATTAGCTAGTGTTGATTTTAAAAGGAAATAGTCTGTAAGGTTTATATGGTTTTAAAAGGTTTTCCTTACATATACTAGTAATAACAATGTAGATTATTTAATACCAAAAAAGTTTAAAAATCTAGTTTAGTTTCTATCCTTTGTGTGTTTCATTTACCTAAGAACATAAGAACAGCCATACTGGGTCAGACCAAAGGTCCATCTAGCCCAGTATCCTGTCTTCCGACAGTGGCCAAAGCCAGGTGCCCCAGAGGGAATGAACAGATCAGGTAATCATCAAGTGATCCATCCCGTCGCCCATTCCCAGCTTCTAAATTCATGAGAAAAAATGTGTTTGTTTTTAGCTTTGTAGAAGCTTGTTTTTCTGAAATCTAAATTTTGAGGGTAAACGGAGTTGTGTTCCTTTAAGTAGAAAATAAATTTAATTTGTTCTCATGTAAAGGGAATATACTAGAAATAGGTTTCTTTCCAATGATTAATGTTAAATATCTGAGTTTTAGTTTGTTCTCTCATGAACTATAATCTGACTTGCATATCTTGGCTCAGGATATGCTAACACATACTCAGATATCTGTTGGGTGTACGAGGGCCATATCTGCATTGGGAATTTACCCTGTTTTGGCAATCAGGGGTCTGCCACCAGTATAAACTTAATGTGTAGACTAGGAAAGCCCCAATTTTGCAGCAGTGGAGCTAAAATAAATTGCATCAGTGCAAATAACAGCTTTCCTTGTCTACATTTGGTGTGTGCACCTTTACAACTACATCACTGACTGGTTGCTGGAGTTGGAGTAAAGCCCTTATGTGTTAAAACCTAGTATACTTACTGGAAACACTGAAGGAAATCCTTTTGTTTCATTCTGATGTATCTTAGTTTATCCTTGGTCACAATTTCATATGAGCCCTCTGTTTATATGATAATTTCTGAAATATCAATCCTTTATTGTGAATTCCTGTTCTATGTCTAACCTCACATTAGTATTTAAAGAACGCCAGCATAATTTATGCCTATTAAATCCTACATGGAATACATGGTCACTAGAAGAGGGTAATAATTTCTTACCTGAATAAAGAAAAGCAGGAAATAGCAATCAGAGCAGTGATACCCACTGGTAGGTTCACACAGTGGAGCCTGTTTAAACCCTAATAACTGTCATGTTTTTTACCATTAATTCTTGCATCAGGAGCTGGGGTTAACCAATGACAAATGTTAATTTAAAATGCTGCTCCAAACTCCCTGCCTAAGGGGGTTATTTAAGTTTGGCAGTACTGCAAGGAGGTCCCTTCTACCAAGACTGAAGATTTTACATAATACAGAAACATATACTGATAAAGAAGAGCCAACAGAAAGAAAAATGTGGATACCTGGCTCTGATTTAAAAGGCATTTATTTTGTTGCATAGCCTGTCCATGGGTTAAGACACTTCATAGTAGGGGTTAAATAATTTGTTCAAAGTGAGAAAATAAATGTTTATCCAGTTTCGTATTTAACTTGGATTTAACAGAAGAAATGCCTCCCTGTAAAGCCTGCAAATTCTTCACTGCTGTGTTCTTTTTAAACATTTTAAATCAGGAACTCACATTCAACCCTGAGACATTTTGTGTATTGCATTTTGGCAAATTGTTATTTCAGCATAGCATTTTAGTAACTAGGATCCAAAATCTTAGGCAAGGCTGTTAATTGGATCCAGACCTTGCAAGAAGCTGTTACTCCAAACTTTCCATTGAAAGAGATATTTCTATTCTCCTAAGAGGAAATTCGTGCTGTCACTCAGTTGACTTTTAGCAACAGATTCCACTTACAATAACTGAGGACTAATTGCTCAATTTTCATAAAACTTAATATAGTACAAAATATATTTTTCTGAATTGTGCAACAGTTACCTAAAGGAACCAAACAGCTCACCCTTGTCATTTATGGTAAAAAGCCCATTTCAAAGATTCAGTTTGTGTGATTAATAATTTTTCATTTGTAGTTTTCAAGGGAGTGTATTTGATTTAAATTCTTATTTTCTGCATTGGCTTGATAATATCAGTCAAATTCATTTGCAAGCATAGTACAGTCTAGTACCTAGCATCAGATTTTGAATAACTGATTATTAAAATTTGGCACTATACTTAGAACATCAATCCAACATTTTTTTTTGTAAATTTAGTAGATTTTGCAAGTAGAAAATTATAGTACTATGCCACCCCCACACAGTGCAGGTATTACCAAATCCAAGCATTCACACAAATTTAATGAGATTGGCCTAAAAATCGTGAGAGGTTAAAAAATAAACTTTGGAATAGTTTTATTTGACTTCTGATTTTTGAGTCCTTATGGTTCACATTCTCAGGCTTTTCTCAGTAACTATAACTTTTTATTTTTAAATGAAAACTGAGATCTCACATAATCATATGATTCTAGGAGCTGAGGCTTTAATAACATCAAATATTGTGAAACTCACAATAAAATAATGAGATTTATCGACATTAGAGTTCTCAGTGGGCCCTAGTTGCAGATAGATGGGGTATTGGAGCTGTGTGGTTGTTGAACAGATTGGAGACTAAAGGTCTTCACAACAGAGGTGAGAGGAGATGGATTTAGTGAGTGAATGCTGCAATGGCCAAGTCTGCTTTATGGACTGGAATCAATCTGTGTCTTTATTTCAGAAGATGAGCTGCACTATGGTAAGTTAGCAGACAGTGTTATGTATCTGGACTGAGGTCTTGGTAGCTAGTGAGAACAGTGGCTGTTGGGATCTTCAGAAGTTTGTCTTTTGTATTGATATTCCTGTGGTACCTGGTGCCATGGTGGTACAACTTGCTGAGCTGTTTGGACAACATGGACTAGGTCCAAGGATGTTATCACAGACCTGGTGAAAGTAGTTGTAGTTAATGGTGTCTAGAATCCATGATTTGCAGTCTGTTTGCGTGTGATGTTTTAGGAGAATATGTAGAGGGGACACGGAAGAAGATTTGAAAAAAAAATTAAAAAAACAAACCCTTTTCTTGTGCTATTGCTGTACTGGGGAGTAAAGAATTTTGCTTCCCTTTGGAAACTGCAGCCTCCATTATAGATGTCCTGCCCTCTGGAGCCATCCGGTTCACCTGTACTGTATGTGGTATTATTACTAGATGACCAAAATATTTGGTGTGTTAAGGAATCAGTCAGGTGTGATTTATTTTGTGGTTTAATTACCAGTGTTATTGAATCTCATTTTGTGAAAGTAAGCCGTTTTCTGTGTGTCTGTCTGTCTCTCTTTGTCTGAGGTGGTGGGAGCAAGCTATCTGTAGGCCTGCTAGCTGGATAACTGAGAAGTAGTGGGATTGATATTAATAATTGCACATAAAAACAATAATGAAAAAAGAAAATGAAACCAGGCTGCTTTATGTAAATTAATAAATTAAAGTTTGATCTCCTGGAACGGTTTAGTAGTACATTCACCCAAACAGGGATTACAGTGCCCGCATTGTTTTTAATTATCCTGGCACTAAAGCCCTATTGTAGACTTAATGTGCGGTAGATATAACAATACAATAATTGAGGTATTTGAAGTACCTATTTTTAAGTTTGATTATTTTTCTAAAAATGTTAAGGAATAAACTAAATCTTGCTCACTTTACTCACATGAATAGCATTATTGGCACTACTAGCATGAACAAGGCTTTCCAGATTTTGTCCTGTGTCAGTTTGTGAATTATTTGGTCCTGCACAAGACAATTTTTATGTTTTATTTAAGTGATTTGTTTCTCAATGTTTTAGATTGCACTCCTTATTTGAATTCAGTGGGAAAACACGTGATTGGAGATGTGCAAAATATAACAATCAGCCAGTATGCATGTTCCGAACAAGTTGCAGTGACAATAATTTGGACAGCAAATCTACTTGGTAAGTATTAGAGAACAAAACAGTTTAAATCAGGGGTGGGCAAACTTTTTGGCCCGAGGGTCACATCAGGGTTGCGCAACTGTATGGAAGGCCGGGAAGGGAAAGCTGTGCCTCCCCAACAGCCTGGCCCCCCGCCCCCTATCCGCCCCCTCCCACTTCCCGCCCCACTGACTGCCCCCCTCAGAACCTCAACCCCTCCAACCCCCCCCCCCCACTCCTTGTTCCCTGACTGCCCCCTCCCGGGACCCTCGTCCCTATCCAACCCCCCTGCTCCCTGTCCCCTGACTGCCCCGACCCCTATCCACACCCCCACCTCTTGACAGCCCTCCCGGGACTCCCACCCCCTATCCAACTGCCCTCTGCTCCTCGTCCCCTGACCATCCCCTCCCAGGACCCCCCACCCCTAACTGCACCCCAGGATCCCACCCCCTGCTCCCTGTCCCCTGACTGCCCTCCCGACCCCTATCCACATCCCCGCCCCATGACAGGCCCCCCGGGACTCCCACTCCTCCCTGTTCCCCATCGCCTGACGGCCCCCCCAGAACCTCCGCCCCATCCAACCGCCCCCCTCCTCCCTGACTGCCCCCCAGAACTCCCGCTTCCTTACCCAACCCCCCTACTCCCCACCCCCTTACCAGCAGCAGGAGCTCGCAGCTGCGACACCTGGCTAGAGCCAGCTGCGCTCCCCACGCTGCCCAGCGGGAGCAGTGGGCCAGAGTGCAGGCGGCGGCGTGGCTGCAGGGAAGAGGGGACAGCAGGAGTGGGGCCGGGGACTAGGCTCCCCGGCTGAGAGCTCAGGGGCCGGGCAGGACGGTCCCACAGGCCGGGTGTGGCCCGCAGGCCGTAGTTTGCCCACGTCTGGGTTAAATCATCATGTCTTTTGTAATAATCTCTCAATGATCATATTAATTTAAAATAACTTGTCTTTTCCTCTCATATTAATTAAGGCCTGATCAAAGTAACTTGGTTATACACAGAAGCATGTATTTTATTGGAATCTATATTCAGGAAACAAAAAGGCTACAGTTTTATTTTTTTAAATATTCTCACACTCCAACACACAAAACATAGCATTAAAAACCATTCTGTACCTTTTAAACAATCATAGTTTAAAAAATATGAAGGTTGTTATATACACACAGAAAAATTATCCCTCTGCTCTTCCATCAGAGTCTCAACTTTGAATTTCTTTGCATTTATTAGTTTATACTGCCTCATATTGTCACGGCTAGAAAAAGTTTATTTCTCACAATTTTAAACATTTAGAACTGAAGCTGTCTATCTACTTAAGGACTAGACCCTAAATGCAGATTAGAGTAATAACATAAATAAGTATTTATAGATTTTATACAGAAAAAAATGAACTATAGTTCCTTTTGGTGTAATTTAGTTCTGTAGAGTGAATAGGTATTTGGTATTTTGTCCATATAATGAATTGCTGCAGTGTTAATATAAATATGTATAGGTTTGTTTACACTTGAAATGCCACAGTGGCACAGCTTCACTCCTGCAGGCTTCAGTGTAGATATCACCTACGGCAATGTGAGGGGTTCTCCCATTACCTTAGGTAATCCACCTCCCTGAAAGATGGTAGCTAAGTGGACAGAAAAATTCTTCTGTTGACCTAGCACTGTCTACACTGGTCAGCTTAACTATACCACTCAGAGGTTTGGATTTTTCACACCCCCGAACGACGTAGTTAAGCTGACTTCGTTTTCCAGTGTAGATCAGGGCTATTCAAAATGTTAGGACAGTAGTTACTCCACGTTTGCAATGCTACAGTTCAAACATTGATATCTCAGCCACTTAACACTGTTTTCTTTTAAAAGAAATGCACTCTTCATTATGGATAAAGATTTTGCAAACTGAGTACAAAGCATTCAGAACACTTAAACTTCTATTCTTGAACATGTGCAATTTAAAAACAACCAATCTCTTGAAAAGTTGAATATTTGTTTTCTTTATGTAAAGCAGTGGTCCCCAAACTTTTTACCTCACACCCCATTCATGCCCCCCCAACCCCAGGAGCCAGGGCTGGGAGAGGGGACTGCGGCTCCGGGAGGGGGGGGAATGCTGGGGCCACAGCTGGGGGAGGGCATGGAGCAGGCGGCCAGGAGTGGAGTCCTGGGCGTGGGGCCGGCCCCATGCCTGCCCCCAGCATTCCCCCCTCCTGGAGCCGCGAAAATGTTCCCTGAAAATGTTCTAGAAAGAGAAGAAAAATTTCCTAGAGCTTCTCTGTCACATTTGGTCCATTTGTAAATAATGTTTGCATAATCACATTTGATAACAGCTAAATTTGTAACAGAAAATAGTGATTAAGTTCGTTATTGGATATTAAAAGAGAATGTGGATGATACCTAATGCTTTCAGTAGCATACTGTTAGTGAATTTGGTAATCTACAGCTGCAGATTGGATAAATCAAATCTCCAGGGGATTCAAAACTTGGTATTCTCTCTTGTAATGATCAGAGGTTAATCCTTTTGAAAGTATCAGTACAGAACTGTAGTTGAACGGTCTCAGGTGACAGGGAGACGGACACTTCTCTTTCATGGTCTGCATGTTAGCACAAACAGTGCTTTTGTTCCACTTATTATTAAGAACACATTGGGCAGGTCATGGCTCTTTCTCTTCTACAAGATTATAAAACATTTTTTAAAACTGGAGAAATAGAAGAGGCTCATGGAAACACACAAATCTAGATAAACATATAATGTTAAGTGGCATTAATCCATTTTGGTTTATGTAATCGTTAGCGTATGTTAACTGCAGTGGTGTCTTTGGTAAACATTATATTCTGACATATGTAGAAAACTTGTAATTAGATAGCTCAGTCGTGATGGTAGTGGGGCTTGAAGAACTGGGCAGCATCTTTGACATCTGATCCACAACATAATCGAAGCACAACTCTAGCATTGTGACATTTGCGTCATCATGACTCAGTGTAATGTCCCGGTGCAATACCATGGTGAGAACATAAGCAAGCAATGTCACAACATTTTGCTGAGAGTCTATTGTGTGAGTCTCTTGAGCAAAATGGGTGTAATTTCAGTCTCACTTATACATAACTATAGTTAAGGAATAATTCTACTTAACGTAATTCTTCTGCTGTTCTGCAATATTAGAACTAAACAAAATCATAACTACTGCATCCAGCCACTGTAGTCCAGTGGTCTCATAAATGACAGGAACACAATATAGATGCAGTGTTTCCATTCTTTGTGAACAAAAATGTTACAAAATTGTTTACCGCTAATAGTGGCAAAATTGAACAAATACAGTGTATTACCAAAGCTGCTGCTTATGATTATTTTATTTATTTGTAGTATGGTAAAACCCAAAGGACCAATTGGGGTGAAGTCCCCATTGAGCTAAGCACTGTACAGATATAGAGTGATGGTCTCAGCAGAGGAACTTAAATTCTAGATAGAATTTAACAAGTCAGAAAAACGTTGAGAGAAAGGAAGAATTATTACTGACATCCAGCTAACAAACATCTTATGCAGGAGGAATAACAATGGTGGTTAGGCATTATTTTTTAACAAGTGTAGTACTTTAAAACTGCATCACACACATTGAAATGTGTTTTTGAAATATTTGTCTGGATTTTAATTAAATGTCTGCAGGGATTGAATTCCTGAAAGGATTTCGAGTAATACTTGAGGAGTTAAAATCAGAGGGAAGACAGTGTCAGCAAATGGTTTTAAAAGACCCAAAGCAGCTCAACTCTGGTTTTAAAAGAACTGTAAGTGATATGCTTTAGGGAAAAATTCATTATTGGTTTGATCCTGCATGTGGGCTTGAAAGAGACATTTATGTTTTATTAAACTTTTTTTTAAAACGTGCTGCTGACTAGCCAGCAATTTGCTTGCTAAATAATTAAACATTTTTAGTTATAATATTTTTAATTTAGGGGCAAATCTAGCCCTTTCTCCCTGTCTACTGAGGCTCCCTTGTTGGTGGAACCAGCAACGTCACTGCAATGACGAGACGTTATTCTGAGGAACTGTGCAGCAGTTGTGCATCCCTTTAGCAGTGCAGAGCCCGTCTCTACGGGGCTCCCTGCATGGCAGTGCACAGGTGGCAAGAGAGGGATGAGGCCATAGGATTCCTAAAGCACTTAAATTTTGTTCATGTCCAGGAGAATTGTGGGCTTGTTTTAAAACAATATACTCTTAAATGGACATGGCAGATGACTTAAGAGTATATCAAAATCTCTTTATTTATATTTATGTTTTTAGGGAATGGAATCTCAGCCTTTTTTGAATCTGAAATTTGAAACTGATTATTTTGTAAAGATTGTTCCTTTTCCTTCCATTAAAAATGAAAGTAATTACCACCCATTTTTCTTCAGAACTCGACGTAAGTATCATACATATTATCTTCTCCCTCCTTACCTCCCCCTCCTTTTTTTTTCTTTCCTTAGGACTTGTCTACGCTTAAAATGCTGCAGCGGCGGCGCATGCTTCTCCCATTAGTGTAGGTTCTCCACCTCCCCAAGAGGCAGTAGCTAGGTTGACAGAAGAATTCTCCCATTGGCCTAGCGTTGTCTACAGCAGGGGTTAGGTTGGTTTCTCTGCGTCTCTCAGGGGTGTGGATTTTTCACACCCCTGAGCAACGTAGTTACACTGACCTAATTTCCTATTGTAGATCTGGCCTCAGTCAGGAAAACAGAAAAGGCAGAGTTTAAGGGGATGGGTGGCTGAGGAGAGGAAGCACCTGCTGTGATCTTAGGGTTGAGGTTCACATCCTGGCAGAGTCCTAAATGAAATTAGTTTATAGACCACAGATTGGTCTGTAGTGGACAAAACTTCAACTTATAAAACCACTACCATAGGTGCTTGAACTAGGGGTGCTGCAGCATCTCCTAGCTTGAAGTGGTTTCTATTATATACAAGATTTACAGCATGGGTCAATGACTCTCAGCACCCCCACTATAAAAATTATTCCAGCACACCTAACCACTACAGAGAAATTGGCAAAAGTAATAGTCTCTGTGTAGCAGAGGCCTAGGGCTGGCTACCATGGACAGCAGATTACCCTACATCTGCCTACTGTGGGGTTTCTTGCATTTTCCCCTGAACCATTTGGTGTTGACCACTGTTGGAGGCAGAATACTGGATTAGGCAGACTCAGGTCTGATCTAGCCTGACAATCATGTTCCTATGGAGACTGAACTACATCTTCCTTCTTAATGAATAGTGTCAGTGGCAGGACAGAATGGGAAAGCTTACACAGACCGTAGAATCATAGGGTTAGAAGGGACCACAAGGGTCATCTAGTCTAACCCCAGCCAACATACAGATTTTGTTGTGTCTAAACCATCCAAGATGGCTATCTAGCCTCCTTTTGAAAACCTGCAGTGAGGAAGCTTCCACAACCTTCCAAGGCAGTTTGTCTCAAGGTCAAGATTTTAAAATGGATTCCTAAAGATAGACTCCTAAAGCTACAATTATTTATTATTCCAGAATCAAGTCGTTTTTATTCTAGAATAGAATGTACACATAGGGAGTTATTCCAGAATAGCTATTCTGGAATAGCCATGATGGTCCATTTTCCGTATGAGGACAAGACCTAGGTGCCTATATATGGGCACAGGCACATAACTTTAGGTACGCTATTTTTTTTAAATTTTGGCAATCAATCTTCTCCCCCTCCCCCCCACCCCGCTGAGAACCTCCACTCTTCGGGATTTTCTTCTCTCTAAAATGTTTTAAAAATAGTTTAGAGCAGAGGTTCCCAAACTTATTTGGCCTACCGCCCCCTTTTCAGAAAAAAAATTACTCAGCGCCCCCCTGGAAACCTACCTTCTTTAAGCGAACAAACAGAAAGATGCAGTGACAAATTTGCGTTCTTTTATGTATCTATATTTCTACTTACGTCCTACAATATAGCAAAGAAAGAAGTGTTATTAGAATATTGCCCATGACATCAGGTATACAGTGGTTTTTACGTAAGACGGCAAAAGACAACCAAACTAAAATACTAATGAAACCAATAAACTGGGTTTTGTTCTCTGCTCAGCATTAGATATATGTATTTGATATTCAATTGTCAAATATCAAACTAAATTTATCAAGAAATAATTAATTTAAAAAATAATCAATATGCAATTAAAAATCAGTTAATAGTTTTAATTTAGTTTGCCCTTATTTAAATAATTGTTCCTTTATTAACACACGCCTTATTTACCAATTAACACAGATGATTCGATAGATATAAATAAATGTTAATAGTTAACAGTTTTTTTACGATTTCCTTCTCCTGTTTTCGTTAATATTGTAATAAAAAATATGACAAATATATTGACTGTACACTTCAAATAGTACTGTACCGACACAAGCCTGCTACGATTTTATTATTAGTAAGCACTAGAGACACAGAAACATACGGTAGATATGTAAGAAAATGTATAAAAATACTCACGTGTAAATTGCTGTTTTATTGAAACAACAATAATACAATTTGCTTTGTATGTGAGCCGTAATCCGTAAAGATCGAAGGTATCGAATATGAATAAAAATTTTTAAATACTTATTGCACTATTGTTAACTGCTTTTTACACAATTCAGAAACAATCTAAATTAGAATTCATACATGTCGCCTATTTATAGTATCGTATTGTAAACAAGTCATTAAACGCACATATTCCTGCCGATGCATGCTGGACTTCCCGACAATGCGCGACATGCTCGCCTGCCAACACTTGCTTGTTAAGAGCTGTTGGCAGACTTGACACCTGATCGGTTATAATTTGTGAATTTATTTGGAAAATAAAGTAATCACTGCAACTTCAACTCTATGTTACACAACAGATGAAACATGAACGAACAGTTTTTCAAAATTTTCTTATATTCTCTTCTTTCTTTATGCTTCCACTGCCCCCCTATTTTTATTCAACGCCCCCCAATTGCACCCGAGGCTACTACTGCCCCCCTGGATCATTCCAGCACCCCCCAGGGGGCGGTATCGCCCACTTTGGGAACCTCTGGTTTAGAGTAAATATTTCTGAATTGATTTGGTATTTCCAGTCCACTCTGGTGATGCTGACTAAAGTAACATTTTAAATATAGTCACATAAATGTGTTTGCTATAAGTTAGCTTCTGTCATCTTTACTCACATATTGCTTATTTCAATAAGTAACATTATTTCAAACAAACTGAGTAGGTTGTTTTTTGTGTGTAGAGGTGGAGAGTGATATGAGCAATTACAAGGATGCTGAGCTTGCTAAATATGGGAAAATCTGTTCATTCTGTACTATTTGGGGAGGCCCTGGATAAACAAAAATGGTGAAATAGCTTGCATTTTTCTGCCTTCTTTTCCCCCATCTTTCTCTTTATGGAGTATAGCAGTTGGAGAACCTAATCTTTATTATTAATATTCCTTTTGTGTATGTGTTTGTAGCATGTGAATTGTTGCTACAGCCAGAAAACCTTGCCTGCAAACCTTGTAAGTAAAATATAGTATTTTCCATTCATTCATGTTACAAAAATATCATTGTTCTTGAAAGAGTAATTTTCCAATTCATAAATATCTCTCCTCTGACAGTCTGGAAGCCCAGGAATCTGAATATTACCCAGCAAGGTTTTAACATGCAAGTGTCTTTTGATCACGCACCTCACAACTTTGGCTTTAAATATTACTATCTTCACTACAAACTTAAGGATGAAGGATCCTTTAAACAAAAGACCTGCAGACAAGTACGTTACTGGGTTTCGCTACCGTTGTTTTAAAGATTTGTGGTAACCGTTAAAAATTCTAGATGACCTTAGCTTTTCACATGTTTAAAAAATGTAAAGGACTTTTATATTATTTCTATTTTGGTAGTAAACAAAGGCCCAAACCAGGATTGGGGCCCCATTGTGCTAGGTGCTGTATAAATACATAGCAAGATATTGTCCTTGCCCCAAAGGGGCTACGCTCTCATTAGTAGTTTTAATTGCATTTTTATTTATAATTATAATTAATATTTTCCTCTTTTCATATGCTCCTTCTGAACAGAATTTCAACTCCTTAAATTTTGTCCATCTGAAATAACTCCCCAAGGTAGTCCTTTCTTTGAGCATTTAGTTAAACTTCCCTTCATGTTTAAAAGAGGGATGAGATGGCAGTGGTGAGTGGGAAAATTATAGCTAGTGGTCTCTGTGGGCCCAGTACAATGCCCATCCAAACCCAGGAGGGTCTTGTCCTAAGCAATTCACCTGAAATGGGAAAAGTTTGGATGTTCAGAAATAATGCAGTGTTTAGTAAATAGCTTCTGATATTGTTAGAAAATAAGTCTGACTGTGCTGGAAGCTTTCGGGGAAAGGAATGTATGAGGACAAACTTAAAATACAGTGAGCTATGCCCTTTAGAGTTCTGGTGAGAAACCTAAATGCTAAAATCAGAGTTAACCAAAAATAAAATAATAAAGGCCAACGCTTTACGGAAAGTGTGTACCATAGACTGGTGGCAATAATATGGGTTTATTTTGCTGAACACAACAACTCTATACATTTGGGTAATGTTTCATCTTTCCTACTGGTAACTATTATTTAGGGCTGGTCTACACTAGGGAGCTTACAGCAGCCCAGCTGTACCGATGCAGCTGCGCCGCTGTAAGATTGCTCATGTAGCCACTGTATGTCAACGGGAGAGCCCTGTTCTGTTGACATAATAAAACCACCTCCACCAGCGGTGGGTAGCTATGTCAGCAGGAGAAGCTCTCCTGCCGACATAGCACTATCTACGCTGGCGCTTCTGTCGATGTAACTTACGTCGTTCAGGGGGTGTTTTTCATTTTCATTTTGTTGAGTTAAATACTCCATGGCAGGTAACAGGTTGTTCAGTCCACCAGAGCTTGAGATTAAGGAGCTTCAGGGTATAGTGTAAAACTTACTTGATATCTCAAACTTTCATAGGCCTTTGGTGGCCGGAGATTCCAGTCCTTGGATATTTGAGTAGAGAGGTTGTATTTCTTTATCAGTATTGAATTGGATTTTGTTTGATGGAAGGTGCCTGAGTACATGGTGGAAATGTGAAGTTTCAACTCAATAACATTAGCTGTAAATGCAATTTTCCGTTAGCTTTGTAAAGCATGTGAACTACTTGTACAATAATTTCCTTCCTTTTCTTTGCAGGAACAAAACACGGATATCACAAGTTGTGTTCTTCAGAATATAGCTCCAGGGGATTACATCATTGAGGTAATATTTGTGAAGAGTTAATTAAATGCAGCTAAAGACGAAAGATAAATAAATTAATTGCAAATAAAATACTGTGGGCCACATTCTGCTGTAATTTACAGCCTTGTACACCCTCACTGAATTCAGTGGGGCAAATTAAAATTTTTAGGTCAGATCATAGTTGGGCCTTGCATGGCTGTGCAGTAGTGGAAAAAGAGCAATAAGCCTCCCTGTCTTGCACCTCCCTCATGCAGAAGCCAAGCACAATTGCAATCTCTCTGCTTTCCCGAGCACTGCTCACTGCTACATCCCCTGCTATGCGCCAAACCAAAATCCTATTCAGAATTTTGGCGCTTGGACCCATCTTAATTATATTGTAAATGTAGCTTATTTATTTAGATTTAAATAATAATACAGTAGTTATGAACTGACCAGTCAATCACACACCTCATTTGGAACCAGAAGTACACTATCAGGCAGCAGCAGAGACACCCCTCCCACCACACCCCCCAAAAAACCCAAATACAGTACAGTACTGTATTAAATGTAAACTACTAAAAAAAAAAAAAAAAAAAAGGCGGAAAGCAGAATTTTTCTTCTGCATAGTAAAATTTCAAAGCTGTATTAAGTTAATGTTCAGTTGTAAACTTTTGAAAGAACAACCATAACGTTTTGTTCAGACTTACGAACATTTCAGAGTTCAGAACAACCTGCATTACCGAGGTGTTCTTTATTCTGAGATTCTACTGTAAAGAAAACTCTTATACAAAGACTCTAGGTGGCTTGACATAAACTACCCAGGCAGCATTAAAAAAACAAACATTCAGACAAGGAAAAATAGTGCAACTCAGCCAGCCCACCTCACTCAGGCAGGCAGCTTAAAAAAAAAGCTCCTTCTTACCCTACCATACCATCATTCCACTAACAAACCCTCAGTCCTCTGCTAAATCCTGTCAGACAGATGGCTTTTGCAGCATGCCTGGAAAGTCCCTAAATTCTGGCTACTTTAGACCAGGGAAGGGAGTGGGTTGCAGAGCCCTGGGCCACTCACAGGGAATGCCTTGTCCTGCCAGTTTCTCCCTGTCTTTTATAACAAGGGGGATCCAGCTCAAGCATCTCTGCTGACTACAACTTTGCAGTATGTCAGGGGATCTTTTGTGGTTGGCTTCTCAGGCAGGCAGGTCCCAGACCATTTAGGACTTTAGAGATCATAACCAACATCTTAAACTCTACCCAGGGACCAGTAAGCAGCCAATGCAGATTCTGGAGTACCTTGTACAATACGCTACCAGCGAGATCCCCTATTCAGTAAGCAAGCTGCTGCGTTCTGCACCAACTCAGTCTTCAAATGGCTTTAACGTGTAGCCCCATGTAGAGCGCCTTTTAATATTCTAATCTTAAGGTAACAAAGGCATGGATAAGAGTAGAGAGGTCTGCATCCAAAAGAAAAAGTTGCAACCTCCTGCTCAAATGCAAATGACAAAAAACTGACTGAGTTACTGCTGTATTATGATTATCCAACAACATAAAATAATGGTGTTGGGGACTTTGGACCCATTGAGTAAAAGTCTGTTAGGTGCTTTTATTTGAGTTGGGGAAGAAAAGGCAAAAAATGTTCATGAAAATTTTCATTGAAAATGTTTTGTGTATTTTTGCTGATTGTGAAAAAATTTGACCATCTCCACTTTTTATTAATAGAGAGGATTCAAAGAATATAGTCTATTCACGAGACTTTTACCTCCTAGATCCCACTCCCATTCCTTCTCCCTCCCTCTTACCCCCCTTTTCCTTTGTCTTGGACATCAATTAGGTTGGATTGTTTCCTTTTTTTAATAGGCAGGTTTTGTATTCCAGTTTTACCGCAATATGATTTGTATTCTACTCATCCCTGATCCTATCGAGAAATGACTAATTCTAGGTACTTCTCATTGGTCATTTGTAATGGTAGCTTCCTTCAGATTTGGTCCTCGGGGTAATTGAAGTGTTTTTCACATTGCAAAAATGATTTTTCTGTATCTTTTTCAGTATTTAAAATGAGAATTTTCTTTTTTAAAGCTGGTTGATGACACTAACACAACAAGAAAAACAATGCACTATGCACTAAAACCCGGTAAGAATTTTCCTTTTAAAGTCAACATGTACTCATTTGTAGTGATAATTTGTGTTGAAGATCATTTGCCAGAATAATAATGACAGGACTAATGGGGTTTGACCATGCTTTTAAATGCAGTCTTGTGATCTTTTTGATAAAAAATAATATTGCTTTTGTACATCTGTGAATTTTACTTCCATTTTGTGCTTGTAAAGAATTGCAAAGGCAAATTGTGCAAGATAAAATTAAGTATAAAGATGATTTTGACTGTTAGTGGTTTTACATCAAAATATTGTAGAACTAAGAATCCTTACCGGAAACTAATTTTTGCTACATACACTAATGTGAAAAATCAGTTTAAAAATTGTCGAGAGTGCATCTTAGTCACATTCAAGTAGTAGCCTGCAAGCAGAGTGTGGAAATAATGTAATGCAAATATGTAAGCAGCCTAATGTTACACTAATGTAATCATACCCTAAATAAAGTTCTACAGTAGTTACCTTGCAATCGATTATCACAAAGATCCCATGATGGCATGAAGACTGTGAGTGTCAACTAGCTCCTCAAGCACTATGGAACTTTTGACCATAAGGGTAGACTTATCTGTGCAGGAGACAGAGCTTTCTCTGGGGTCAGTTTGAGACCGCTGACCAAATTCCCCCAGGCACCAAGGACCATCAGAAACCTCACCAACTTCATTCCAAGTGCAAGGCGCATTTCTTCAACCTGCCTTCTCTAACATAAACACAGAGCAGTACATTTAAAAAATAAACAGAACCCAACTAAAACAAAACTGCACTACACACATAATTCTTTCCCTGGGGAGAGAATGAGATGGAACAAACCACAGGCAAGAGAGGTTAGTCACCTCACTTAATGCATTATTGGAAGGCGCTCAGATCTTAGCTTTATATTTTGTATATTTAAGAATTACTTGATGCTATTGTGTTGCAGTGGTTGTCAGTACCAAATATGAAGATGAGATTAGATAATGATACCATAACTTACTTGCACAGTGCTAATTCTGCTTTATTTTTTAAAGTACATTCCCCGTGGGCTGGACCAATAAGGGCCATTGCCATTACCGTTCCCTTAGTTGTCATCTCAGCATTTGCAACGCTTTTCACAGTGATGTGCCGTAAAAAACAACAAGGTATGGTGTTTATTTGCATGTTGTTTCATTGGAAGGAGAGTTTGCTTGTCAGAGCAAATCTGAAAGGAAAATAGATTTATTCAAAACACAAATTTCTTTATCATAAGAGCTTTCCTTTTCACTCTCCCTACCCCCGAACCCACCCCCAAACCTCTGCATCTGCTGGAACTTGCAGCAAAATCTTAAAATCCAGTGTTTGGTGTTAATTTGTTACCCTGGAAAATATTGTGTCATATGTCCTGCATTATGACTTCACTGCAAAATCCAGCAGAAGGACAAGATGGGTTGAGTGAGGAGAAAACTTATTTTATTTTATTTTTTTAATGTATATTAGTAAAAGTAGTAGAGGGGAGATGATAAGACTATGCAGAGAGTGAAGAGATCCTGAAGATGATATATTTTAGACTATTTCCTCTTTCACTACAGAATTATTTAACTGATGAATCATAGTGGAAGGAAAGTAAAACCCTGAAGTGTGCATGTAAGCAGGTGTAATTCCCAGTCTCCATGAATCTGCACCCACTAGAATTAGTCCAAACTTACTCCCCCTTCCTGGTTGGCTTTATTCAGAATTCAGATAACAACAAAATCCCTTAAATCTCAGCCTAATCCTTCTCCTTTCATTTGACTATTCATAAGGTTTCCCTGCAGACACTTCCTAACTTAGATTCAAGCAACCACTGTTCACTTCTGCCTCCCTTATATCTAGGGTGGAGCTTGCAAGCCATACCTGCCACACTGATTTATCAGGAATTAGTCAATACTACGGTTCCAGGGAGTGATTGGGTTTCCCCCCTATAGAAGATGGGGTTTCAGTCCCCAAGCCTCACAGATCTGTGATATCTCCCTGGATCTTGGGGATGAGGGATTCTACAGCTTGCAGAAGTTATCTGGGCTGAGTCCTTTTCCCTTCTGGCCCTTTATGACATCATAGCATGACTCCAGCAAAAACTCAGATGAACACTAAAGAATATGGGCATGCCACAGAGAGACTGCACATGTTTCTGAAGGGTACCAGGCCCCCTGGAGTTTCATTCTCTTCCCTACCAGTATCACTGTTTTAAAAGGAGCCCATTGCATTGCTAAGCAGGAAACTCTCACAGAGAAGTATGTTTGAAGTTTCTGATTTCTAAACAAAGAGGTGAGCTTCCTATAACAGTACTGTGGTAATTCCGTAGGATGGATGGAGGTGAAACTATCTAATTTCTTCTGTTCACAGAGCAAACCTTTCTAGACATGTCTTTGCACAGGCAGTAACTATCCAATCTTTCACCTCACTGGCTGATAAAATAGAAGAGGAAGAAGGGAGGGAAAAAGGAATGTCTTGGGATGAAGAGCCTTTTACTATGTACTTGAATAATGAGTCTGTCAAGGCTAAAGAAAATTTTTGATCTTGGATAGAGTGAAGATTTTTGTGTTTTTGTTTTTTTTCCCTTCCAATTTAGAAAATATATATTCCCATTTAGATGAGGAGAGCTCGGAATCTTCTACATATGCTGCAGCACTCCATGTGGAAAGGCTCCGTCCCCGGCCAAAAGTGTTCATCTGCTATTCCAGTAAAGATTGCCAGAAACACATAAATGTCATTCAGTGCTTCGCTTATTTCCTTCAGGACTTCTGTGGCTGTGAGGTAAGATCACCACTTCTTCTTTTAATGTTTGGAATTGCCTTATTCAAAACATTGCCCCCAAAACTCGTGATAGCCTAGCCCTTGAAAATATTTCACCTAGACAGAGATATTCTAATCTCTCTTTGCTAAAGAGAGTAGCTTCCATTAGTGTTAGTGGAAACTGCCTACATTAATTTTACCTATGTGAATTTTCTCCATTTAGAGAAAAAAAGCAAACCAAATAATGGATGACACAGTATTGTAGATAATTTGCGTCAGTCCTAATTCTCTCATTCAGTCATCCTTAGCTCTTTATATATTAACTACCAGAAGCATATGCACACATTATGCTCATCTAGTTATCAGAATTTATATCTTCTGTAGATTACAGACACAAAGAAGCTCTACAATCTATCTAATCTAGTTTAGTATTTCTAAGGCACCTCTTATGCCATGGTATAGAAGCAGTGATCTCATGCATGCACACTTGAATCAATCAGAAATCTTGTCCAGAAGAAGAATTTGTGCAACACACACATTATACATAATACAACCTTGCTAATTTTGATTAACCCCTGAAATTCTTTATCATCCTTGATGGCTTATTCAGTAAATTTTTCATTCTTTTGATGCTATATGAAAACATCAAACAGCTTTTTTAATGGCATATAAAAGCATGGCCTAGGCCTGAATCTTTTTTTTTTTTTTACTGTCTTTGATTCAAAATGATATCAGAAAAATATCAAAATGACAATTTGATTGACTAGGTTCAAGTTCTCTGGCTTTTTTCTAAACCTGAGAGAAAATGTAACCAATAGTTCACTTTTTAAAAGGCAAAACAATTATTAGTTTAGAGAAAACATTTATTTCTTTTGTTAAACTTTAATCCAATCAAAGTCCAGTTAGTATTATGTATGAATTCAAATATTAGTATTCAGTCATATAGCAAGTGTGTCCCCTAGTGGTAGAATACATTATTTAAAATCATTGCTTGTTTTCATTATTGTGCTTCTGTTATTTTATTTTTATATTATTAATTTACTCAGACTTAAAACAGTCAGAATAAGATGTCTTATATTTAGCTTGTCTGAATTCCTTTTTTTCAGTTGTGATGGTAGCACAGCATCACCACAGCTACGTGGAATGGAGTTAAAGCCAAGTGCTTTTTGCATAACACTCCAGGGTTATTCAATATTTGGTAAACAAAGGACAACGAGACCTAGATAAAGATAGAATATGTAGCAGTCGTGTTTAATATAAAAAACAAAGTTCAAAAGATGACAATGAAGGTATCTGTATCTTTGGCCTACGGAATTGGATTATTGTCTTATAAAGAAAAGGGGCAATGGGATTTATTGCTGTTTAAAATGCTAACCTAATTATGCTAAAATTAAAAAAGACTTTTTCATAAGTACACATAGTGAAAACACAATTCCTGGACTCTCACTGACAACTGCCCCCCCATATTTATCAAGGCAACATATATCCCAGCTGTAAAATGACACCGGACTATGCATCCTTGGGATCATGATTCTGTGCACTAGCTTCCTGTATATATATATAAAATATTTGTTTTTAGACATGCACATTGTTGCTACCATAGTAGAATCATACGGGGAGATATGTGTATTTACAGCAGATTCAACATGTTAATCACACAAGTGTACAATAACTAAGAATTGCATAAAGCAACAGAGGATCCTGTGGCACCTTTGAGACTAACAGAAGTATTAGGAGCATAAGCTTTCGTGGGTAAGAACCTCACTTCTTCAGATGCAAGAAGTGAGGTTCTTGCATCTGAAGAAGTGAGGTTCTTACCCATGAAAGCTTATGCTCCCAGTACTTCTGTTAGTCTCAAAGGTGCCACTGGACCCTCTGTTGCTTTTTACAGATTCAGACTAACACGGCTACCCCTCTAATACTTAAGAATTGCATGTAGCACGTAGAGTGGAGTGTTCAGAGAGGGTTCATTTCCCTCTTTAACTAGATAGATAAATGCTCAGTCACTTGGGACCACTCTTACAAAATTTTCCAGCTTTGTTTCTTCTTCACAAGCACCGACAGTGCAGTGTTTTTTACCCCCTGCTTTGGAAGCAGCTACCCCGAAAACACATAATTGTTTGGCCTTGTACTGTTATTTGTAGATTTGGTGCTTTATAAGTAGGGCCCTACCAAATTCAAGGTCCATCATGGTCAATTTCATGGCCATAGGATTTGAAAATTGGTAAATTTCATGTTTTCGGATGTTTAAATCTGAAATTTCATGGTGGTGTAACCATGGGAGTCCTGACCCAAAATGGGAGGGGGGGATCGCAAACCTGTTGTAGGGGGGTTATGGGATTGCCACCCTCACTTATGTGCTGCCTTCAGAGCTGGACTCTGAAGGCAGCAACCGCGGAGCTTCCTGCAGCCACAGGAGGTTCCCAGAGGTGGAGGTGGAAGTCGGTCTGATTGCCCCTGTGCTGCTTTGAGCGCCTCAGCCAAGGGCTCCTAGCTGCTAGTTCTGGCTTGCTCTTCCACTGCGTGGCTGCTCTTGGGTACCTCTCCTGGCTTCAGAAAGCTCCGCAACCCTCCACCCCTACCCCACACACCCACTTTTTGCCCCCATCGCTCCACAGCCGCAAGAGGAGGGGTCACTGTACAGGGTGCGCCCCCTTCAAGATGCAATTATTAGTTTGTTTCAGTAAAATAAAAAAGATCATGTGAACTTGACAGGATTTATTGATTGACACTTTACAGCAGTAAATAACACTCAGGGCTCAACTCCCTGATTGGTAGATATGGGCATCTGAGACAGTTTTGTAGAGTAGCCTACAATTGGTAGCCTCAAACTTGAGAACCAAAGCCTTAAGTTAACAAAAACAAGTGAAAAAAATGTTGTGGTTTCAAATGTCATTAATTAAATGTCAGCATGGAGCATCCAACAACTGTGTCTTTCTTCATTTCCTGTCTCTGCGGAAGACACCTGTCCGTGTTTAGAAACTGCTCTCTCTGCATCCATGGAGTTTGTTGGAATTGTCAGGCAGTGCCGAGCTAGCCTTGCAAGATAGGGAATTCAGCCTTCCACTGAGTTCCAAAACTGCAGCATGGGCAAACTACTGTCCACTTCTTTTGCAATATTTTTGTAAGCAGGTATCTCCAGCCTACAATTATCAGAGCCAGGAATTGCGTTAAGCAACAGGAACACTGTTGTTAGTTTCCTGTCTGTCCCATCTTTGGCCTTGTCAGTAATGAAATCAAACAGAACATACAATACATAGTTGTCTTGGTCATCTGTGGACTCATCCTAAATAATTTCAAAAGACTCACATGTGTTAATTTGTACATTTTGTACATTCCCTTTAATGAACTCATGCAGCTTTGGGTGATCAAGTTTTTCCAGTGATATATTAGCACTTACAAATGCATCCACAAGTTCCATTCTAGCTAAATGACTGGTTTCAGAGCTCGCTGTCATCTTCTGAAAAAGAGAATAAATTGTTTTTTGTTTTTTTAACTTTTTGTTTACCAGCAACGCAGTATCTGCATCCTTCTTTCTGCTTTGATGGATTTCCGAGTCTAAGTGGCACTCAACTGTTGCCTGACATATGTGATCCAATGAAACATTGCAGCTTGTACAAAATAGTTTGTCACCATTGGCGTGTAGAATTAGGCTTCCAAATTCTTTCACACAATGCGCTGCAGTAATCATTTTTGAGCTTTTTATTTATTTTGGACACTCATTTTACAGCAATTACACATGTCTTCTGGTAGGCAGTCAATTGAGATCACTACACTATAAACAGGGCCGGCTCCAGGCACCAGCTGAGGAAGCTGGTGCCTGGGGCGGCAGACTGTTTGAGGTGGCATTTTGCTCAATCCGAGGGCGGCACGGCCGCTTCCCCCCCCGCTCCCCCGCTCCGGCCGCCCTGTAGGGGGCAGCAGCACAGAGAACCATAGCGCCCTGCAGGGCAGTCCTCTTCCCTCCCTCCCCGCCAACTGGAGCGGAGCCCTCGCGGCAGGCGAGCCCTGCTGTAGCCCTGGCCGCCCCCTCTCTCTCTCCTGCCTGCCCCCTCCCCCCGCCCAGCCGGTCCCCCTGCACCCATGCACCGTTCTGGCCACCCCATTTTTTTGTTTGTTTGTTTGGGTTTTTTTTGCTTGGGGCGGTCAAAATGCCAGAGCCGTCCCTGACTACAAAACCTCCCCAATGTCTATATCTACCACATCAGTGAGTTGAGCCCTGAGTATGATTTGCTGCTGTAAAGTGTCAATCAAAAAATTCTGTCAAGTGCTTCACCTTTTTATTTTTATTGAAATAATAAATTAATAATTGCATGTGGAAGGGGGGGCAATTCCCTGTACAATGTCCCCTCCCCTGGCAGCTGCAAAGGGAGGGGGACAGGAAGCGAGTTGGCAGGATGGGGTGCGGAGCTATCTGCAGCTGGGAGAGATAACCAAGAGCAGCTCTGCAGGGAAAGAGCAAGTCCTGTCCTGTCCCAGCCATGCCCGGACTAGTAGCTAGGAGCCCCCTGCTGAGGCACTCCCAGCAGCACAGGGAAGATTGGACCCAACTCCTCAAGTCTCCTCCAGCTGCAGGAACCTCAGGGGCAGAGTAACCTGCAGCACGGGGAGGCACCCGGAGGTGGGTCTGGTCTCTTCCTCCCCTCCCCCTGTCCCAGAGCAGCTGGGCAGAGGGATGGAGCTAGGAGCCCCCTTTACTGGGGCACTCCTAGGAACAAGGGGAGATCGGATTTCATGGGGAAGGGCTTATTTCACAGTCGCATTTTTCATGGCCGTGAAATTGATAGGGCCCTATGTACAAGTAATACAGGAATGTAGGTATATTGTTTCTTAAACAATACTTAGGCACCAAAAGCACATTATAACTAACATTTTCAATAGAACAGTTGTGAAAGTTAGCCTTCTTGCCCACAGGGCTTGCAGGTTTCCGTAACCCATTGAAAATACGTATTTCCCATGCCAAATGTACAACCCTTACTCACTTTGACGAGCACTTACCGACACAAATAGTTCCATTGACTTCAGTATGACTCTTCATATCAGTAAGTGCTTACCCAAGTGAGCAAGAGTCACACAGTTTACCTCTTTGTTAACTACAATTAAAATGTATTACTTATTTCTGTTTGAAAATAGTTTCCATTCACAGCATGGACGGACCTTAGTCTTCCTCATCTTTGATTCACATCTGCTTAATAAATACAAGCAGGTTCATTGAGCATTTGCAACACATTTAGCCTTTGTTCAGTTGCTAAATCCAGCATTGAATGTTAACCAAGATGCTCTCTTCTTTTCCAGGTTGCACTGGATATATGGGAAGATTTAAAAAATTGTAAGGAAGGGCAGAAAGAGTGGCTTATTCAAAAAATCAACGAGTCCCAATTTATCATCATTGTATGTTCCAAGGGAATGAAATACTTTGTGGAAAAAAAGAACTGGAAGCACAAGGGAGCAACAAGAGATGCTGAGAAAGGAGAACTCTTTCTGCTTGCCATATCAATCATCGCAGAGAAGCTGCGTCAGGCAAAGCAGAATTCAGATGACCTCTGCAAGTTCATTGCAGTCTACTTTGACTACTCCTGTGAGGGTGACATTCCTGGCATTGTGGATCTAAGTACAAAGTACAAGCTCATGGATAACCTCCCTCAGCTTTACTCTCACTTACACTCCAGAGATCTGAGCCTTCAGGATTCAGAGTTGTATCCTGTAAATATTAGCAAAAGAAACTACTTCAGGAGCAAATCTGGCCGGTCCCTTTATGTTGCCATTTGCAATATGCACCAATTCATTGATCAGGAGCCTGACTGGTTTGAGAAACAACTCATTCCTTTTCCTCAACCTCCTTTACATTACCAAGAACCTGTGATAGAAAAATTTGACTCAGGCTTGGTTTTAAATGACTTAGTGAGTAAACAGGTGACTGATGGGGATTTCTACCTGAAAACAGATGTAAATATTATCCCTGCTGTAAATTCAGACTCTCACTGTATAATTCAGCACTTTAACCTTGGAGAAGATGCAGAGACTCAGGACATTCAAGTTGGTAGCTCTGTTCTTCAGCCATTGTTGCATGTTGTAAAAGCTGCCAATCTTCCAGATATGCCCCGGGATTCAGGAATCTATGATTCTTCTGTTCCTTCATCTGAGTTATCTCTACCTTTAATGGAAGGACTTTTGACAGACCAAACTGAAACCTCTTCCATTACGGAGAGTGTCTCTTCATCTTCGGGTTTAGGTAAGATGCAGTAGTTTTTCTAAATTGCATTAATACAAAATATTCACATGTTGCTGTTATACTTTTAGCAACATAAAACTAAACATTGAGTACATAAGTACCATGGAATAAGGGACCATATAAGAAGCTGGAGAGAAAGCTAGTTAAAATATAGAGCTAGTCAAAAAAGGCAAAAAAAAAAATATTTTTTTAGTTGGTGGTAAAAAATATTCATCAAAGTTTTAAATTTTGATCATTCTCTAAGCTTATTGAAATTTTTTTAAAAAGTCATGAAACTTTTAAAAAATGTTTCAATTTGCATGTAGCTCTAATAGAATATAAAATGGTGTCTTCCCCTAGCTGATCGAGAGTCATTACTGTACTGCAGGTAACTAAAAGCTCAAACACACATAAGATATTAGGCTTTTTATAACATAGGCTATATAAACATTACCTGCTGCTGTTGTCTTAGTGACCATGATGTATTGAATGTGGTTTAAGAACTGGGGAAAAACAGTATTCAGCATTGTATTTATTGTAATTAAAGTGTGATCTACTGACTTTCAGCTCTTCCCTCAGCAAACTGAACAGTCAAACTTTCTATTTAGAGGGTCATAAGGTTGAATGATTCACTGTTTGCTCAATATATATTTTAAGTCTTGTCTTTTAAGAAACTGAATTTACCTTGGTGGTTATTAAAGTTCAGACTCTTAGTCATATGTACTGTTTGCTACAAGGTGGATGAGGAGATGACAGTAGATATGGAAGAGTTGAGTAGCAGACTTGTTGGAGAAAACATATAAAATCTGAAATGCCAAACGTGGGGAAAATACAGATTTACCAGTTTTATTGAGTAAGCCATGAACACCACCTCACCCAGTCATTCATTCAGAATTCACACATATAGTTCTCTTTAACTCCCTCAACACTGCTAATCCATCCCTTCCTCACAGGCCTGAAAAAACCTTGCATGCTGCTAGACTTCAGGCTGTTAGACCAAGCTGGGATGTCAGTTTCAGAGTTAAAGAGCCCACTAGGAGAATGCCTGTCCAGCAGTCCCCCTCCTGTTTGAACCACCGGGCTATCAGCTGAAGCGTCTCTGCTGTCCAGGAATTACTAGAGGAGAGAGGCAACCTCTCCAATAATTTAGTTCTGAAGTCATGTAGCTAATACGTTTTAACTAACACATTTTAAAGCTCTAGTATCAATCGGGCAAATTGTATTTTAACATGTGTGAGCTGATAGAGGTGAACCCTACGGAAGAGTTCCAAGGCTGTGTTACAAACAATGGGCATACTCACCCAATCAAATGACCCCAAATAACCCTTGCTACTTTTTTCAATTACTTCTCCCAAACCACGTTGGTCAAGTATGGCTAAGGTCTCAGCCACCTCCCCTCTTCTAAGCCACAATCTCCAATAGGCCCCAGGTAAGTTGGAAGAGAGAAATCTAGAGTTGAGCATTATGTGCCTACTAAATACACTGCATCCTGTACTTTCTCCTAATTATCCCACATACCCATGATATTTATACATTCATTGTAAGCTAACATCATGTACTGAGTATGGGATTTAGGAGCAATTATAACAAACTCTACATTTTGAATCAATAAACACCTAGGTTCATAGATTCTAAAGCCAGAAGAGACCATTATGATCATCTAGTCTGACCTCCTGTGTAACACGGGCCATAGAATTTCCCCAAAATAATACCCGGAGCATATCTTTTAGAAAAAGATCCAATCTTGATTTTAAAATTGTCAGTGATGGAGAATCCGCTATGACCCTTGGTGAACTGTTCGAATTTACTCTCACAGTTAAAAATGTATACATTATTTTGAATCTGAATTTGTCTAGCTTCATGTTCCAGCCATTGGATTGTGTTATACCTTTCTCTGCTAGATTGAAGAGCCAATTATTAAATATTTGTTCACCTTGCAGGTATTTATAGACTGTAATCAAGTCATCCCTTAACGCTGTGTTTGTTAAGCTAAATAGATTGAGCTCCTTAAGTCTGTCATTATAAGGCATATTGTATAATCCTTTAATCATTCTCATGGCTCTTCTCTGAATTTATCAACATCCTTCTTGAATTATGGGCACCAGAACTGGACACAGCAACAGTCACACCAGTGATAAATAACAGAGATAAAATAACCTCTTTACTCATACTTGAAATGCATCCCAGGATCTCATTAGCTCTTTTGGCCACCGCATCACACTGGGAGCCCATGTTCAGCTGATTATCTACCACAACCCCCAAATATATTTTTAAAGACACTGCTTCCCAGGATAGAGTCCCCCATCCTGTAAGTATGTCCTACATTTTTTATTCCTAGATGTATACATTTACTTTTAGCTGTATTAAGGTGCATATTGTTTGCTTATGCTCAGTTTACCAAGAGATCCAGATCGTTGTGTATCAGTGATCTGTCCTCTTCATTATTTACTACTCCACCAATTTTTGTGTCATCTGTAAACTTTATCAGTGATGATTTTATGTTTTCTTCAAGGTCATTGATAAAAATGTTAACTTGGGTAGGACCAAGAACTCATCTCCGCAGGATTCACAGGAAACAGACCTGCTTGATGATTCCTTGTTAACAACCACATTTTGAGACCTGTCAGTTAGCCAGTTTTTAATCCATTTAATATGTTAATTTTATATCACTCTGTTTTTTTTAATCAAAAATGTTGTGCAGTACCAAGTCAAATGCCTTACAGAAGTCTAAGTATATTACGTCAACACAATTACCTTTATCAATCAAACTTGTAACGTCATCAAAATATATAAAATTAGTTTGATAGGACATATTTTCCATAAACACATGTTAATTTGCATTAATTACATTATCCTCCTTTAGTTCTTTATTAATCGAGACCCGTAAGAGCCCCTCCATTATCTTGTCCAGAATCGATGTCAGACGGTCAGGCCTGTTATTACCCAGGTTATCCTGTTCACCCTTTTTAAAAATTGGCACAACATTAGCTTTCTTCAAGTCTTCTAGAACTTCCTCAGTGCTCCAAGACTTCCTGAAAATCAACATTGATGATCCAGTGAGCTTCTCTTCCAGCTTTTTTAAAACTCTTAGATGCAAGTTATCTGGACCTGCTGATTTTAAAATGTCTAACTTTAGTAGCTTCTGTTTAACATTCTCCAGAGATACTACTAGAATGGAAAGAATGTTATCATCATTGTATGAGGAGACTACGTAATCTGTATAAGGTTTCTATCTTGGATACTTAAATTTTTAAGTCACATAAGTTGAGACTAATGGGAAATCTTCATGCAGTTATCAAATGTCTGTGCATTTCATCTCATAGTAGTTTGATCTGATAACACTTTTCATCCTGACAGAATACTGTTCCACAAGAGTAGCCTCTCAAACAGGCCATTGAATTAGGGTGGATGCACTAAGCTTCAAACTCACTTAGCTCTCTAACCTCCTTCATTGGGCCTGACATAATGTTAGCCCATTCATCAGTGAGAACTTCTCTGAGTAGACCACCATGAGGAAAGGTTTGTATTAGTTCTTTATTTCTGATCATAGTGATATGGCCTGAGGATAGTGCATTATGATATCATCGGGTTGTGTTCTTTTCAACATACAGTTGACCGTTGTACAAATAAAATAATCACTGTTCAAAAAATAAAATGACCTTTTTTTTCTTTCCCAGGAGAAGAAGAACCCCCTGTGCTCACTGCTACAAAATGCCTGGTCCCTGGAATATGTAAAGCAGAACTTCATTGCCACATCCATACCGATGAACTACAGGCAATTGCACCTTTATAATGTCTTACAAGATTGTTAAGCATTGCCACTTTATCAATAGGCTCTGTTTGTGTGTTAACCATCACATCACCCCAACTGCTAAACCTTCTTGAAGGAACAAATGCTTCCTTGAAGGATATCTGTTATTCCTAAGGGAATTTGTGGCCAGTAGACGATTACCTGTAAATCTCTTTATAGACTCTTTTCTGATCTGAAAATGTAGCATTGAAAAAGATGAAGATACACTTTGAAATTACCATCTTAAATTGCATGTTGAAATTATACTCTTTACAGATATCAAAATCAAAAATCACTTCTGATGTTTTTATTAGAAATATTTTTGACTGAACATACAATAACTAGTCACTTTTGGCTTGGATCGTTAACCATCTCAATGGCACAGCATGTTTTGCAGCAGAAATTCTGGTTTTAAATGCTGAAATATTTGATAGTATGAGTATTTTAGTGATGATCAGTGGGATTTTTGTGACAGGAGTTATGGTCATAAAATGCCAAAGTCCAGACCTAGTAAATCTCCATTAGACAAATATTCCTTTAGCAAACATTTAAGCATTTTTTTCAACCCTGTTCCTCCAAAAAGTTTATCTAGTCCAGTGGATTCCAGTGGAAGGTAAAAGCATGTGTCCTATCCCCCACAGCTCCATCTCTATCCATATTTTGACAGACATGTAAGGGAAACATATTGTGCCATTCTGTCATTTCAACTCCAGGATGGTACAATGCAAGGCTATAGGACACATATGTTTATTGGATTTCCTGATGTCCGTTTCAAGGTTAATTGTTTTTTGTGGAAACCTGTCTTCAGACTTAGTTTCTTTTAAATGGTCTTAGTTCTGTCTGATTTTGTGGAAGATAAAATTCCTGTTCCCTACGTCTTTCCCACATTGAGTTCATTGCAGTATCAGGAACTTGATTTAGGAATACTCTGTTTTAGAATGCTGCAGCCTGTGAGGGGTGAACATTGCAACAGATGCAGTAAGTGAAGCTTCTTGCTAGCCTATCCAGACCTAGGGTAATTATTTCTATTTTTTTTTAATTCTATTCTTGACCAGCTGGCTACGATGTCTCACAAATAATGCCATGGTGAACCATATCACTTATATAATTTTAAAAAATCCTATATACCTCTATAGAATGGTGCAGTGGAAAATGAATCTCCTGTCATCTTCCTGGATGGGTTGGTGGGAGAAAGGATGTAGAGAGTGATGGAGAAAGAGTCACCAAATCTTGTCTTTGTGTAGGGCACTATTGGGCCTGAGGGCAGCCCTAATAGAGTTTGTGCTTGTTGTAGAAAGTATGTAAACTCCAAGTTTCCCCATAAAAATGTGCTGCTTCACATCCATTTGGAGTATAGGAAGTTACAGTAGGCAGTGAGTGACTGGCCATCTGCACATCTTTGTATTGGGCAGCCACAAGACAAATGTGTATTGGTTATTTTGAAGTTCCCAGTACTGAAAATCCTAGTGAATGGGATAAATATTCATTTTAACCTCATGTTATATTAAGCATAATTCTAACTACAGGCACCCTATAATGCATCTGGCCACATTTGTCTGAAGACAAACAGCATGATGTTCCTTCTCTTGCAATGATGATTTAGATATATCTTCATGTGAGAGACCCCTACTGCTTCCAGACAGCAATTCCTCATAAGCAAAATAAAATTTGAATATCTCCAAAGCTCGCCACTGTAAATAATAACAAAGGATGTCCTGTTTGGCTACCTGTGCCAAATTTACTAATCTGGAGTCTAAACTGCACCCTGTCCAATCCCATTGATTTGGGGTTGCATTGGGTGTTAATCAGGGTTTAATAATAGTTCTAGCTGTCCATAGCTGTCAAAAACCTTTCTGTAAGTGGAACTTTCTCAGTTCTGTGTTTGTTCATTTTAATCTTAACTGCTGGGTTTTGATATGATTCTCAACAGGTATCTGAGTAGCTTAATCATATTTAAATGTAATCATTGGCAGCAGAATCCAGCACAATTCATAACTGTGGTACAAAACAATAGAATGAGGCAGATACCTACACCAGTATTTATGATGGAGCTTTATTTCTACTAATGTAAAGCTCTTCAGCTATTTTTCACTGTAATTTTTCTGCTAAACTCAAAGTGAATGCCACAAGCTCAAAATGTCACAAGGATCTTAGTTAATTCTAAATAGTGTGCGAATGATCTGAAAGCATAGAAACAACTACAAAAGATTTGTATATATTGTGCCTTGGGTTGTACTGAAAGCAAAATTCTTACAGTTGCCCCATTCTTTGGAAGTTTAAAAACACTTGGGTCAAATTAGATAGCTTCATTTAAGAGCAAATCCTGCCCAACCACTTGCAGGTGTGGAGGACCCTGTCTCAGTGGGGTTTGTGCAGTTCCATTGCAGAAAGATGCACAGCCTGGATGCCTGGACACCAGGCAGGAGGTTTGATTGGATGCCAGGCAGAAGGTTTTCACCTGCTATGTGCAGCAAAGCTGAGCTCTACAGTGAGGTGACTGGACAAGTCACAGCCTATTACTCTGTGCAGGACTAAAGATTTGGGTGAATTCCTGGCTCCATTGAAATCAATGGCAAAATTCCCAATGAATTCAGTGAGGCCAGGATTTCACCCTTGACTCTTAACAGTCATTTTCAAATATGGATTGATGAATCCGTTGAAAACTAACATTAGTGTTTTATTACTTACAAATTTGCTGTACAATCCTGCTAATCTTAACTGAGTCTTGAAGTTATAGATACCACAATCAAATTAATTTTAGTCAAATATATTTTCCCCCACCAGGTAGTGGATGGAAGCCTAATCTTGAATGCCTTTGGGGGGAAAAGAACAGAAGTCATTATAGACTTTGTGTATAGACTGTAGAAAATAGCAGACCACTTTGGATTTTTATTTTTATTAAATGGAATTATAAATTGGAAAGAAATGTTTAATTTACTTTATAGTGATTTTTTGACAAAGTTAGCCACTCTGATTTTTTAAATTCAGAAAAATTGCATACATATTTTGGGGGATAGAGGAGGGGAATTACTACTGAGTTTGCAAGAATTCTGTTTTTTTTCCCCTTAAGAGGCCACGAGCAAAAGCTCTTGTAAAAAAAAATTTAAAAACTAATATGTTGATATACATTTTAGAGATTAGTTTTCTACTATTTTCATGTGTTAGTAAAATCTAAACAGAATGTAAATGGTGAAATAATCCCTCTTGTTACTACTAGAGTCTACAAATGTGTTGAAATGTGATCATTTTGATGTGTTTATAAGATATATGTTTCTCTGAGGATGAAAAAATAGTGGAAAGCTAAGGATGCAAGATGTATCTGTATGTTTAATATTTACATTGATAAATATAGTTTCCGTATTTTGTACCTGTATATAAACTGATGACAGTAGGCAGCAACTGATATTTGCAGAAATTTTTTTATGGTACCATAATTTAGAAGTTAAACATCAAAATAAAAAGTCATAAGGCATGGCCCTGTTGCTTTTTAATTTTATATAATTAGCATGTGTTTTTTCTTTTTTAGCTATATGTAGTGTAAGCAAACATACCATTTCACTATGCTTCTATTAGCAGGTTAATAGTACTAAATCTGATTTCTGCCTAATTATTTTTATTCCTCTTCATATGTCACATTTAGGAGATAAACTGATATGTATTCAGGGACTTTTAATATCAAACAGCTGTAAAAAATAGTTGTCTACAAGTTCTGTATAGAAAGATGGCTTCTGTTAATTTTTGAAGTAAGACTCCTTGAGTGCAGTAATTGCAATTATTCTCTCTGTACATTACCAGAAGGTCCCACAACGATACATGATTCTGTATGTCAAGTGAAGTCCAATTACATCATCCAGAAAATGTGTGATAGTTTGGATTGAATGAGTTTAGATCATTTTCACTTCTTCTGAATCAATTTTTATTTAGCCTCTTTTTCATCCAAATGGATTCCAAGCACTTGTCTAATGTATTCTGCAAACTATTCCCCGTAAATAAAGACTACTCAAGTAAGTCAGGGTTTTTGGAATGGACTCATACACAGTGTGACCCTGTCTATTCTAGAAAATTATGTACGAATATATAAGGAATGTGTTAAGTATTAGTTGTTTAATTAGAGAATTGAATTGCTTGTAACTGTACTGGAATAAGCACAAACAGTTAATTGTCCATGCTAGCCAGGCTGAGTGAGTTTAAGTTTTGCATTCACAATGATGCCATCTTAAATCTTTTTATTTGCAATGTGTCTGGACATCTATCCCAAAATTCCTGGGTTGTCTGCCATAACAGTGCATTCTGGGAGATTTTTAAAAGCCTCTAGTACAGTGGTTCTCAAACTGTGGGTCGGGAACCCATGTTAATGGGGTCACCAGGGCTGGCTTAGATTTGCTAGGGCCAAAGCTGAAGCCCGAGCACCACCGTCCGGGGACAAAGCCTGAGGGCTTTAGCCCTGGTTATCAGGACTCAGATTACAGGCCCCTGCCTGGGACTGAAGCCCTTGGGCTTCGGCTTTGGCCTCCCCCCACTTGGGGATTGGTCTGGCTCAGGCTTTGGTCCCCCCTCCTGGGGTCATGTAGTAATTTTTATTGTCGATGCAATGAAGTTTGAGAACCCCTGCTCTAGCACATTGTCATACAGTAATGACAGGACCAGTTGAACCATTTCAGCTTGTCTACATCGACATTGGCAAAAAACAAGTTCATAAAGCAAGTTCATAAAGAACTGGTTAAACCTTAAATAGTTATTAAACCTGATGAAAGTAGGTTTTTCTAACTGGTTATTGGACCACTTGTAATCCATTTGTGTATGAATGCAAAACATTCTATGAACTTTGTTTAATTTTTCAAAGATAGGCCACCCCTGTATATCATCTGCTCTCTACTGAAGTATTGAGCAACCTCTGAAGACAAAGCAAGGCTAGCGTTCAACAGCACACACACATTTAAAACATGAAGTGGAAGAATCCTGTATCCAGCTGAAACTACACATCTAGAAGATCTCTTTAAAAACACGATTTCATACTTAAAGCATAGGCATTTCCTTACCTGTGTATGCCGGCTCCGTCATGCAGCAGGGTTTAATGATCAATGTGACATCATAAAATAGTGCATGCCGGGGCTTCAGTTGGAGTGGGGAAAGTCAGTGGTCAGTGTGGTCAGGTATAGTAAGAGACCAAAAATCATGTATTAATCTAATAATGTGCTATTTCACTTAGCCTGGATTTTTGAGTATATTCAGAATCTAGCTACTGAAGTTGCTGGGGTTTTAAAAGAGAGTTTGCAAGTCTCCTTTAAACATTTATTCTTAAATGTATTTTAGTATGAAATCAATTAACTACAAACCTAATTACTCTCAGCTAAAACTAACATAGAAATCTAGGGTAAAATCCTGCCCCCCTTGAAATTAATGAGAATTTTCTCAGTGGGGCCAGGATTTTACCTCTGATTTCTAATTAGTGAGCCAAATTCTCCCCCCCAAGTACATTGGTGCAACTTAATTGATTTCAGTGAAGTTTTCATGTGCATTTGTTACACTCTAGATGTCTTTAAGACATCTTGTCAATGCAGAAATCCTATAATATTCCATATTCCTCCATTAATATGCAGAGATTTTAGAAGAATTTTAAGAAGGAAACAACTAACTGGTCACAATCATGCAACTTTTCAGTGTTTTCAAATATACTATATTATTGCCACTAGAGAAAACATCCTACCAACTGGGGTTTTGTTTGTTTGCTTATTTTAAGAATGAAATGACAATGAAATCTTCCCTAGCAATGAAAACTGGCACAAGTTAGAGTTCTTCCACTATATCTTGGTTTTCCTTTCCCTAAAATAAAACAAAAAACAGAAGCCTAACTTTCTTTTTTTTAATCTTAGATTTAAATGATGTGGTGACTTGCTACTGAAATTCCCTCACTGAATTATTTGTCTATGTGAGTTATATATCATATATAAAATATGCACACTACATAAAATTTGGGTATTCTGAACATATAAATGATCAGACATTAATTATTTTGAAACTGTTGGGAGCGAAAGATTAAATCATATGTCAGCCAAAAGGTAATTTTCCTTTAATTTGCCAGAAATTATTTGATTTGACCTACAGTCAGACCTCATTATCACAAGCTATTCATGTTGTCCATACTTGAACAGACAGGATAATAAATGTTTTAGATCGATTCGAACTCTATGCATTTAAAAGGATAAATTCAGTTAGAACTCAGTTGATAAAATGTAACTTACATTGAGAATGCCTCTTCTTTGTAGGGGTAACTATGCTATGGGCTTAAATTTTATATCGTTAGCTATCTATGAAATAAAAATGTCAGTTCACCTTGTCCTGCTCCAGAGGGGCAGGGAAGATGATGTGCCTGCTCACCAATGTCAAGAATGTCCACTCTTTCCTGGATGAGGAAAAAGCAAACCTCCCAGGTTCCAAAAGCCCCAGTTATCCCCTACTCAGCTGTCAAAACCTCCAGCTTCCCCAGAGCATCTTTAACTTGTTGTTAAAGTGAAAATCTGCAATACTGAAAAGTTGGGGATAATCTAAGTTTAGCTTATTATAAAAATAGATAGCAGAAGGAATAATGCACTGGCTAGCGGTCATTTTCATATTTTATTAACTTAAATGCTCCATTCGGGGGGAGGGAGGGGTAGGGTTGTCTCATGATTTTCAGGATGTTGCAGCATTTAGAACTGGTGTGCCACAGAAACCAAGCTACCTTGCTGCTGGGTAGTGCACAAGGCCTTGCTTGGAAGATTGAATTTGAGGGAGTGAGTGCATGGTAAGTGTTCCTGTTGGGTTTGCTGCTTTAGCTGGAATTCTAAGTATTTAGTGACTGTTGGCATGCAAATAGATCTATATGGAAAGAGAGAATGTCACGATTATATGAGGCAGGGAAATTTATTGCATAATTATCTGTAGAGTGGGTATTTTTATCCCACAAGGGGAGCACACACCTGTGATACTTGGTGAAAACTTGGTGTTAATAACTGATGTACACTGCCTATGCAATTTCTATCTTAAAACCTTGGGTTATAAATCACAGTCAAATTGCTCACATAAGCTTTTATCATTTTCTATAATAACCCACAAAGTGGATGATGGAGTTTTAGTAGATCAAAACGTTTGACCAGTTATATCGCAACATAAATTTCTAGTGAGGACAACGGTCCTGATTCAGACGGCATTCGGGATCATGCAAAGGGAGACTAATGCTGTAATCAGGGCCGGTGCTTCTGCTAGGCAACCCTAGGTGGTTGCCTAGGGCGGCAGGATTTGGGGGGCGGCATTTTGCCGTCCTTGGCGGAAATTTGGCGGCGGGGGGTCCTTCCGCTCTGGGTCTTCAGTGGAAATTCGGCGGCGGGTCCTTCACTCGCTCCGGGACCCTCCGCCGAAGTGCCCCGAAGACACGGAGCGAAAGGACCCCCGCCGCCGAATGCTCAGAGGAGGAGCGCTGCCGCCTAGGGTGGCAAAAACCCTGGGGCCGCTCCTGCCTGTATTGATCACTAAGTTAGAGTAATGCAAGCTGTATGGAAGGGCAAATCCTGCCCCTGCCCAGAGGAGTCCCTGGCAGCAAAATGAGAGATGTGCCAACGTACAGCAATGGGGATTGGGATTTGAGCAGCAAGTATGCATACCTTGTGTGGTGTGCAACTCAGCTCTGGTGCAATATCCTGACCTCAGCACACATGGGCTTGCAGGGATTAGGGCCAGGTGTGTTTTCTTTGTGTTAAACCAAGCTTGTAAACCTCTGATTGCAAAATGATCCTTTCAAATGTGAAATCAAAGCTGTGATATCTTCCTGGGTTTGTAGACGGATAGCCTCTAAGAATACCTCTCACAGGTGTAAAGTGTCTCCATCTTTTCCAATTGGGAGTTTACTCTGAAGCATAACGAGTATGATCTACATGCCAACAATGCTAGACATCTCATTGTTGATCATTTGAGCAGAAATATCTAGCTGTTGTCCCTATCTACTGTAGCTGGATGCAGTAGTGCATACAGCAACCAGCACCCTGTTTTCCGCGCCCCTCCCCCCAACATACATTTGTCACATTTTAATTCAGTTGTAAACAGTAGAACTGTTAATATTTTTTCTCTTTCTGACTCAGCTTGAGCTCACCCTTCAAATGAGTTCCCCATCAGCTGGGAGGAAAGAAACAAACCACAGCTGGGCTTCCCTTCAGGATAGTTCTAAAGGTGTCCAGTACCACTGCTTTTATTGAATGATGCTGAATAGAACAGTATAATATTATTAGTTAACATGTTGCTTACCATCTACGGACTATATTTTAAACTTTATCTTTGAATTAATGGTGGACCCTGGCAGTCCACAGACTATGTCTAAGATTTCCAAAGGGGTTAGAACCTCCATTTGAAATTTTTTAGGTATTCACAAATGAAAATGATTGAAAGCCACTGGCCTAGATCCATAGACCCTAATTGAAAATATAATTCAGTCCTCTTCAGTCTTCAGAGAATGAGTTTGTAATCCATGCTCATTAGGATAAAACCTGTCAAAAGAATAGATGTCCAGTGCACCAAAAGGGAACATTAAACACACTGGGAACAGATTTGTTCCATTAATCTGTACCATGAATACCAAACTAAACTGTGCTTCAAGAAAAAAGTGCCCAGTAAGATTATACATCAAAGAGGGTTTTACTCCACCAGTAACATTTGAACTACACAGTTCTAAGAATATTTTTGCTCTGACTGGTTACTGCCTGATTTAATAGTAGCAGTGTTATGCCACCCTGGTGAGAGTACTGTATACTACACAAATATAATATCATATCATTGAAGGTTTATATAACTGTCATTAAAATTTTCTAAGCTCTTTACAATGGCCACATTCTGATACTCTTACTTGTGTTGAATATTACTTTACTCCTCAAATAGCCCTACTAATATCAGTGGCATAAGGTGCTAATCAATATGTTTGTAAAATCTTGGAGGTGTATAGCACTTTAAGGACTGGGGCCTTGATCCTCAAATTCACATCCAGGAATATAAATTCTGTAAGTGTTGTTATACCCATTTTACAAATGAAGCATAGATAAGGAGCTTGCTTAGGGTCACAGATGGAGTTAGTGTCAGCAGTGTGACCAGAATGCAGGAATTCCTGGCTCCCATGCCTGGGCCTTTACTGATAACGGAGACACTCTCAGCTGTTGGTAACCCATCAGTAAGTATTGTTGATTAGCGACATCAGGCCTGATTAATCAATGCTCAATAGCAACCTTTGGGTATTTTCTACACTTTGAGCTGGAGGTGAAAATTCCAGTTTAAGGAGATATACCTGTGTTAGTTCTGAATAGAGGGTAGCCTTGATGGTGTGAGTAGTGGGAAGGACTAGCCACCCCTGTACAATCCCATCTGGACCATAGATACATGGGGCAGCTAGCCTTTCCCATGGCTATGCTATTTTTAGTATGCTAGCTTGATGAGAGCTAGTGCAGGTGTGTCTCCTTGAGCTGGAATTTATACCTCCAGCTCAAAGCACAGGCACACTTTTTATAATAGCTAGGAGGGCAAATATAGGCCATAGGACGGGCACAAGCCCTCCTCCCACAGTGAATCACCAGTGAGGAGGCTGGTATACTGTGTGTAGAGGAGGCACTGTGCGACCTGTACAGCACCCGCTCCAGTGGAGGGGCATTCCAGGATAGGCTGGCATGCACAAGAGGACAGCAGAGACGTAAGTACAGAGCAAGGGTGCATTTGGAGCATAGTGTATCCTGGTAATTCTGAGTTCCTGATATCCAACAGGAGCCATTGAAGCAGGGATGCAAGTTAGGGCAGCCCACAGAGCTCCAGCCTGTACATGGTGCTGTACCAACTCCTGGTATTCCCAGAATACATTCCCTCTCAACTGGTCAAGCCTGTGCTAGTGCAGGGATGAATCAAGTCCAGTAGGCCTGATTCTCCTTTCACATCCTTGCAAATCAGGAGTAACTTCATTAACTTCAGTGGAGTTACACCAGGGTAATATGTGTAAGGCAGAGAAGGATTAGCCCATTGTTCTTTAATAATCCGCTCTGATCTTGTGGGTGGTTCCCATAAAAACATGATCTGAGTCAGCAACAGGGAGGTAGCTGGCTGCCTTTTACTATAGCATTTGCAAACATGCCAAGGTTTAGGTTAGGTGTTAGTTAAAAAGGAAACCACTGTCTCTTCACAGGATAAGTGTTGGGCAATGCATAGTTAATGGAAGTGGTGTTGGAATAAAGTTACAGTGAAATCAGAAAGACATAGCATAGCCACATGCTTTGACTGCCTTTAGTACTTAACAAGTGCAGGAATATTTGTTTGGAGAATGCTGACCCATTTATTGAATGGCATATTTTACTTTTAACAGTATATTAAATAATGCTATATTTTGTCATATTTTAAACTAAAATGGTTTGAACCCTCGTCATTTGACCTCATAATCAGTTTTAAATTAATATAAATAAAATGCAAATATATATATACATATAAACGCAACATTGAAAATGCACAATTCAAATCACAACAAGGTGGGAAGTGCAAAAATCAAGGTTTCACAAGCTTCACTTGTTGGCTGTGCTACAATTTAGTGTAGACTTGACAGGAGTTCTAGGATTTGTTTGGGGACATTTTGCTTTTTTTCTCATTATTTTTAGTTAATCTTTTGTTAAGGCACTCACACACCTTTGGCTATGAATACATAGTAAATAAATGCAAATGTATTACTGATATTTCTAGACCATACACACCTAAAGATTTATACTCTGGTTAGGTTCATAACTTGGATTTGTCCTCAGCCGACCAATTTGGTTGGCTGTCCCATTTTACAAGTATTTCTCAAAACACAAGTTAGTTATGCAATAATCCCCAGAATAATAATCCTCTGCCTATCGTGATCTATTTTGCCTGAATAGCTCACAACTACCACACCTTTTTGAAAGGCTATGGTGCATGTCTGTAATTTACTCTTACAGTTGTTAGCACAATTCCAGTCTCTAATGAATGGCATTTCTTTCTTCAGGATCAATTCTCCATTGTTAAATGATTTCCAAAAGGGGAATTTTTAGGCATTTTCATTGTTACCTCCAATTAAAACAGCTTTGTACTTCTTTCTGCTTCTTTTTGTTCTAGTTTAAACCTCTTGTGTTTCCCCCCTTTTCTGTCCTTTCTCCATGTTCCATGTTGTTTTTAATTATATTTGACACTAATTGAGATTTAAAAGAGACATTAATTTATCCTTGTCTGATTTCACCTCCATATTATAACATCAGATAAAGAACAAATAATGATAAACACATAAATGTAAGTCTATTGCAGACTTTAATGCATGGTAGAGTCAATCATCTTTCAATAATCAAAATAATTACAAGTTAGACCAATAAAACATGTTCAATCTACCTGCACAACATCTTTAGTTCAGATAGACCAGCTTCCATTGCACCTATGTATTTACAGTACTTATATGGTCTGAACATTTGTTTTTTGCCTATATAAAGTAAGTGGGAATTTTGCATACACAAAAAACCCAGAGCACAGCCTAGACCAGAGGTGGGCAAAGTACTGGCATGGGCCACATCTGGCCCGCGGAACCATCCTGCTCAGCCCTTGAGCTCCTGGCTGGGAAGGCTAGCCCCCAGCCCCTCCCTCGCTGTCCCCCCTCCCCTGCAGCTATGCCGCCGCGTGGGCAGCGCTCTGGGCGGCGGGGTAGCACGCTCCTCCTGAGCAGCGCGGCAGCATGTCTGGCTCCGGCGGGGCAGCGTGGCTGCCAGACATGCTGCTCTGAGCGGCATGGTAAGGGGGCCGGGGGGTTGGATAAGGGGTGGGAGATCCCGGGGGGCAGTCAGGGGACAGGGAGTAGGGGACAGTTGGATGGGGCGGAGGTTCGGGGGAGTGGTCAGGGGATGGGGAATGGGGGGGGGGTTGGATAAGCATGGGAGTCCCGGGGTGGGGGCTGTCAGGGGTGGGGGTGTGGATAGGGGTCAAGGAACCGGGGGCATTGGATAGGCGTGGGAGTCCCGGGGGGCCTGTCAGGAGGCAGGGGGTGTGGATAGGGGTTGGGGCAGTCAGGGGACTGGGAGCAGGGAGGTTGGATAGGGGGTGGGGTCCTTGGGGGCCTGTCGGGGTGGGGGTGTAGATAGGGGTCAGGGCAGACAGGGGACAGGGAGCAGGAGGGGTTGGATAGGGGATGGGGTCCCAGGGGGCAGTTAGGGATGGGTGGTCCTGGGAGGGGTAGTTAGGAGACAAGGAGCAGGGGGGGTTGGATGGGTTGGGGGTTCTGAGGTGGGCAGTCGGGGTGGGGGCGGGCAGGGGCCAGGGGGCAGGGGCCAGGGGGCAGGGGCCAGGCTGTTTGGGGAGGCACAGCCTTCCCTATCCGGCCCTCCATACAGTTTTGCAACCTCAATGTGGCCCGGGCCAAAAAGTTTGCCCACCCCTGGCCTAGAGTCTAGCCCAGGGTGGGCAAACTTTTTGGCCCGAGGGCCACATCTGGGTATGGAAATTGTATGGCGGGCCATGAATGCTCACAAAATTGGAGGTTGGGGTATGGGAGGGGGTGAGGGTTCTGTCTGGGGGAGCGGGCTCTGGGGTGGGGCCAGAAATAAGGAGTTCAGGATGTGGGAGGGGGCTCCGGGCAGAGGTTTGGAGTGCAAGGGGGGTTGAGAGCTCTGGCTGTGGGTGTGGGCGGTGGAATGGGGCTGGGGATGAGGGGTTGGAATGCAGGGGGTACTCCCGACTGGGACCAAGGGGTTCGGAGGGCAGGAGGGGGATCAGGACTGGGGCAGGGGTTGGAGCATGGGAGGGGATCGGGGTGCAGGCTCGGGTGGTGCTTACCTCAAGCAGCTCCCGGAAGCAGCGTCATGTCCCCCCCGCCTCCGGCTCCTATGTGGAGGCATGGCCAGGCGGCTCTGCGCATTGCCCTGTCCACAGGTGCCTCCCCTGCAGCTTTCATTGGCCACAGTTCCCAGCCAATGGGAGCTGCAGGGGCAGCACTTGGGGTGGGGGCACTGTGCGGAGCCCCCTGGCTGTCCCTATGCATAGGAGCCGGAGGTAGGGACATGACGCTGCTTCCGGGAGCTGTGCGGAGCCATGGCACGCGCAGAGTGGAGCAAGCCACCAACACTGCTCCCCGTCTGGAGCGCTGGAGTGGGACAAGCCATGGACCCCGCTCCCCAGCGGGAGCTCGAGGGCCGGATTAAAACGTTTGAAGGGCCGGATGCAGACCCTGAGCCATAGTTTGCCCACCCCTTGTCTAGACAGAGGGTCTCACCACACTTGGTAATATTCAATACCTAGGTGCTTCTCTACAATTAGGATGTAACATAGGAACAAAAGCTGATAAGAGACATAGGGAGCAGAGGCTTATACCCAATATATATTATATAGCACCACTCTGCTGGGGCTTCCAGAGAAGGAGGTTTTTCAGTGATGGAAAAGAAAAGTCATTTCATGCCCACACCAGATATAGATACTATGTATGGGTATTACTGCAGCCGCCACAAAGACTCCTCTTTTCCATTAATGATATTTGGGCTGTGCACTGGGGCCATGAATTTGCCCATAATGCGGTGTCGAGTAAAAGTAGTTAGCCCTAATGTGGCTGCAGAGGGGCTTAAGTAGGAGTCTTACTACTGTGTGGTCTGCCTAAATTACTGCTCCAGGTGCAGAGGGAACAATCTTCATGGGGTCACTATTCCCTGCTACAAGCAGGTGGGTGGGGAAGGCTTACAGAGTAGCAGGGAATGGGTGGAACTTCGGCTCTGCCTCCAACATGCCAACCTACAGAACTGAGTCAGCGTGATGGGGAGAGGAATATATCACCTTATAAAGGGCTGGAGCAAATTCCTCCACCATCAGGAATAAGAGGTTCTTCCTGCATATTCAGAGCATTGAGAAAAGGCTCAAAATTTAGCCCATAATTTTAAGAAATGAGTAATAAATCAAAATAAATTACAAAAGTATTATTATATATTTTTTAGGAATAATAACATATGTCTTCTTGATAGCTATTTTTTCCAGTTTAACTATCCCTGATGTTTAAAAGGAAATGTTTTAGAGTACTTTGAGGACTTCCTGCCTTTAAAATGGACTGTTTTCATTTTTATCCTTATACTAGAACTTTCCCATAATGTGTCTTAAGCTGAGTCCAAACTTTATTTTTAAGATCCCAAACTGAAGAATAAATCATGGGGTTAAAAACATCTCTTTTAAAAATTGGGCCTGGCTATCCATGTCTATATCACATTTCTGGCTACAGTGCTTTTGAAATATCTGAGAAATTAAATCTCATCACAAAATGTTAGGTTTAAAGTGGAAAATCTAACCATAGACCAGAGGCCTCAACTGATTATTCTGTAATATCTTTTAAATGTTTCCATTGTCTCAGGATACATTATGTGGTGAACTGCTTTTTTTGACATTTTTGGCATGTTTGTTTCTCATAGATATACATTTACTTTTGATATCCCAAGATTAATATTGCAAGATTGCATTAGCTTTTTAAAGTGTCCTCATATGGAATCATAATTTTTCCCATCAGCTCTTCCATACAGGTCTTTTTCTGCAGTAATATTGTCCAGCATTGGCTTCTTATTTTGCATTTGCATTTGTGATTTTTATTTTCTTTGTTCATGTAATTATTTGTATTGCAGTAGTGTTTAGGAACCTCAATAATAGATCAGAGCACTGTACAAATGCATAATAAAAAGCCTCTGCCCCAAAGAGCTTTCCATCTACTTGCACTTGTCTTTGTTAAATTTTGTTTGATTTATCTGTACTTTCCTCCAATTTGTCCTGAGCAAGAGGGACTGTTCTAGCATATTTTCTGTTATTTGATATTCCTTCTTTCCCCAAAATCTGACACATTTGGTGTCAACTGTTAATTTATTTTTTTTCACTTCTTGCTTCAGACTGGATAAATTTGTCAAATAGGGCCAAATCCTGCTCATGTTATTCAAGTCCCATTCACTTTAATGATTCATCATTTTTTGGGGTGCCTGACTTGTGATTTTTTTGGATGCTTGTGGTTGGCAACACTGTGTAATTTGTCTTATCTGTAGATTTTGCTTGTCTTTTTTCTTATCTGCTTTGAACAATATATCAATGCACATTTATATGCAATGTTTCCTCGACTGTAACATGGAAAATGGGATGGGGTGTAGTGGAGAAGTAGGCATGATGTATTGTAGTACAGAGAACAGGACCCTCACTCTATGTATCATAGAAAGATTGTGATTAGAGATGAGCCCTAAACTGCCAAGTTAATTGCTGATCTACTTTCCTAAGCTCAGGTGGTGTATTTATCAGCGAGCAATTCAGGCCCATTCTAGAATATGACTGAAACAGAGAAGTTCAGATCCAAACTTTGGGAAACTGGGGTAGGAGAAGGAGAGAAGAGCAGGCTGGAGCAAGGGATCAGGTACATCTCTAGCTGAGATAACTCCCTGGATTTAGCTGGGGACATCTGGAGATGGATGGTTTTGTTCGTTGGTTCATCCGTCATTACCCCCAGGGAATCTCTGTAGGGAGAGTGTGAAGCAGACAGGAAGAGAGAATGAGAGACGGGGGGACAAGGAGGAAGAAAAAGAAAGGGGTCAGGGAGAAACAGAGAATGAGGAGGGTGCGAGGGGGAAAAGGGAGAGAGAAACGAGATCTAAAATAAGAAGGGGAGGGGGAAATGAAAGAGAAAAGGGTAGAGGGAGGATGCGTGAATGTGTGTGAGAGAGACGGGCGTGTGTGTGTGTGTGTGGGTGTGTGTGTGTGTGTGTGTGGGTGGGAGGGAGGGTGTTGTTGAACACAGGAGCCAAGGGGCGGGACTCTGTCCTTGAACTGAGGGTAGAACTGCGCCGGAGAACGCCTGGCGTGTGAAGTTCTCGGACTTCCCTGGCCTGTGGGGGGGATTTTGGTGCCCAGCCTCTCCTGACAGCCGCTTTGCGGCAGCTCGAAGTTCCTGGAGGCCAGCACGGCCGGGCGCTGCGTTGTGTCGCCTCCTTCTTCTTCCCCACGGCCTGCTGAGGGAGCCGGGGAAAGTGGCCCTCGCTCAATCCCTGAGCGCTCTGGGGCTCTCCGGCCCCTGCCGGGGGCTGCAACCTCTTCTCTGCGAGCTGGAGTTCGGGCCGCCGCCGCCGCATCCCTGCCCTGGCTGCAGCGCCGAGCCGCCAATGCAGGGAGCCCAGGAGGAGCGGGAAGGTACGAGGTGAGGTGCTAGCGCCTGGTTTCTCCTCAACTCTGACCAGTTCCATGGGAGTTTCGGGAACCTGAACTGGGAGCGGAGCTTTGCTTGGGGCTGGGGTGGGGATGCCGCTGCCTGCCAAGCGGTAAGGGACAGATCCTGCCGGGGAGATTGCGAGCGGCTCGTCTGGCCATCCCAAAACAGCGGCGAACAACAACAGATACCGTGTGGTGAACTGGCCCCATCTGCTCCGGAGAAAGCCCCCTGGAGGGAACTCCAGCAGCTCCTCCCCTCACATGACACGGAGGGAAGGTTGAGTCATCTAGAGGTTAATGAGAAGATTCACACGAGTTTAGCCGAGGCTGCGCTACAGGGTAGGTTGGGTTTCCCCATACACATACACACAGCTCTTTCCCAGCCTGCTGACTGACAGGGGCTTTGTACGGCTTGAACTACACCCCGACATACCTAAAGCGGTACAACTATTGGTGGCTGTGTGTGCTCACTGCAGAGGGTTTTGTGGAAAATCACGACGGATTTTGCAGGATTCACATATCTGGCAGGGTTTGCAGGGTCAAGTTTACAGTACTAAAGATAGGTAAGGATAATAGGGGGGAAACGAATAGGACTTCACATTTTCAAAGCATTCTACAAACAGTAACTAATTTCAGGTTTCAGAGTAGCAGCCGTGTTAGTCTGTATCCGCAAAAAGAACAGGAATACTTGTGGCACCTTAGAGACTAACACGTTTATTAGAGCATAAGCTTTCGTGGGCTACTGCCCACTTCTTCGGATGCATATAGACTAATTTATAACTAATTTATCCTTGTATCACACCTCAGAAAGGCAGTGAGGTGAAGTGACTTGCTCAAGGCTACAGAGTGAGTCAGTGGCAAAGCCAGGATTACACTGTAGTGCCCTGATTCTTCTGGCACATGTGTTACTCCATTAACTGCTTATTTCACAATCCTGCAAACAGGCTGGGATTGTCGAAAGAGTTCAAGGGAGTTAGGTGCCCAACTCCCAGGGTGCCTCTCTCTCTTAGGCTGCTTTGAAAATTTCACTCTCTACAACATGAGTAATTTTACTCACTCAAGTAGTCCCATTGCATGTCTGCACACTGCAACTCGGAGTCAGCCTCCCGGCCTGCTTAGACAGATTTGTGCTAGCGCACTGAAAGTAACAGGGCTACAAGGTCCACACTAGCAGAGGATTGGGCTAGCTACCCAACCCCCTAGGTCTGTGTTAGGTGATTAGCTTGAGCCTCCCAGGGTGCAGCAACTCCATGCTGCTATTTTTAGCATGCTAGTTTGAGTACTGCCAGTGCCAGTGTGCCTATTTGGGCTGGGAGGCTCGCTCCCAGCTGCAGTGCAGACATACCCATTGAGTTCAAAATCACTCTGTGAAAGTATCTGTAGGACCGGGGCTTTATGCTGATATAAGCGGAAGAAGAATCAAGCCCAAGGAACTTCTGATTCTCAGTCCTGTACCTCAGTCACTACACAATGCTGCCTCAAGTTTTATAAAATTGAAATACCAAGGAGATGAAAGAGCACACAGTATTTGCACACAGGATTCTGAAATTAAACACAGCAGATTATGTATAGACTTCAAAACAGAGCTAGTGTTAATTAACCTGTAATAGATAGTTGTGTGAATTAACTTTAATGTTTTTGAAGTTCTTTGAAGAGGAAAACCACTATGCACAGTAAGTGTGAAATATTGCTAAATTCTTACTCTCTGCCGGTGGCATTCCATGGAATGCTGGCACTTCAACGGGGACACCTTTGTGATGTGGGAATGGCTATGGATCTAATTTAATGTGAGTGTGAGGGGCTATTTTACCCCAAAGAATTTGGTTTTATGAGGTGGTAGGTTTATTTTTCTACATACTACTAAAAATTTGTGAACATGTATAAGCATGCTTTTATATTTGTATGTAGATACTTTCTCATCTATACATAAGGCCATATGCACTCTTTGGCAGTAAAAAGGTAGAGAAAGTTCTTTGATCTTCAAACATTTGTTACAGAATTGAGCTACTTAGGACTCCAGTTCTGCAGCTTGTGTAGGATTCTACTTGCATGAAACTGTAGTAACTGTTAATGGCTATGGATAACAAACTCATTGCAGAGATCATAAAACTAGATACTGTGTGGGGGGAGTGGGGAAGTATGGAGCAGTGAGCTGCTTCACACATGGTAGAATCTGCAGTAAAGACCGCAGTGTGTGGAAATGTATAGAAAACTTTCAGGTTTCTTGTAATCTGAGGTGAAGACAGCCACCACTGCTTAGCTATTTGTATAAATGTTTATAAATGTTTTATTGTTTTCTGTACTGTGTTACTTCAGGTCTTGAGCAGAAATCCCTATTAATTTCCAAGGGGAGTTGTGCTTTAAAAATCAATGATACGAAAAGAGATTGTGACTTGCCATGGTAGCACATGTACTGTAGTATTTTGGCCTCACTCCCCATGGAGTTCCTCAAACCTCAGTTCCGTTTTTGGTTTTTGCAGTTCTTCTCCCTGGGATCATTGTTGTGCAGTTAGTTGGTCTCGTAGTATTTCTGCATAGAATCTGGAGTGAGGTGTTTTGTAGGGATTTTCTTGCTTTTTCAGCAGGTAAGCTATGGAAATGCATGGACCATAATTAGGATCTACGGTAGAACCTCACAGTACAAACACCAGAGTTATGAACTGACCAGTCAACCACACACCTCATCTGGAATCAGAAGTACACAATCAGGCAGCAGCAGAGACCGAAAAAAAGCAAAAGCAAATATAGTACAGTATTGTGTTAAATGTAAACTACTAAAAAAAAAAAAAAAAAAGCAGCATTTTTCTTCTGCATATAAAGTTTCAAAACTGTATTAAGTCAATGTTTAGTTGTAAACTTTTGAAAGAGCAACCATAACAATTGTTCAGAGTTATGAACATTTCAGAGTTAAAAACTCCCTTCCTGAGGTGTTCATAACTCTGAGGTTCTACTGTATTTTGTTTTTGTCATTCATGAGTTGAAGTGAATGAAAGCTGCAGAAGCTCAGCAACTTTTTGCCTAAATTTGGATTTAGAAGCTAATTTTTGTCTTCCAGATAGGAATATTTAGATTTGAGTAGTGTTTGTTTTTGCATTGAGATGGGTTCAAACCCAAGTGCTGGGCCTGAATACTTAAACTATGTGAGAGTTTGCACCTAAACTTTAAAGCTCTGATTCTCATCTTGATTTTTGTTAACTGGTATATTTAGTGAGTGACTAAAAGTAAAACAGTACCATCATATGCTACAAATCTCTCAAACAAGTTATTTTAAGTATGTTTTGTATCTTCTTTTCTGAGGCTGTTATGAACCTGATAAGTTTATAAATGTGCCTTCTTTGAAGCAATGCTTAGTGCAACCACAGTCAATTAATTCAGATCTTTTTAAGTATGCTTTTTTTGGAAGATATAAGGTGTCTGTATATATATACACACCCTAGACAATGTCCTCAACAATGTAGATGTTAACCTGTTGGCTGTGAACCAGCTGTTCCTTTCCTACGTGGACTGGTATTCCATAAAACTTAGTTGCTTTTAAGGAAATTTACCAAGTATACTACACAGCACTGCATGAAATATGGTTCATGCACCTAATCCCTGATGTAACATTAAGATAGACCTTTAGTGAGTTTAAAGACATCCAATTCAGTGTTGGAACCACATTCTCTTCTTAATTTGCCCCACTGAGCCCAGGTACTTCAAGGTCTGAGATTTGTGTGAGTGTTGCTTTGTATAAGATCTCTCTCTCTCTCTCATGGGCGCTCTCTCTCTCTCTCTCTCTACACACACCTAGGAATAAATGGTGTGAATGAGAAGTTTTAACTGGTTGTTGGGGCTTATTCCAAGTCTTCAGCTTATCCAGCTTGATATTCAATAATACTAAATTTATTGTCTGTATTTTAAGTTCCTAAAAGTTTCTATTAGGTTCAAGAAGCTTGTAATTATTTTGAGTACTACATGTGATAACCTCTGCCCCATTAGTACAAACATTATAATAAATACACTTAGAATCCTTTTGAAGTTTTCTGTGTGCACTGAGTTATATTGCAAGCAGCTTAAATTCAGTTAAATCTCACATTCCTTCCTAACAATAATTCCATATGAATTGTCATTTTTTCACTCATAATACATAAGGATGATTGGCAGAGGGATCTTCTTAATAGGAGACTTCAAAGAATTTTGTGGGTTTAAGTCAATTCCTTTAACGTTATTTTAAACTAGCTTTTTTGTGTTTAATTTTCTAGGTCTCTTTATTTAAATTTTAACCAGAATCTATCTTGGAGAAAGTGAGGCTGTGCAATTGCTTCCTTGCAGCTATTTTTATCTATAGCAAGGGTTTGGATCGAAAGAAGGTTAGTTTCTGTGAACCCGTATGATGTGGTGTTTTTTGTTTTTTTTCCCCCTGAAATCATGTTCCTCAAGTTTTGAATGGTGTTTTGGAGTTTTAATTGCTTGACTCCCATGAAAGTCTGTGCCAAGCAAAGCTAAAACACTGCACAAGACTAAAAGTTTGAACTGATATAGTATATAGAATTATTACATTGTACTATGTTAGTCATCAAATATAGGACTTAATAAATATGCTCTAATAATCTGTGACTAACGAATATCTCATACACATTTGTTGAGGTAGCCATAACTCCAAAGTAGCTATTATGAAGTAAACATCTCTATACAAAATGTGTATTATTGGAGGGTGGGGTAAAAGCAGTGCACAGGAGCTTCATGTAAGTGGTGTGCTTTAAACCATGGAAATGTAAACAATGTTCTTGAATTTCCAGAGGTGCTTTTATTAGGTCCTGGTCAAGTTACAGGTGCTCAACACTGTTCAGGATTAAGCTGTAAGAGTTCAGATGCTTGACATCTGAGTATCAGGCCCTTAATGCCTAAACAAAAGGATATGTTTTAATTGTTTTTATTACTTCTCCCTAATCACCCAACTAAGGCTTGGCTACACAGCTTATTCCCCTTTCAGTATGGGAATAATTATACTGGTATAACTGCACCCATGCTGGACTTTGTACTGGTATAGCTAAAATGGAACGGATTGAGTCACTTACCATGTCAGGCTCCATGACAATACTGGAAGCTGCTCTCCATTGATATGGTGTGTTCTCTCTCTCGCTCTTCCTGCCCCCAGCCCCCTATGTGTGGAGCACCTGCAGGATTGGGGGTCTCAAAGGCTATTGAAGATAATTCTAGAATCATACACTTTCCTTTTACCCTCTATATGTAAATCTGTTAAACACCCTATCGAACCGCAGCCAGTGGGAGCTGCGATTGGCCGAACCTGCGGATGCGGCAGGTAAATAAACTGGCCAGGGGGCTTACTCTGGCGGGCCACGTGCCAAAAGTTGCCGATCCCCGGTGTAAACCATTCTGGCATTTGAGGTGTTGGAAACAAGACATAAAGAGGTAGCATGGGGAGCAGCAGTTTTTTGGATGTGCACCATCTTGTGATTAGGCATACTGGTGGTTGTATGTATATCTGCCTTCACTTCTTCTCTAAAAATGTTTTACTTAAATATTGCCTGTAGTAAGACATTTAATTTGTTTGATCAAAACATAATTGTGCTTTGTTTGGAAGTTTTTCTAATGTTCCAGAAGGATGCTTATTTTTTTGCACCTTCATAATTTTTCCTTTTTTGAAATTACTTGAAACCACCAAAAGCCCTTTTTACTTAATATACTCCTCAGAAGTGACTCTGATATTCTTTCCAAGGCAAATTTGCAGGATTTGTCCCCATTACCATCTTAGAACAATATTTTTGAATAACACCTCAAATGCTTTACTTTCAAGTTTGGTGTTTTGAGGAGGATAGAGTTAAATTCCTCTCACATGTTACTAACTGTATGAGTCACTAGAATTGGTAACAGAAATAATTCTCATAATCTTTGGAAAGAACCTTTCAACACTGTTTTGCTGTGTAGTATCGACTTAGAAGACACAAAGGCAGTGTCTTAATATAAAAGTAGAACTGTGTGTACTTGAGATCATCAACAACCATATTAACTTGAACCAGAAGAACAAAATCAGCAGAGCTTCTTACTAAGATTTCAGCCAAAATCAAGACAGTAACAGGTCAGTACTAAAGGCCGGATTGTGCCATTTAAGTTTTGGTGGTTTGGAGGTGAGGAGAGGCAGAATCAACAGTTTAAATTACTGGGCAAGTGTTAGTGTGTATCAGTGGTACTATATGGCCCTTTTATTTTGCCTCTCTTCTAACACTAGAAAAAATAAAAACAGACCTGTTCAATCATTCCACTTGCCTCAGAATGACAGGTAAGACTTAATGGGAACAAATTCAGTGGAATTAAATATCTTTGATTGCTATTAAACTTAATAAGTTATAACAGTTAACGTGTTCTGTGCTTAAGAATGTGTTAACGCTTATTCATAGATTATAAAGCCAGAAGTGGCCACTGTGATCATCTAGTCTGACTTCCAGTGTAACATACACCATAGAATTTCCCTGAATTAATTCCTGTATGAACTAGAGGATACATCTTACATGATAAAAGGTTTCAATTAATTCAACTCATGGTCTCTTAAATTGGGGCTTAAGAAAGATTGTTTGGATTTGTTTTGTAACACTGTTTTTGTGGCTAATTAGATATGAGAGAACATTTGTGTGTGTGTGCGTGCATGTGTGTGGGTGAGATTATTGAGAAGGACACAGAGTACTGAAACACTTGAGTTTGTTTGTTTTTTTACGGGATAAACTACTGAAGTTACTTTCCTCTACAGAGAGGGCTCCCTTCCCCCCCCCCCCCCCCGCCCAATTAAAATCACTTCGATTTTTTGCTTTGCTTTGGTTTTTCAACAAACAAACAAAAGTAGTAGTTTGCCAGGCTGGTCAATGTAGTAATGTCATACCCTTTCATCCTCTATTTCACCAATGTAAATTACTGCAAAATTGACTAATGGCTCCTTCCAGGAGACAGGATTGCGGATTAGATGAACCAATGGGATCAGTCATTCTGTAATTCCTATTTTCATAAAGCTACCCCTTTTTTGGACATACAACTGTCAGGAAAGAATATGCATTTACATTTTTTGCGGGGGTTGAATGAGCATACTCACTTCTGCTTTCATTGAAATGAGTAAGTATCAGATTGGACCCTTCAAGGGCATCTAGTAACTGAAAGGTGACTCCAGTCTTTAGAACAGGTTCAACACTGGCATTAGCACTGCAATTTCCCCCATCAACTTGCTTTAATTTTATTCTAGGATGTTTTGTAATGTATTTGGTTGGGTTCATTCTTTTGTGGCTTCTGATCATTGGAAAAAGAAGTAGGTGCTCAGAACTAAAGGATTAAGTCCACTCAGAACTATATTGCAAACTAGTGATTTTTCTGCTGCATTAAAGAATACCATATTCATGGTTCTGGATTCAGTATGGTACAAATTTGCATTGTTCCCTATGGCCTCCTGCTTTACATTCCTTTGTGCAAAGACTAACAGCAGCATTCTTGGTCTTCCAAGGTGTCTGGTTTCCAAGCATTTTTTTCCTTCTTGCCTGCTCAGTGGTTCTCAACCAGGGGTACACAGAGCCCTGGGGGTACGCGGAGGTCTTCCAGGGGGTACTCAACTCATCTAGATCAGTTTCTCAACATGGAGGTTGCGATCCCCAGGGAGGGTTGCGGGACAGATTTAGGGGGATTGCAAGTTCAGGGCCAGCATTTGGGGTGGCAAACAGGGAAATTGCCTGGGTCCCCATGCCACAAGGGGGCCCCACAAAGTTAAGTTACACACTTCAGCTCTGAGCAGCAGGGCTCAGGCTTCAGCCCCGCCGCCAGGAGCTCCGGCTTCAGACAAGGCTCACACTGAAATGTAAGTACAATATTTATATTTCAGTTAATCTATTTTATAATTATATGGTAAAAATGAGAAAGTAAGCACATATTCAGTAACAATGTGGTCAAAAGCTATTTGGAATAACTATAATGCATGAGGAAAAAAAGTCCACAATCTAATGATTTGCGCTGAAGTGATTATGCAATGTGAAATTTCCTAGAATTGCCTGTTACTTGAGGGATTTTTCTACTCACTACAGATGTAGGAGTTTTTGTTTTTTCAATTCTCATTCTAACTTATCTTAAGTATGTTGGAAGGACCTCTTTTTCTTTTTATTAGGTTATGCCAAGTGTGTTAGTGGTATGAACATGTCTAGCAATCGCTGCATCGTATCTTAAAATTGTTGATTTAAAGTTTGCAGAGGGGATTGTTTGCAGCACTTGCTGCTGAAGCAGCATCATTATTTAATTACATACACTTAAAATCTGTGCTTTAACACGCTATTTGCTTAAGGCAATGTGCTGGTTAGAAGCTGTTCTGCCTGCTTTGTGTGTAAATGAGAGACTTTCCAGAAAGCAGCAGAGCTGTAACCATTTGTGTTCAATGAAAAGTACAGAATGCTGTACATCTAGTAAAGGGTTGATAAAGTGGCTTTATGGATGTAAGGGCTCTTCTCTGAGAGAACAAGGAGCAGGAGTTAGTAACCTTCTCCCTACCCTCTCTGATTTTTCACTGTGGCAGAGGTAAATTATTTTATTTATTTATTTTTTCATTACTCCTCTGACACTGTTGATACTGGGGTTTACAATAAAACCCTCAAAGATTTTCCACAGTTCCTTTGTCAGACAGAAATGCAGAAGATAATTTTCAGTAAACTGAGGCATTTTGCTGGACAGTAGGAGAGGGAGGAGCACAAGGGACTGTTGGGTAATTTTAATGAAAAGTTAATAATTGTGAGTAGAGATCTTTAGTGTTACACTAAATTCACTGTGGGCCTATTCATGAAGGCTTTATTCTGCTGGAGTTTTGCCTAACTAAGGAGTGAAGGAAAAAGAGAGAATCTGAGTTTTAGGAGTCAAATGCTGGTCCCCTGTTGTTTTTTTTTTTAAAGACCAAAATGATAAGACTTGGTGTAAGGGAATCTATGCTGGGAATGCAGAAGATAGATTATCCTCATTTCTACTTTTGCCAATCTGGTGGCAATGAAACATGGGCTAACTTGATGACCCTGACCTCTTTGCAACTCTCATGTAATTTTTGGATCTTCTGATCACTCCCCTATCATCAGTCTTGCACTGGTGTCCTGTGCAGACTTTTTGTGGCCTGGTATCCCCTCCCCACCAGTAAAACTGTTCGTGTAGTTCCATGGTATTGTTGAACTAATTTAATGGATACCTAAGAAAAGCTGATCAGGGAGCTACATTCACCTAGACTAAAATCCAGTGTTATGCACAAAATAAAATGTTTTTTTTTTTTTAAAGTGCTTTTGTTAGAAGGGAGCTCTTATTTAGTGACTAGCAGGACTGCTAATCTGAGTGTAGACCTGTTTGGAAATCTCAAAGACTACGTTGACTCTTTATTAGGTGCCTTGTAAGGAAATATGATTTACATCTTTATCTGATTAGAGTCTCTCTCAATAATAGTTAGGTATACAATCTAGGAAAGATTGAGATTCTTTTTGCAGTGCCACTAACCTATTTCAAATGCAAACCAATACACTTGGGCTGTGGGGAGAGAGAGAAGCAGGATTCTTCCAAAAAAACACACATGGGCAAGAAAGAAACTCCTGCTTCTGGTGTAGTGTTGCCACTTTCCTAATGGCTGGTAACCGGACCCCTGAGGCCCCTGCTCTGCCTCTTCCTCCCAGATCAAAATAACTGGACATCAGGGCTTGTCAAATGGCACCTAGACTGTCTGGTGAAAACTGGATGGGTGGCACCCTATTCTGGTGCTATGATATGCAGTAGTATACTTGCAAGTGTAAAGCTTCCTTGCAAGTTTAAATAAGAAATGTATACAAATCTGGAGAAACAATAATTTTAGTTTGTAACAATCTAGTTGCACAACTCTATCGAGATTAACCTGCCATGCTGATCAACAATGTCACTTTGAGGAATGAGATTGCAATGCTCTTATATTCTATGAGAAAACAAAATACCACGATGTAAAAGAATTGCCTTCTTATATGCTAGTGTTTTGTGTGTATATATGCATACACAGGGTGAAGAATATTTGCCTTTGTTTGGGGGTAAGGATTGTGCAAAACTTGATGATTTAGTAATTGCATAACTGTGTCCTATTCATTAATGTGGAGCATGAATTTAGTTTTCATTTCTTGAAGCTGAACTGTGGTGCTCAAATGAATGAATTGCTAGTGCAAAGAAATAATCAAATATATAAATTTAATGTGCTGTACTGTGTTACGTTTCATCGCATACACAGGGAGAAGTTAGATAAAAACATAAAATATTCCTGCTAGAAGGCGCAGTGTGACACTGCTTTATTTCTTAGAGTTCAGAATGATAACACACAAGAACCCCAAAAGAGAGAGAGAAAGCAGCTTCCTAAAACAGAAAGGCACATTTCACCCCACTCTAGGCTGGTTGCCTCCAAACTGACTGTATCTGTTCTGATTGTGTACTTTCCTATAGAACCCTCTTCCCTGTAAGCAGGTCCAGGAGATCTCTAAGTAATTAAAGTGATAGCTCTACAATTTTTAACACAGATTTCTATACACCACCCACTAGAATTTCTACACCATACACTAGCTGCCATAAGTTGGGTGTCTGAAGGTGTTCACTTATGCTTTTGTTCTGGGGTTTTATTTTCCTCCATGTAATATTTCCTATCAGAGCATGATCTCTAGAATAGCCTATAGCATATAGTTACAGTACATGGACCTTTATTGGGAGCAGTCAAGGTTCAATGCACAAAATGAGGGTGAGGAACAGATTACCCCTTGGGTTGAGTCTTTTAAATTAATATTCATTGACTGACTTTGGCAAAAGCTCCAGATTATTAGGAGGAGGGTTGGTAGATTTATTTTTTCCCTCTTCAGGCTTTAGCATTAACAGTACAGTATCTGTGCTTTATACTTCAAGTTCAAACAAGAGTTGGACACGGATATTGAGACACTTGTGGGTAGCCTGTTTTTCCTGCTGGACTATTCTTATAGTGCTTGTTGAATTAATTTGTAAGATATTATCACTGGAAAATTATTTCTGATGATAATGTCTGTATTTCAATCTTGTAACACAATATTGTGTTACATCTGTGAACAAAATCTTGCGTTAGTGGTTTTATCTTTAATTCTGTATAGATCACTTAAACATATACTGTATCTTTTGATGGTATATACATTTTCTCTGAACAACAGCACAGGTTATAATTGTATGTTAGAATTTAGTCCCGGTCTAAGACACATATGCTGAAGCAATTCTAAGAGTTTTGTGCTCACTGAGTCACTTCAAAGAAAAACATTTCATTAAGTTTTGATTTGACCAAAATCTGAATGTTTAGGTTTAACTGTTCTGAAACATTTCATTTAGAATTTGCTTAGCAAAGCATTATATTGCATTTTCCTATTGTCATATTGCCTTAAGGGTTCTATAGTTCTGGTCCTTCTCTCCTCTGGGCTGGGCTCCCTGGAGGATATCTACCTTGAGACAACATTTTCTGTCACAGAGCTGTGTGGTACATCATGGGAGACATGTGACTTTGGGAGCATTATGGGAGATGTAGTCCAGTGAGGAGAGAATGGGGTGTGTCAGACTCCCAAACTACAACTCCCATAAGGGAATGCATCACAATGGGAAAACACCATTGAAGATTGAAATGAGTCAAAAGGAAGGGTTTCGGGTCATTTCAACAAACCAAAACCAGACATTTTGATTGTGGGACTGTCAAAATTTTAATTTTTTAAAAATTTCCATTCAGCAGAAAGATTTGAAATTTCAACTTTTCATCCCAATTTGGGAAAAAAAACAAGTGTTGGAATTTCCTATGGGGATTTTGCCCAGGCTCTTGTAAAATGAAGAGATGAGAACTTGTGAATAAATACATCCACTTTTTGGGGAAGTGGTGGGTGTGTGCAAATCAAAGCTATCTCTAAGTATTAATTAATTTGTATATTTTTGTCTTTAGCCAATATTTAAGTGAGCTCATATTGAATAATTATGCAATGAATTGGGCATAAACATTAATTTTTCTTCAAGGAGCATCCTGTAGGTGCTCCACTTCAGGTGAATGCGCACCCCTGCTTCTTCAATCAGAGAGTTTCAGCAGCAGTGCTTATCTGTGTCGCGCATGCACTATCTCATCTTATGCTGTTGTCAGCGCCTATCTAGCACTCACAACCCGACCCCCCTCAGTTCCTTCTCAACCGTCCTTGGCCTGAGACAGAGCTCCCAGCAGTGCGAAAACAGATACTATTATTTAAGCTTAGAAGAGTTTCTTCTTAGAATACTTTTTAATAGATTAGATACGGTTACTTACCCTTTCTTTCCCCGTTAATTTTCTGTTTACACTTTTTTTTCTTTTTATACCTCTATTTCTACCCATTAGAATAGTTACTGTTCACCTATATGGTTGAACTGCCATAGTTTCAGTATGCCTGGTTCACCAGGCTTCAAATGTTGCCTTTCCTGCCAGGAGGCGATCCTGGTGTCGGACGGACACTCTCAATGTGTCTGCTGCTTAGGTGAGATACAGACACCTCGGAAGTGCTCTCACTGCAGTAACCCAAAGGCTCAAGCCTGAAGGGACAGAGATTTGCATCTCAAATTTATTCTCCTGGAGAAGTCTCTGTGCCCGGCATCTGATCCCGGCCAGCCAGACCTCTGGACAAAGATCTCCAGAGACGCCATCTTCTCCATACAAGAAGGCTCATTCCGCCAAAAAAAGGCTCTGAGGAAAAGAGCATCAACTTCTCCACTGAAAGACCCAGTAAAAAAAGAAGCGATCTTCAGGTCATTACCTACCCTCGGTACTGACCTCATCATGATTGAGTACATACAAGGCACCAGGATCCTCCAGTACCACGTGTACTACAACAACCACTGACCCCAAGTGGACAGACTCAGAGTTGAGAGGCAAACAAATGTCCTCCTCCTCTGCTATGACACTGATGGGGCCGGATGTGGCATCGAGGCACTCCACACAGCCTATGGTGCCACCACCTGTTCCAGTAGCACAGAGCGCTCAGAGGTCGGCACTGACACCCTGCAGTAGCATCGTTGGTACTGACCACTTCTGCGCCGGAACCACACCATTTCCTACATGTCTCTTCAACGCCGCAATCTTCGCTATTCGATCACTATGTCTCTCTGGCCTTACAGTGTTATCTTCACTTACACACACACAGCTCCAAAGCCCCTTCCATCCATTGAGGGGCACTGCTCAACAGTCACCTGAAGTGGACCATCCACAGGGACACTCCTCAAAGAAGAAGAGAAGGTTACTCATCCTGTACAGTAACTGATGGGTGGCCCTGTGGGTGTTCCACTACCCTTTCTCCTCCCATCTACTTCAGAGTTAAATTTCCGGACTCTACGGTAGAGAAGGAGCTGAGGTGGGTTGGGGTGTGTGTGCGCTGGATAGGCACCGACAGCGGTGAGAGACGGAGATAGCACATGAATGACTCAGACAAGCACTGCTGCTGAAACTCTCTGATTGAAAGCATGGGGGCATGCATTCACCTGAAGTGGAGCACCCACAGGGACAACCACCTCGAAGAATAATTGTTCTTTCTACCCTCAAAGAGGCTAGTCTTATTGTCTTCCCTTCACAATAAGGGCCCCTTCTGGGTCTCTCAGTAAAAGAACTAGGGTTCAAAAATGGCCTCCCCCGAGATTCTACCCCTTTCTACCACATGGGCCAGAAGGATCTGCATTTCCCTGGGAGGCCCCAACCTGGGATATCACTACGGTTCCCCTGAGGAGATAGCAAGGTGAGGGAGCTGAACCTGTAGGTCCCTTACTGTATTCTCCAGTGATGGCAGTGTCCATTGCCCTCCAATCACATCCAAGGAAGAGGCAGAGTGCGAGGAGGTGGCTAAGCTCTACAGCAGGGATGGGCAAATCTTTTGGCCCGAGAGTCACATCTCAGGTATGGAAATTGTATGGTGGGCCATGAATGCTCACGAAATTGGGGGTTGGGGTGTGGAAGGGGGTGAGGGCTCTAGCTGGGAGTGCGGGCTCTGGTGTGGGGTTGGGGACGAGGGGTTAGGGTGCAGGAGGGTGCTCCGTGCTGGCACTGAGGGGTTTGGAGGTCAGGAAGGTGATCAGGTTTGGGGCTGGGGAAGGGGGTTGGGGCCCAGGAGGGGGTCAAGGGTGCAGGCTCTGGGGAGTGCTTACCTCAAGCAGCTCCCAAAAGCAGTGGCATGTCCCCCCTCTGGCTCCAACGCAGAGGCACAGCCAGGTGGCTCTGCGTGCTGCCCCATCCACAGGCGCTACCCCTGCAGTTCCCATTGGTCGTGGTTCCTGGCCAATGGGAGCTGCGGGGGCAGTGTGCGGAGTCCCCTGGCTGCTCCTATGTGTAGGAGGGACGGGGGGGGACATGCCACTGCTTCCGGGAGCCGAACACAGCGGGGCAAGCCCCCAACCCCGCTCCCTGTCTGGAGCGGGGCAAGCCCCGGGCCCTGCTGCCTGATGGGAACTTGAGGCCAGATTAAAATGTCTGGAGGGCCGCATCTGGCCCTTGGCCCATAGTTTGCCCACCCCTGCTCTACAGTCAGGAGTGCGGCTGGTGCAAGCTATAGGGACAAAGGCCCAATTTTCTATCCAGTGTGCTACCCTTCTGGCATTCCTCCCCATATGGAGATGGAGAAGGGGGAACAGCTATTCCATTCTTGCCTTCTTGGGGAAAAGAGAGAGAGCGTGTGTGCGTGTGTGTGTGTGTATAGAAGTTGAGGCAACCTCACCAAGACTGGGCTTGCGTGTGTGTGTGTGTGGGGGGGGGGAATTACACTCTGCCTACAGTACCAGCAGAGCTCCCCAGTAAGACACATCAGTAAGGAGAGCGGCAGGTGAAGCAGGAGACACAGACCTTTCCCTTTGCTTCTGGCTTTCTCGGCCTTGCTCACTCCCTGAAGCCTGCAGGTGCAGTGGATACCAAAAACATCTAGGAAGGGGAAACGGAGCTGAGTTGACAATGTCTCCAAAAGGCAAATACAACCCCGGGACACAACTGGGAATTAGATAGTTACACTACAGTGCCCCAGTTGTTAGTCAGACATTTGAAATAAAGGTTGAAATTTTCCTCATTAAAGCTCTGTGGCAAGGAAGTTGGCTGAGCTGCCTGCTGCTGTGTAGATAAAACTGGAGGAAACTTCTGGGGATGGGCCATTTCCCTGCTGCCAGTGACTGTCAGGTCTGTTCTGCTTCAAGCTGGCGGAAGTACCCATTGTAATGGATCTCTGGACCTTTTTATTTGAAGAAAGGAAAAACATTGTTTACCAGAAATTTTCCTAGCTTCTGGTGACTTGCATTCTGGTTGTTTTAATTCATTAGTCTGCAGAAGACACTGATCTATGTCATACTGCTGATGTAAATACTGTTAGCTTGATAAATCTGTAGGCTGATTCTGATGAAATCCAGAGCTTGCTCAATCCAAACAGGATGATTCTGATGGCTGAAAATATCTGGTATTATTTTGTTTGACTCTTAAAAAAAACCCCAAAAGCAACCTTTGCAAAGAAGTTTCACATCACTACTGTGGATCATATTTCATGATGCAATTATCTTTCTCAATTTTGGGAGCCTTGGTTTATACTTCTAATTAGCATGTGAAAAGCACAGGCTTGGAGCAGATTAGGCCATGTGTACCTTTCAGAAATGTTACAGTATGGAAACTATTACTGCCAGTACTTGAATATGTTTATGCTGTTTTATAGAATGACTTCAGGCCTCATTCCTGAAAGTGGCACTTTATCAATTTGGGGCTGAAATCTGACCTTAAAAGTGATATAATTTAGTGAAGAAGATCCTATACATTTTTAAACATTTGAAAAGTAAATGGATCCACCATTTTTCTGAGGCTCATCCTAAAGTAATATGTTAGCTCCGACTGCTGCTCTGCGGGAACATAACTAACATTATGCATAGCACTGTGCATAATCCTGCTGACGTGAACTGTGCTGGCACGCATTCAAAGAAGTAAACAAAAGGCAATCACTGTTGGCTTCTGCAGAACTAGCAACTCTGAAGAACAATGGCTAAATCCTGTTCAATTTATTCATGCAAGTAGTCCCACTGATTAACTTGGAGATTACTCTAGTGAGGCAGGCACGATTTGTCCTAAAATGCTTGTCCAAAGTTTGATCTACTCTGTTTCTCTTGTATATATTTGCAAATACATGAATTTGTTCACCTGTATTTTTTTTTTTAAATACTCAATATTTTTATTCTTTTTTTAGAAAAAAGATGAATGCCAGTAGCCCAGCACACATAATGAGCAACCCTCCAATAATAAACCAGTGTGCCCGAGGAGGAGTGGAGGAAAAAAAAGTTTGGTAAGTAAACGACCTTTAATTTTAATCTTTCAAGAGGTTAATAAACAATGACAGAAGTAATTTAAAAAATAATTAAGAAGTACCTTGATGTTTTCCTCTCTTTCTAGTGTCTAACAATAAAACATGAAAAGGAGGGAAGGGTTTTATTTATTTTTATTTTATAGTGCAGGACTGCGTGTCTCTTGGGTTTGGTAATGGAAGAGATAAGGTGAAATCCTGGCTTCACTGAAGTCATTGGCCAAACTCCCTCTGACTCCAATACGGCTAAGATTTCACACATAGAATCTTTCAACTTTGTCATAAACTTTAAATCCCGCCCACATTGGTGGTAATGGAGAACTGAGCCACTTCACAGGTGACAAATATTCTGTGAAACAAGTCTGTGGTCTCACTGTGGTTTCTAGTGGGCTAGTACAGTAGATGCCATTAAAAAGTCAACATTTTCCAAAACTTACCAAAGAAACTTCTATTCTAAATATAGGAGAAAACTGGTAACCTCAATTAAGTGTTTACAAATGCTTACATTTTAATTAAAGCTGGGTAAATTTTTTGGACAAAACTTTTCTGGCTAAACAAGGCTGATTTGGGTCAACTGAAATATGTAAGAAATTTGGGTCAAATTGGCAGAATTATTTCAGTTAGGAAAGGGAAGATCTGGACAAAATTGAAATGTTTTCTTTTTTAACCTATTCAGAATGAAATGTTTCAATATTTCAATTTGAAACATCTTTTTATATTGCATTTTACTTAAATCTTTAAAAAAAGGTTTAAAAAAGGTTGAAATGAACAAAACATATTGTTACAAATGAAACATTTTTTTCATTTTGGGTCATCATTAAGCTATTATTATTTTATTTTGGTTTGTTGACTGGACCAAAACAAATCAGTCATTTAAACAGCACTAATTGGAATGATGACCAAGGTTGCTTCATCAGTAAAACCACCACTGCACCTTACATTGCTTTTAGCACACTTATTGGCATTTACACCAGAGGGGCCAAGTTCTGAATGAGCATTGAGACTGAACTCTCCACTTGTTCATACAGCGTTTACTCCAGCTCCACTGAAGACAATGGGGGAGTCATTCTGTTGATTTCCCTTCCCTGTTATGTGCACACATTAATCTCACTGTTGCACTCCTGATTTAGCTAGGATATGCTAATGTTGCTCATTCATCATGAAGAAAAACAGAATAAACTCATGCCAGGAACATGTAACCTGCCTGCCAAGAGGGCTAACTCACATCTAGCTTGTATGTAGAGAAGTATGGTTTCACATATTGTACTATTGAAACAAAAAATAATAGAAAACCATGTTGTGTCCCCAACTGGACATTTGTCAAGGAGTTAGTGTTGACTAATAATATTTTTCAATAAAATAAATATGTATGAATCTTCTGTAAAATTCATTTAGCAGCCTGGATTGGCGTGGCTAAGATTCACCTCCTTTCCCTATCTTCATTCTTGGAACACCCTCAAAACCATAAATGAAACTTCAAATTGTCTTGTGTGTATGTGACAGGGTTTTTTTAACCCACGGGGGAAACATTGAAACGATGCTGTTAACAGCTCATTGTTTCTGGTCACTTTTTTTGTTTGTTTTATCATGCCCCCAGTATTTGGGAACACCCTAAATATGTCCCTTCTCTTTTATTACAGAGGTGAAGTAGGTGAGATAATATCTTTTCTTGGACCAACTTGTGTTGGTGAAAGAGACAAGCTTTTGAGCTACACCAAACTCTTCTTCAGGTCCTGATCTTATCTCTTTCACCAACACAAGTTGGCATAGAAGCCAACTCCATGGGTGTTCTGGGGCTGGAGCACCCTCCGGGGCTGGAGCACCCACAGGGAAAAAATCTTGGGTGTTGAGCACCTGCCAGCAGCCCCCAAATCAGCTCCCCCCCCCGAACCTCCCGCTGATGGGGCCCCACAGATCAGCGCCCATGCCTCCTGCCGGCCGCTATCAGCTGTTTTATGGTGTTCAGGAGGCTTGGGGGGGAGAGGGGAGGAGTGAGGACACGGCGCGCTTGGGGGAGTGGGTGGAACTGGGCAGGAAGAGGCAGGGTGGAGTGGGGGATGGGAAGAAGCGGGGCGGGGCCTTGGGGAAGGGGTGGGGCATGGGCAGAGCCGGGTGTCGAGCACCCCCCGGCACTTTGGAAAGTTGGCGCCTGTGCAAGTTGGTCCAATAACGGATATTATTTCACCCACCTTGCCTCTCTAATATCCTGGGACCAACATGGCTACAACAACACTACAAACTGCTTTCTCTTTTATGGCTGTCTACTCTTCCCTTAGTCTTGCAGAACCATATAATCTCTATACCTTTACCTCACCCTTATTTTATCAAGCGTTAATGACTATCTTCACTATCTGCTCCTATTTATTTGTAATTCACCACAGGGATGTGTGGAAAAGTAATGGATGTTACCAGTCGGTTTTGTCTTACTGATACCTGGTCTTTAAAATCCTCTGATTTATTGCCAGCTATTCTTATCCACGATTTCTGCCATATGAGGTACAATTCTGCCATAGTTGCTAATATTTTTAGTTCTCCCCATCCTCCACTCAGTCTCCTTATCAAATCATCTGGGGCTCACTAGTCTCCCAGGGGCTGTAGTCCTGTGTGTGCATTTTTAAATTTTAGACTTCTTAAAAATAAAAATCTTAATTATCAGGCAATGAAACAGAAATCTCCTTTGTATAGTTGTAAAAATACCTCTCCGGATTTGGGATGGGATAAAAATCCAGAATTCCAGATGTTTATCTGAAGCAATGGAGATCTACGCAGAAACCAACTTCTCCCAACCGGTTTTCCTTTTCATTGCTTGTAGTAATTATTATGGCCTAATATTGAAAGGTGCCAGGTGCCACTGAAGTCTGTGGAAGCGAGGGATATTCAGCACTTTACAGGATCAGGCTGATACATATTAGATCTTTATATCCAAATGTAAGTTTCTATTGGTGCTAGTGTGTTTTGCCCTCACTCAGGCTCATCAGTGGACATTTGGGTGTCAGGATATACACTCTAGAGCAGAGGTGGGCAAACTTTTTGGCCTGAGGGCCACATCGGGGAATAGAAATAGTATGGTGGGCCATGAGTGCTCACAAAATTGGGGTGTGGGAAAAGGTGCAGGTTTGGAGTGCAGGAGTGTGCTCTGGTCTGGGATCGAGGAGTTTGGAGAGTGGGATGGGGATCAGGGCTGGGGCAGTGGGTTGGGGCATGGGGAGAGGCTCAGAGGTACAGGCTCTGAGTGGTACTTACCTCAAGCGGCTCCTGGAAGCAGTGGCATGTCCCTTCTCCAGCTCCTACATGGAGGCACGGCCAGGCAGCGCTACGTGATGCCCCATCTTCAGGCACCGCCCCTGCAGCCCCCATTGGAGCGCCAGAGGGGGCCATTAGAGTGCGTAGGAGCCGGGGCGGGACCATGCCGTGGCTTCCGGGAGCCACGTGGTGCGGCCCCCAACCCTGCGCCCTGGCCAGCTCGCCGGAGCAGGGCCGAGCGATGTGGTGTGGCCCCCGCCCCAGCTGGAGCACCGGAGCTGGGCAAGCCCCAGACCCCGCTCCCCAGCGGGAGCTTGCAGGCCGGCTTAAAATGGGCCGTAGTTTGCCCACCCCTGCTCTAGAAACACTGCACACAGACAGTAACCAGTCTAAAGTGTCCTAAAGCTTTAAAGTTAGAATCTCACTTCTTTTAAAGTCTCAGTCTGCTGTCAGTTTCAGCTTGTGGAGTGCTAATTAGGGACAATAATAACTTGACTGATCTGCATTGGCACTAAAATGCCTATTACTGGAGGATGGATGAATGAACAATTCCAGTAGAGAAGGACAGATTATGACTTAACTCTTGCCGGGGCCATGGAACATTCTGTTGTAAGGCTTGTCATATCCTTTTCTCTTTAAGTACCCTGTCCTAGCTTTTCTAGTTAGTGTATCTATTAGATAAGTCAATGTAACTATGACAACTTACACCAGTTGAGAATGTGGCCTTTAAAGTAATGAAAAAAGCTCAGATGTGGCCCATGTCTTTTTAACTGGTATTTCAAACTACATACTGTAACTTTAATGTTTGGTGATTGTTTTCTAAAGTAAAAAACAAACATCTGTTAGAATTTGCCCTCTGCCTGCTATGTATCTCCTTACTTTGCACATCTGATTTGAGAAGTTGAATGATTCATTGATGCATCCAATATCTTAGATGTAATGAACAAAATGGAGTGGCTGAATTCTTTATTTTATTATCTTAAACCTGTTTGGAACTTGGAAAGGAGATTAAAGATAAAGAGGAAGAGTTGGTATGGGTGTGTGGCTGTTTTTTTTGTTTAGCTCTTGAGGGTTTTTTGGCAGGGTGGGGACAGAGGATTAGTATAGGTGATTAAATGTTGCATTTTACTTTGTCCTTACAGTATAATGTTTCATTACATTATGGATACATGTTACATTATGGCTTTAAGATTATATATATATGTATATGTGTGTATATGTGTGTGTATATATATATATATATATATATATATATATATATATATATAAAATGTTTGTTCTGTTTCAGTTCTTAGTTTGGCTCGGTTATAGTGGATTCTGTTTTTCAGCATAGCAATGTGTGGTTGTTACAGAGTGCTGATGTTAACAGTATTTGAAATATATAACAGACTATCCAACAAATTCTTGGACTGCATTGGAGACAACTTTTTATTTCAGAAGGTTGAAAAAGCTACTAGGGGGGAAGCTGTTCTAGACTTGATTTTAACAAATAGGGAGGAACTCGTTGAGAATGTGAAAGTAGAAGGCAGCCTGGGTGAAAGTGATCATGAAATCATAGAGTTTGCAATTCTAAGGAAGGGTAGAAGGGAGAACAGCAAAATAGAGACAATGGATTTCAGGAAGGCAGATTTTGGGAAGCTCAGAAAGCTGATGGGTAAGGTCCCATGGGAATCAAGACTGAGGGGAAAAACAACTGAGGAGAGTTGGCAGTTTTTCAAAGGGACACTATTAAGGGCCCAAAAGCAAGCTATTCCGCTGGTTAGGAAAGATAGAAAATGTGGCAAAAGACCACCTTGGCTTAACCACGAGATCTTGCACGATCTAAAAAATAAAAAGGAGTCATATAAAAAATGGAAACTAGGACAGATTACAAAGGATGAATATAGGCAAACAACACAGGAATGCAGGGGCAAGATTAGAAAGGCAAAGGCACAAAATGAGCTCAAACTAGCTACGGGAATAAAAGGAAACAAGAAGACTTTTTATCAATACATTAGAAGCAAGAGGAAGACCAAAGACAGGGTAGGCCCACTGCTTAGTGAAGAGGGAGAAACAGTAACAGGAAACTTGGAAATGGCAGAGATGCTTAATGACTTCTTTGTTTCGGTCTTCACCGAGAAGTCTGAAGGAATGCCTAACATAGTGAATGCTAATGGGAAGGGGGTAGGTTTAGCGGATAAAATAAAAAAAGAACAAGTTAAAAATCACTTAGAAAAGTTAGATGCCTGCAAGTCACCCGGGCCTGATGAAATGCATCCTAGAATACTCAAGGAGCTAATAGAGGAGGTATCTGAGCCTCTAGCTATTATCTTTGGAAAGTCATGGGAGACGGGAGAGATTCCAGAAGACTGGAAAAGGGCAAATATAGTGCCCATTTATAAAAAGGGAAATAAAAACAACCCAGGTAACTACAGACCAGTTAGTTTAACTTCTGTGCCAGGGAAGATAATGGAGCAAGTAATTAAGGAAATCATCTGCAAACACTTGGAAGGTGGTAAGGTGATAGGGAACAGCCAGCATGGATTTGTGAAGAACAAATCATGTCAAACCAATCTGATAGCTTTCTTTGATAGGATAACGAGCCTTGTGGATAAGGGTGAAGCGGTGGATGTGGTATACCTAGACTTTAGTAAGGCATTTGATACGGTCTCGCATGATATTCTTATCGATAAACTAGGCAAATACAAATTAGATGGGGCTACTATAAGGTGGGTGCATAACTGGCTGGATAACCGTACTCAGAGAGTTGTTATTAATGGTTCCCAATCCTGCTGGAAAGGCGTAACGAGTGGGGTACCGCAGGGGTCTGTTTTGGGACCGGCTCTGTTCAATATCTTCATCAACGACTTAGATATTGGCATAGAAAGTACGCTTATTAAGTTTGCGGATGATACCAAACTGGGAGGGATTGCAACTACTTTGGAGGACAGGGTCATAATTCAAAATGATCTGGACAAATTGGAGAAATGGGCTGAGTTAAACAGGATGAAGTTTAACAAAGACAAATGCAAAGTGCTCCACTTAGGAAGGAAAAATCAATTTCACACATACAGAATGGGAAAAGACTGTCTAGGAAGGAGTACGGCAGAAAGGGATCTAGGGGTTATAGTGGACCACAAGCTAAATATGAGTCAACAGTGTGATGCTGTTGCAAAAAAAGCAAACATGATTCTGGGATGCATTAACAGGTTTGTTGTGAGCAAGACACGAGAAGTCATTCTTCCGCTCTACTCTGCTCTGGTTAGGCCTCAGCTGGAGTATTGTGTCCAGTTCTGGGCGCCGCATTTTAAAAAAGATGTGGAGAAATTGGAAAGGGTCCAGAGAAGAGCAACAAGAATGATTAAAGGTCTTGAGAACATGACCTATGAAGGAAGGCTGAAAGAACTGGGTTTGTTTAGTTTGGAAAAGAGAAGACTGAGAGGGGATAGCAGTTTTCAGGTATCTAAAAGGGTGTCATAAGGAGGAGGGAGAGAACTTGTTCACCTTAGCCTCTAAGGATAGAACCAGAAACAATGGGTTTAAACTGCAGCAAGGGAGGTCTAGGTTGGACATTAGGAAAAAGTTCCTAACTGTCAGGGTGGTTAAACACTGGAACAAATTGCCTAGGGAGGTTGTGGAATCTCCGTCTCTGGAGATATTTAAGAGTAGGTTAGATAAATGTCTATCAGGGATGGTCTAGACAGTATTTGGTCCTGCCATGCGGGCAGGGGACTGGACTCGATGACCTCTCGAGGTCCCTTCCAGTCCTATAATCTATGAATCTATGAATCTATATAATATGAAATGCACGGTGTAACTGTGTTAATTATGCGGGTTAGGGTGAAAGTCACCTTAGTGCAGAGGAGCTGAGGAAGATCTTATCTGCCACTTAAGGCATACTTACGCTACACGTGAAGGGTTTAAGTATTGCATCAGTCCTTGTTCCCGCCTATATAGGCTGAATAATTTGGTGATTTCACTCTGGATCAGTATAGAAAATAATATTTTTTTCTAAAAAAGATGTATTTTACATAATGCCTAGATACAAAAGCAAAAGTAGTAAAATATCACTAGATGGATCAGTTACTGAAATGTGATATATTGACCAAGAACAGACTGAGTAGATATCAAGAACATTATTTTATATAGCTAATGTTTGTCAGGACCATACATATCGCATTATACTCTTCTGAAGTTTTCTCAAGTGGTGTAACAGATAATTTTGCTGATCTTCTATGTGTTATGTTAGCTGTTTTGTTCAGTGAATGCACATTGCATCTGTACGATAGTAAAGTGCAGACTTGTCCTAAACCTCTCTCCTCCCCCGCTCCCCCTCCCCACTATTTGCTGTATAAATAGGGCCCTACCAAATTCATGGCCATGTAAAATGCATCACAGCCCATGAAATCTGGTCTTTTGTGTGCTTTTACCCTATACTATACAGATTTCATGGGGGAGACCAGTGTTTCTCAAATTGGGAGTCCTGACCCAAAAAGGAGTTGCAGGGGGGTTGCAAGGTTATTTTAGGGGGATCGTGGTATTGCCACCCTTACTTCTGTGCTGCCTTCAGAGCTGGGTGGCCGGACAACGACAGCTGTTGGCGGGGCACTGAGCTCTGAAGGTGGTGCTCTGTCAGCAGCAGCACAGAAGTAAGAGTGGCAATACCATACCGTGCCATTCTTATTTCTGCGCTGCTGCTGGCAGCAGCTCTGCATTCAGATCTGGGCTCCCAGCCAGCAGCTGCTGCTCTCCAGCTGCCCAGCTCTGAAAGCAGTGCCACTGCCAGCAGCAGCGCAGAAGTAAGGGTGGCAATACCGCAACCCCTCCTTACAATAACCTTGCAACCTCCCCCCCAACTCCTTTTGCGTCAGGATCCCTACAATTACAATACCATGAAATTTCAGATTTAAATAGCTGGAATCAGGAAATTTATGATTTTTAAAATCCTATGACCGTGAAATTGACCAAAATGGACTGTGAATTTGGTAGGGCCCCATTTATAGTTTATAAAGTGTTAATAAATGATTTAATAATTTTTTTAACCAATTGATGTAGACTGTTTTGAGTACAAAAGATCACTAGTTGCTTACAACTATAACTTTTATTTATACACACACACACACACCCCTTGTGTTGATGGACTTATAACCACCTATAATACATATACCTCTACCCCAATATAACGCAGCCCGATACAACATGAATTCGGATATAACGCGGTAAAGCAGCACTCCGCGGGGGGTCCTGCTCAATCCAGCAGATCAAAGCAAGTTCGATATAACACGGTTTCACCTATAATGTGGTAAGATTTTTTGGCTCCCGAGGACAGCGTTATATCGGGGTAGAGGTGTAGTAGTAAAGTGAAATGGACATGATTCTTTTCAGTTTCTGCACTTTGCTGCAGGGTTCTGAATAGCTCCAGTGAAACAGGCTAGAGTGTCTTTACTCTCACTCTTCTGCTGTTTTGGAAAGTCTGAGTAGCACCAGATGTACACAAGCTGACAGTAGATTGCTTGCTATATCTATATTTTAGGCAATCAAAACACTTTACAGATTAATAACACCATACGTGTGTGTGTGTGTGTGTGTGTGTGTGTAAGTATTATCCTCATTTTACAAGTGAGGAAACTAAGACATAGAAGTTTAGAATCTTGCCCAAGACTTCAGAGGGATTTTGATCTTGGACCATTAGTCCATACATATCTCTCCACTTCACTTTCTCTCTCTAACACGCAACTAAACATGGCAGTGGTGTATTAACTACTTTTGTCTGCTATTTGGGCAGTATGTTTCTGGGAATTTGTCATTGAATGCTGGTGTTAACTAGTTTTATAAAAAGAAAGCTAATGTTCTAGTGCTGCATTCCACTCATCAGCAATTCTAGCTCCACAGGTGACGAGTGAGCAATCTTCATAAGTTTGTGTACTACTCATGGATGTAACATATTTATACGGTGCGACTTTTTTTTTTTTTTTTTTAGCCAGTAGTTTAGAGTAGTAACTGGTCAATTATTCTGTTTTTAGCCAATCAAAAACTTGAAGCGGTGGGTGGGTAAGAGAAACATTTTATTTCAATCCATCAGCAGAGAGATTCATTATGATTTTTTCTACACCAGGTATTTTGCTAACAGTTCCCCACCACTGCTAATATCAGTTCCACTCTACCAGTGATAGCAATGTTGGGAGCTGTAGCATAGATGGGTATCCATGCAGTTGCCAACAGTTTACCCACTTCGTTGTCCGACAACACAAGTGGTCGCCTGGTGCCCTACTTTCGCTAGAGCTACTACCAGTCAAGCTAAACTGGGTAACAATATTGAGGAAACTTCTGGAATACCGACCACACACAAAGGTATAGGCATAGGAAATTTGCTGTGATTTGAAAATAATGGTACATTCTGTCATTTATCTGCTGGAGGTTTTTATTTTATTTTGTGTTTTTATATATATATAAATTAATTGTTTTAGCTATGAAGAGAGCTAATGCATTTATTTACTTCTCATTTTTCTGTCCATGTCATTCATACTAAAAGGATATCCTAGATTTAGGAAAGATTAACAACCCATGGAAAAGTAACATCAACTCTATCAACATAACCTGCATTGGTGGTGGTTAACTTCCCTACTTAGCGTATTGGGATTCATTTGAATGATCAGTTCTTTATGTAGTATTTTCTGTTGGACCATTTACTGTCATATAACCATTTTGATGTGTCATTGTAAAATATTGCACAGAAAATGTACCACTTGGTACTAGTTCTATATAGCACTGTACAAAATGTTTTTAATCTGATAAGTCCTTTTTTTTTTAAATGGGTGGAGACATTATGAGTTATATAATTTTGACTGTTGGCTCAATCTGATAGGAAACTTCTTCCAGGCAAAACAAGTTTTCTGGTTGATGTAACAGCTTTTTTTTTCAGTGAATGATGCCAAGACTCTGATTGAATTTGGTTGAGCCAATGAACTGGATGGGGAAAGGCAGATCTGACTGAGGCTCGCTTATCTCATTTTAAATACAGTAAACATATGTTCATGATTTTCATAAATATAATAATTTGGTCTTTAAAATTCAGAGCTTTCTTATGCCACTAACCTCAGATAATGAGATCTGTGCCATCAGTGCCAACACCTCCATCAATTTTAATATTAGACACAAGAAAAAACTGCAGTTGTGAAATATTTGTAGTTCCTTAATTTTAGTGACTTTTGCTTCATTCTGAGAATTTGGAGTTATGATTACAAAAATTAAGTGTCTGTTTTCTTCTGTTGGGAAGATTCAAACATCAGAGTAAACTCAAGTTCCCTGTCAATCAGCCCAATCTTGCACAAAACTGTTTTCAAATGAAAAAATGTCGCACCAAATATAGGAACTCTTCTTCGCCCCAGCTCATCTAAGCACGATTTGCATCAGTTTCTGTTAGATTTAACAGAAGGAGCACAGCTTGCTTGTTGCATCATGCTTCTTCTACTGTAAAGGCACATAAATGTCTGTCTGCTTCTTCCCACTGCTGACCCTGGATCTGACCCTGGATCTGACCTTGGGATGTAGCTGGGAGGAAACAGTGGCAGGGCCACCATTACCCACCCCTGTCCAAAAAGTTATCTATGGAATACTTCTGAAGTTCTCTTTTCATGAAAAGGCTTGGATAATATGCCCAGTATGGGAGTAGTAGCTGCTGAAATAGGAAAGCCTCACCCTGCCATTGTAATTAGTAGCACTGAGCAGGAGCGGCGCCAGGGTTTTTGCTGCCCTAGGTGGCAGTGCTCCTCCTCTGAGCATTCGGCGGCGGGGGTCCTTCCGCTCCGCATCTTCAGGGCACTTCGGTGGCGGGTCCCGGAGCGAGTGAAGGACCCGCCACTGAAGATCCGGAGTGGAAGGACCCCCCGCGGCCAAATTTTCGCCGAGGACGGCAAAATGCCTCCCCCCAAATCCTGCCGCCCTAGGCGACCGCCTAGAGTCACCTAGTGGAAGCAGCGGCCCTGGCACTGAGACAAACCTACAGTTGCTGATCTCTCCCTTGCTCTCACCTCCCCTGCTATTCTCTAACCTCAGCACCTTGCTTTAATCCACATCCTTGTTCTCCAATATCTAGCAGGCCATCAATATTTCAATAAGAATGTCTATCAGTTCCACTCCCTTTACTACAGCCAACAGCTGGGGTGGGGGGAGGAGTCTGACTGCTCCCCATCTCTCTTCAAGCTGTAATTGGCTGGTTCTCATCTTCCATCTCCCTACTCAGCATCTGCATTCTCTTCCTGCCCCCAGGAGGACTACAGTTTCCCCTAACACATCTGAACTGTCATTGCAACCTCTCAACATTCAGCACTTATTCCTGTTCATTTTCCTTCTACAGCAGATGTGATCCATATATGGTAGAGCACTTGGGTTCCACTTGCATATTTCAAGTTGGCAGAAAATGCTCAGTCAGAAAGGAATATGCAGAAAAAAACCCCTCTTTGTTTGTTTGCTTCTCCATGTGGAGTCTTACTCCCTTGCCTCATGACTAAAAGTAGGTCCTGGGTAAGAGAACCATTTTGCCCTGTAACAGGCTAGAAGCAGTTCAGAGACTCTTGCTTCCACCAGTATAAAATTCAATCACAAAATTGGTGGTAGAAAACCCAATCAATCCAATTACAACAACAGTGGAAAAACTAGTTACTAGAAAGTTACTTATAGGTATAGGTTGAAGTTAAAGAAGCTTTTCTCTACATACTGTTAAACTATTTGGGTGTCCACCCAGACATTAATTGCTTCTTTATGCTTGATGATTTTCTACCATCTCAAAATCTTGAGCTACTAGAGGCTCTTGGTGCATAAGAACAACAAGTGCTGGTTGCAAAGGGACTTAATTTACTGCAAAGTATATGTGGATTATATATAATTTTTACAGTTTACTTCATACATTTAATGGGCCTGATGCTGTGTTGTCCTACTCCTTGTGTAGTGATTTACAGAAGAACAAATTAGATGTCATGTCTCTGCTGTGGGTCAGTTCCCCAGTACCACCAGCCTCTGGCAACACAAGCACTGCCTTCCAGGCCTCCGGAGGCCTTGCTTTCTCTTTACACATAAAGGATAGGCAGAGTTCAACCCCTGAGCACTCCGAGCATCCCTCTGGAGTTTTCAGCCCTTGTTCCACTGGACACTCACACAGTTCATAGCTCTCCTGCTTTCAAAGGAATAGTACAGAGCAGTTTACCAGTTACACCTTAGGATCACCACTTTGCTCAATACACAGCACTTAGATATGTTTATAGTAAAAGCAAGAAGAAGTTTATTTAATAAAGAACAGACATTTGAGAAGAAGCAAGTAGAATTAATGGAAACAAATGGTTACATATAAAATAAAATCATAACATGCGTTCTAGAGCCTTAATTTACTTAACTAGTTATTGTCATGTCATATAGAACAAAAGCTTACCCAAAATTCTTCCAGCATATGACAGCCAGGCTTGGCTGTGATCTTCTGTTCACACTGTCCTCTTGCCTCCTCAGTGGAAAGATCCCCCTCTGTCTCTTTGAAAGCCCAGATATATCTCTCAACAGTCCTTTGATTGTTGTTCATAAACAAGGACACTTCCTGCTGATTGTTCTTCCCTGTGGCCTCCTTTTCTTGTTGACCTTGCAGTCTTTTAATCTGCATCTGGCTCTGCTTGCAGATGGGCTTATCTTCTGAGAGCTATAATACACACCTGACCAGACAAAGAGAGATAAGTGTCTCCTGTCCCCTGCCTGAACACCGTCTGTCTGAGGCTGGTGACCTCCTGGTGACCCGCTTTTAATTTCAAGGTCTTTAAGAACATAATTTCCAGTATAAATACATAATATCTAAGAAGTTACCTGTACATACATTTCACAGTGACTAAGATGACCAGTATGTCTGCCTGTTTGTAGAGACCTCACATGCCACCCTTAGGTGCATTATTATATAGACATCAGACACGGGATCCTGTAAATCCCTATACACCCCTTATGCCCTCTGCCAGTTGGCATTAAGCAGTCCCTGGGGCACAACTACCAAAACAGAATGGTAGTGTTTTACACCCACTTAAATTAAGTTAATTGTTTAGCTGTAACTTTAGGAGGGTGTTAGTTACAGAGCCTAGAGGGGGTTCTTTTTGTTTGTTTGTATTTGTTTTTGTTTGTTTTAATATGAACTTCAAAACATCTTAGGCACAACAAAAATAAAGTAGTACACCTCTACCTCAATATAACGCTGTCCTCGGGTGCCAAAAAATCTTACCATGTTATAAGTGAAACCGCGTTATATTGAACTTGCTTTGATCCACTGGAGTGTTATATCGGGTCACGTTATATCGAGGTAGAGGTGTAACTTATAAATATTGTGGTGACAATAGTTAAAGCACAAGGAAGTTTTTCATGGACAGTTTTACTTTTGTGGTTCTACATTTTAAAAAAATGGAAGTAGTAGTGTAAAGACATGTGGGTTCAAAATACCTGTGAGTGACAGTTGAAAGTACATAATAGATACATATTGAAGGGCAGATGAGGATATGCTTCTTCGCAAAGAAGTGGTACTCAGACAGCATCGTAGATACTTAGCACAATGCATTGGGATTTAGTCACACATTTCCTTTTAATGATGATGCACTAGTGGTGCTAAATTCCTTCACACCACATTGAATATTTCTCTTTGGATGAGCTATGACAAATCGACTGAACTCTAGCTTGATTTGAGGACGTACGTATTCATGACATGTTACATTTAATTAAAAATGAGCTGAAGTCATCGTACTAATATTGCAACTTTTACCAGCTACTAACTGTTGAAGAAAAAACTGCATTCCATGATTAGAAAACTATGAAACAGAAACATGCATAACAACACTTCTTCCATAATTTGCTTTTATCAGCTTTTTGCTATGATGGCTCACTTTTTGAAGAAAACTACTTAAGTGCAGTTTTACTGCAGATGCACAAAAGATGCATAGTGATTGAAGGATATATGGGTCAGAATGTCTGCACAAGGGATGATAAAACCATAATTTGCAGATTCAATCTTCTTGATGATTTATATGGAGTGTTGTTTCTTTTTTATACAAAAGTCCTTGAATTAGTTGATTTCCAGTTATGTTTTGTTTCAAAGGTGGGGAAGTGTCTGGAGAAGACAAAGAAAATGCACACAAAATTCTAGGATAACTGTAGTAAATGGACAATATTTTAATAAGACAAGATGGAAATGTGCCTACTTAGAAAGAACACTAAAAACAACACACAAAAAATCCAAGCCCACATCCCTGTCACCTAACTTGTTCATGTATTGCTCAATGGAGTAGCTGTATTGTAAGAGTTATTACAATGCAAACAGCTGTATTGGGACTAAAATCCTGAAAGCTAATCAGGAAATGGATAAAGATCCAGTAGAGCAGACACAGAGCCTGGAGCAGATAACTCATGTATGATTTTCTGCAGCACATATCCAGAAATGGCAAGAAAGGAGACTGTGCTCAAATGGTTAATATGAGGGCAATCCAGTTGCTGACCTTAGTGTCTCACATGCACAAAATGGGCTTTATAACAGGAAAAGAGCTCCCAGAGGCAAATAAGTTTAAACATATGTTTAATCCTCCTGTTTTAGAAAACCCTGTACAGCTTGCATTTACTGACTCTGGATGTGAATCCTGACCGGTTCCCAAAGAAAGAAAGAAAATTGTTTGACACACAGGGCCTAATTCTGAGATACCGCCCCAGTCAGCATGCTTGGTCTGAAATGTAGCAGAAATGCTGAATTCTGTACCCAGAATATTTCCACTGGCAGGGGTCTGGGGGAGACAAGCTGCTGAAAGCCTATGCTGGGAAACTCCACAATCCTCCTGTGCTTTGATTGGGTGCTTGAGGAAGAGGCGAAAGTGTGTGCGAATGTGGGCAGGGATGACTGAGTGGTCTTATGAGTAGGTCTACACACAGCATGGATCCTTGGGCCCAAAACTCAGCATAGGGAACTATAGCCTCTGTTGCTACCCATAGACTATATTAGCTGTCGGTCTTTGCAGGTGCTTTATTCCTTGTGTCCAGGCTGGGAGACAGGTATTTCTTTCTCTAGGTTCTGTTCTCTAGGTCTGTGCTTGAGACCAGAATTTGTTTCCTTAGGCTACGTCTTCACTACGCGCCTGAATCGGCAGGTAGAAATCGATCTCTCGGGGATTGAATTATTGCGTCTCGTCGGGACGCGACAATCGATCCCCGAATCGAAGCTTGTACTCCACCAGCGCAGGTAGGAGTAAGCGCCATCGATGGGGGAGCCGCGGCAGTCGATTTGCCGCCGTCCTCACAGCGGGGTAAGTCGGCTCAGATACATTGAATTCAGCTACGCTATTCGCGTAGCTGAATTTGCATATCTTAAATCGATTTCCCCCCCCCAGTGAAGACGTAGCCTTAGTTATATTTCAACTCATATGCATTTGCATTAGATCTCTTGTAGCATTTTTATAAGTTTAATTATGACTATATAATGTACTACTGCTTTTTCTCACTTTATATGCTTTTGTTTTCCTATTATACACATGAGTAACCTAGGGAGACCAAGCAAACGTTTGTGAAATTCATCATTGGTTTCAGTTTATTATGGCAAGTTCTCTGCAGGTAAAAGCTGACACCACTTTTAAACAGCTCTGAGTGGTATTTTGTTTTTAAATGCATGGGCATGGCGATTATGTTTTTCATCACTCTGACATACCAGGTAAGTGGAATGTTCACAAAGATTAGGGAGAGAGGACCAAATGCATTGCAGTGTCTGAAGTGTCAAGAGAAATGTTGAAAAGTTGCAATGGTCTGTTGCTTTGATACAGAAAAAGGATTTTAAAAATCCAAGTGCTACAGATCATTAAAAATATCTCTTCTTCCCATCTTAGTGACATAGCAAACTGAGGAAAACTTGAGAAGGTATTTTTCATGGAAATGTAAAGATTGCTCTGAAAATGGTCTCCCGAGACTATATGTGATGGCTGCCATCTTGGCTGACACTGGGAAACTTCAGAGCTGAAAGTCTCTTGGGCCAGGTCTAAATACATTGCTATAACTACATTGCTTGGGAGTGTGAAAAATCTATATCCCAGAGCAATGCAGTTATACAACCTAACCCCTGGTGTAGACTGCGCTATGTTGATGGGAGGTCTTCTTCGCTGAAGCCCTACAAAACCGCTGCAGCATTTTAAGTGTAGACCTGCCCTCAGTCTGCAATTTGAGCTAAAAATCAAGCTTTGCAGTGTGGGATATAACAGATTTGTCTCCTCTGTGGACTAGGGAATACATAATGCCTATACAGGCAAGGAACTAATTGTTAAGATGTTGGTCAAATTGCTGGTTGGTGTGATGATGAAAACTATGATTTTTTTCCATGATTTCCAATGACCTCTGTGACTTTAGCCCGCGGTGGCCAGGAACTGCAAGGTCCCCCGGGAGGCGACAGGTGGCCCCCTGCAGCTCCCAGCCACCGCAGGCAGCCCCTCACTGCTCCAGGATGGTGGGGGGGACCCCCTGGAGCTCCTGGCCACCCAGTGCGGTGGGGGGAAACCCAGATCTGCGTAGTCACTGAGAGCGGTGCAGGGACCTTGCAGCTGCACTCCCCATTTCGTCAGGGATATTTTTTGGAAAGGTCACGGGCTTCTGTAAATTTTTCTTTATTGCTCGTGACCTTTCCATGACTTTTACTAAAAATATCCCTGGCAAAATCTTAATCTTAGTGATGATTAAAGTAAAGAGGCCAGTTTTTGCTCCTCTAGTATGTCTATACAACCCACTGAAATAAAGTAGTTTGCATTGCTATAATACAGTTAAATTTTGTCCTCAGTCTTAATGCTTTAATGCCATGGAAGATAATCTTGTCATCTAGATTCTACTGCACTTCAGTCTACCATAGTGGCATGTAGAAGTATCTCTTAAAGAATTTTCTCCTCTCCTGGTGCTTTCTGAAAGATTTGAAGAAATAGGGATCCTATACAGACAAAACAGTGAAACTATTTGCAAAGTGCTATCAAAAGGTTGGTGTAACTTGATTTTTCAGTTGACTTCATTTCCTTCACTTACGTTTTCTGTACAAAAATGTTTAGCTCTTAACAGCAAGTGAAATTGGTTAGTGAAAATCTGGCCCTGGCTAAACTGAATCAGAAATATTGTGAAAATTGATTGTTAAACAGTGAAGTATTGAATACAGAGAGGAAATCTGGTTGTGTATTGTGGTATAAAGGCTTTACTGGCATCTGTTTGAGATGATGGCATTAGTCACTAGTGACATAGGCACTTGTGAGTTACAAAGATCACCCCAAATAAGGGCCAATAAAATCTTTATAATGCATCATTATAATTTTGTACATTGCACACATTTTACAGGAAAACTACTATTTGAAAAACATTTTAGAGAGTTTTAGAAATATATTTGGTACTGTCTTTCACATCTTTCCCTGTGTGGCTATGACAACTCTGTATCATCCATTTTTTAAATTTTCATATAACTGGAAATCCTAAAAGCAACACAAGGAAGCTGGGTGCTGGTGACCCTTCCACACTTCCAGGGAGCTTCCAGCACTCCTGCTTCAGGATGCCCTCAAATCTCTCGCAGTCATATGCAAAACCCACTTTTTTGATTTAGTTGCTCCATGATAACAAATGCATATAGGCTAGGCTGTGCTAATATCAGTGAGGAGAGACAGAAATATGTGTACTTCTGAATTGTGTGAGGTACTTGCACAGTCCAACCCCCTGGCCTACCCCAGATCCCGCACCCAGCACCCAAACTCCCTCCCAGAGCCCACATCCCCTCCTGCCCGAATCTTCTTCAGCACCCAAACTCCCTCCCAGAGCCTTAGGCAGGTGGGGGTGGGGGGGACTTGGGCCCGTTCTGGGCACAACCAAAAATTATCCAAACCTGCCGCTAGTGCTGATGGGGTGCATGTTTGGGAACAAACATCCCCAATGGGCAAGCTTTTTCAGCCTTGGACTTCTTACACAGCCTTCTGAAGTGCCAGGCTTTGGCCACTGTGAGACAGGGTAGTAGACTACATGAATCACTGATCTGATCCCATATGGCAATTCCAATTATTTAATTTGGCTCACTATGCATTTAATAGCATAATGTCTCTTGTTCTGTTTCAAGGATAGTGCTCGAGTTTCTGATAGCAATAAGTATACTGACTATGTTTTCAAGGACAAATTTGAATTAAACGGAGTAATCTGCTATCATAAATATTCTCATCAAAGCTCCTTTTGGGAACACAATTGTAAATCTCCTATCACAGTTATTAAACTAATGTAAACTATGAGATTGGAGAAAGCAAATTAGTGAATATAGCTTTTAGTTTTGAATTAGCCTGACATCAGCCAGCAGTCATGGAACTGTAGGGGTTTCTTTCTTAAAAAGAAAACAAACTGCTCACCTTCAGTATTTACTGTACAACAAGGCCACCTCCTGGCAAGGAAAAGTAACTTTAAATGAGTATTCAGTATGGATCATAAGTAGTTTCTCAGTGTATTAACTCAGTAGTTAATCATTAGGGACGTGTGAAACCTACTGCCACTTTCAGTAGCAGTGAACTAAAATTGGCATATTTCACCAGAGATCACACCCTGATGTTGAACTCTATTGCAAGTTCATGCACTCCTGAAAACTCCAAATGAACTTGAAATGACCCCTGCAAAATGTGCTGGTATAGTAACAAAACCATAGAATTTTGAATCCACTATTTTCTCTCCCCCTCAACTTAGAGGTCCTCTGCTGGGGGGTCTACAACTTCCTATCCCCACCTAAAGAATTCAGGAGGGTACCAAAGTGGGCTGACTCATTATTCTTCCCTCTCTCCAATCTGATCTCCTTGGAGGAGCTGGCAGGGAAACCTGCTGTTTCCTGCCATAGATCTACAAGGTTTTTCTAGCAGTGGGAACAGAGCAAGTCCTGCCACCCAGGTTGTGGCCTAAAATGCCTCAGACTTCCCATTGGTGATAGATGCAGTTTTGAGACGGTATCAGAAGTGGCATCAGGAAGATCAGCTTAACCATCTTTTGGCTTTACATTCAGAGAAACACAAAAGTTCACTTGTAGTATGAATTGATGGAGATTCCCTCTTCCTAGCCGAATAAAAGTTATTTTTATTGTAATTTTCAATTAATAAAAGTATTTATTCAGTGCTAGGACTTGCACTGCCCCCTTGAAAGGTCAATTCAAAGAGGTTCCATGTGCCAAATTCTTACTGTGTGCCCTCAAATTTGACATTGGATAAGTCCTGTTCAGATGTTGCTGTAGTTGCTTATTTTGGAAGTTCATTCTCAAGAACACTGACTGGCCAATTCACTTGTCCTGTTACATGTAGAACATGAGATGAGAGAGGGGATTAATAAGAATAAAGTCAAAAAGAGCCCTCTGCCTTTCCAATGTTACAGATTTAAAATATAGTTAAATCCTCTGTTTTGTTGACTCAGGCACTGCTGTGTTTTATACAATGTATATATTCACAGTTCGACACCCTAAGGACAGGTTCCAACTTTCTAGCTGTATTAGGGAAGGAAAAAACTGTAAGTCACTTGAAGTTTAAAGATGTGCGGCATAATATAATATCTTTCTCCCAACTAAACTAACTTCGCACTGATGTAGTTTGATTTAGAGAGAGAGAGAGAGAGAGAGAGTGTGTGTGTGCGTGTGCGCGAGAGAGAGAAACCTGATCTGTTAGGGGTTTTAAAACTGTTTTAAAAAAACAAACAAACAAACAAAAAACACTCTGTGACCCATCAGCAGAAACCTTGAGTTTCTTGTCTCTTTACCCCGCTTCTGTCCTCCAGCAACCATGTGTTTCCTGTCTCCTTTTCTCTCCTTCATTCCCTAGGATTGTTTCTGAGCTTTTACCAGTAGAGTTTTTCATTCATCAGTCGATGGCTTTATTATACTAGCACAAAGCACAGCTTTGCCATACAATTGCGATACACCATATTAGGAGTGCTTTGCTGGTATCCTATACCAGCATTCCTACACTGCAAAGCATGCGTTTTGTAGGCATAGATTCAGCATTAATCTATTTCAGTTGCTTACCTGACCATAGAAGGAGCTGGTGGATGTATTTGCAAGGAAAACAAAACACACACACTCTCTGGATACAGTTATATAATGCAGTATATGGAAGCAAAAGTTAAGGAAGAAATGACTGATTTTGATTTATATTTCTCTCTGGAGCACAATAAAGAAAAACTCCCTGTACTTTGTTACCTTTCAACTGCATGTAAGTAGGATAAGGATAAACTGAACCTGAATATATAAGTACTGTCAGTCAGATGGCAACAGCTGATTTGGGCTGGCGTGATTTTTGACTCCAGGCTCCAGGGTCACAAATGTTCTGATATGAGGACTTGGTTGTTACTTATGAACTTAATTCAGATAGTTCTTTTTCTGCACTTGGCAGCAGTTGTTTTTGTGATTTCTGTTCAACACTAATAAACATCTGTATAAATCTAGATTTTTTAAATGTCTAATATTGGAAATGTTTCATATAGAACTGTACATATTAAACTTTATAACCATAACAAAAGGAGGAATGGTATGCGAGTGAGTGGGAAAGACTGACCAGAGATCGAAAATGAGGCTTGATACTCTGTTTGGAAACATGATTTAAAGGGAGACACTATAAAGTACATTTTGGCTGCAAATTTAACTTATGTACAATGTACCTGACTTTTACAAAAACAAAATCCTGTAGAAATAACTGCCATTATTTTTTAAAAACAAATATTTCTCTACAGTGTTTGCAACAGAAACAAAAGGGAAACTAATCAGTCTGAGTTTTGTTGTTGCCCAAGGTCAAATAACATAATGAGTTAAAAAAAAAATCTAGTCTTTGTAAACTAACATGGTTATATTAAAAGTAAGGAAATTTTGCTTTTTAAAAGTTAAGGTTTTTAACATGATGCTTTCCATTTTTAAAGCTACAGTCTAGCCATTGTGCAGATTACACATTTAAGATGCTGAATTGGAAGAGTTAAGTAAATTGCCCAAGCTTGCAGGATTGGGGCGTTCTGTGATTGTGCTGTGATAAAGTATTTGCAGTATTGGACCAGGAGGAGGATATTTCACATTGTTGAATCTGCATAAGTCCCAATTAAAGCTAGTAAGAGTTGTACAAAAGGGGAGAATTAACCTCCATTTGTAGTTTGTATGGCTTCATTATCCATGTGATTAATTGAAATTGTAGACTCTTTGAAGTTATGCCTTTTTGGTTTCAGATTTTAAATACTGATTATCTGGGAATGGATTAACTGACTGTAGTGCCAGGCTGCATTAACATTCTAATGTATACCTCCTCGGGTCCTGGGACACACTGTGGGTGGGAGTCAGAGGGAACAGGTACTGTGAGAGCACAGAGTTTCTGGCCTCCTTGTAGTTCCTTCAAGCTTTAATAAACTGTCTAAAGATTTATGAACAAGAAAAAGAAAATAAGAGAATTATTTACAAGGTTAAAGCAGGTAAACAGATATACATACAAATGAGTTCCATTTTTAAGCTTCTATTTCTTTTTTTAAACTTCTATGCTAAGCAAACTCTATATATCCTTTAGGGCTAATCTAAGCTAAGCACTGGGGATCCCTTGCCTATGCCTAGAAATCTTGCCCTCCTAGAGGCCAAGGATCAAAGAGATACAAAGAGACTAAGGCTTTGTCTAGACTACCAAGTTTTGTCAACTACACTTATATCGACACCCAAAAGTTGACTTAATAAAAATCGGAAAAGCTTGTTCACGCTAGCCCTCTCTGTCGACAGATCACATCCACATTGGGGACACCATCATCGACAGTGTGAGCAATGCATTCTGGGTATGTATCCCACAGTGCAGGGCGACACCTTCTGTCGCTAGGTGTTGTGGGAAGGCAGAGCGGATGGCGGCGCATCTTGAGACTGTGCTAAATGTCCCGACATGCATTGCTTTGTGTCCCAGCCCTCCATTGGCTTCTGGCTTTCTTTCGTACCATTTTTTTCAATGGCCATTCTTTCCTGTGCACCCTGGCATCTGGAGTGAGAAGGGATGGATCCCACACTTCTCTCCTATGCTCTGTTAAGTGTCATGAGGACACTGCAGATGGCAGTGCAGTTAATCATGAAATTACTGACAGAGGAAGACTCGCAGGTGCCCGACATTCTGCACGATATGGATAACAGCAACTTTACCCTGCTTTTGGCATTTCCAGAGCAGCTGCATAGGGTAGACCATCACTTTTGGGCTAGGGAAACCAGCACTGAATGGTGGTATCGCATTGTCATGCGGGTGTGGGATGAAGAGTAGTGGCTACAGAACTTTTGGATGCGTAAAGCCACCTTCCTGGAACTGTGTGCTGAGCTGCCCTCAGATCTGTGGCTCAAGGACACCAGACTGAAAGCTGCCCTTTTGGTAGAGAAGCATGTGGCAATCGCTGTCTGGAAGCTGGTGACTCCAGACTGCTACCGGTCGGTCACAAATCAATTAGGAGTGGGGAAGTCGACCGTTGGGGCTGCATTAATGCAAGTGTGCAGGGCAGTAAATCGCATCCTGCTACAAAGAACCGTAACTCTGGGAAATGTGTGTGAAAAAGTGAATGGCTTTGCAGAGATGGGTTTCTCTAACTGTGGAGGTGTGATACATGACACACAGATTCCAATTTTAGCACCAGATCACCTTGCAACAGAGTACATCAATAGGAAGGGGTAATTCTCCATGGTGTTGCAGGCACTTGTGGATCATCATGGACATTTCACAGACATCAACGTGGGGTGGTCTGGAAAGGGGCGTGATGCACGCATCTTCAGGAACATTGGCCTGTACAGAAAGTTGCAAATGGGGACTTTCTTTCCAGACCACAAGATTACAGTGGGGGATGTGGAAATGCCCATAGTGATCCTCAGAGACCCGGCTTACTCCTTACAGCCCTGGCTCATGAAACCTTACATGGGACACTTGGACATCAGTAAGGAGCGTTTCAACAACAGGCTGAGTAGGTGCCGGATGACAATTGAATGTGCCTTTGGCAGATTAAAGGCGCGCTGGCATTGCCTTTATGGCAAGTTAGAGACCTTAATGAGGAGAATATTCCCATGGTCATAACTGCATGCTGCACTTTGCATAATCTCTGTGAATCTAAGGGTGAAGAGCAATTTACCTGGCAAACTGGAAGCATTTCTTCTTCTGGGCATCGGAGTGGAATATCTCCCCGACCCAGTCATCTCTGCAGTCCATCCTGGATTACCTGTTTCACTTAAAGCACCAAGGTCTTGCCTCCTCTTCAGTCAAGGTGCACTTGGCAGCCATATCGTCCTTCCATCCTTTGCATCCAGGGTAGATTGGTGTTCTTGCATGAGATGTCGATCAGGTTCCTGGAAGGCCTTGAAAGACACTTTCTGCTGGTCTGGGACCCAGTTCCCCCTTGGGACATCAACCTGGTCCTCTTCAGACTCATGGGTCTGCCCTTTGAGCTTATGGCTTCTTGTTCCCTTTTCCACTTGTTGTGGAAGGTTGCATTCTTTGTAGCTATTAACTTGGTGAGACGTGTCTCCGAGATTAAAGCTCTCACTTCTGAGCCCCGTGCATGGTATTCTACAAGGACAAGGTCCAGCTGTGGCCCCATCTGGCCTTCCTGCCAAAGGTGGTGTCGCGCTTCCATGTCAACCAGGATATCTTCCTCACGGTGTTCTGTCCAAAGCTTCACATGACCAATGAGGAGAGGCGGCTGCACACTGTAAACGTCAGGCGCGCCCTGGTTTTCTAGCTGGCGCGCACTAAGCTCTTCCACAGATCAACCCAACTCTTTATCACAATAGTGGACAGGATGAGGGGCCTTCCGGTGTCCTCTCAGAAGATTTTGAATTGGATCACCACCTGCATCCGTACTTGTTACCAGTTGGTGTGGGCTGTGCCCCCACCAACAGAGAAGGCTCACTCGACTAGGTCTCGGGCATCTTTGGCTGCCTTCCTGGCGCATGTCCCAATCCAGGACATTTGCAGGGCTGTGACATGGTCTTCGGTCCACACATTCACTACACATTACACCATCATGCAGCAAGCCAGAGATGACCTGGGTTTGGCAGAGCTGTGTTGCAGTCGACATGTCCATAAACTCCTACCCGCCTCCAATGGTATTGCTTGGGAGTCATCTACAGTGGAATGGACATGAGCAAACACTCGAAGAAGAAAATACAGTTACCTTTCATAACTGTTCTTCAAGATGTGTTGCTCATGTCCATTCCATGACATGATTCTGTCGGAGTTCTGGCAAGAAGGAACTGAGGGAGTGGGGAGCCGACAGTTCCCCTTATACCGACACATACAGAGGGCACCAGCGCTGGTCCCCTACAGATACCACTGAGGGAAGACTTCCGGCACCAGTGCATGGGGTGAGCACACACACCTACAATGGAATGGACATGAGCAACACATCTCGAAGAACAACAGCTATGAAAGGTAACCATCTTTTATGGATGATTTAATCCTGGATTGGATCAAGAGGTCCAGTTACTTAAGATTCTATTAATTTTCCTTTTAAGAGTACTAGAAGCATAATCTTGCCCCAAGATTTGCACTTAGATATCAGTGTAATAGGCTTAATATTAAAAATTAAGAGATCTGTAAATAAATGGATTATGATTCCTGCCCTATGGGTGCAATATTCATTTTTTGGAATGCTTACCTGTATTCAATAACTGAGACCAAGAAATTAAGGTCCATTCATTACATCTCTCACATGTATATCACCTTTTATTAAAAGGTCTGCTTCTGAAAATCTGGAAATATTCCTGATGATTTTCTATAAAATGGTCTTGTTGTGGGTCACTGCGAAACTGAAGAAAGAGAGAGGGAAGATATACATTCAGGGTATAATTTGCTTCAGCACAGACTTTTACTCAATGCAAATATTAACAAAACCTGAGAAACACACTTGTTAAGAGTCAAGTTTATATATATCTAACATCTTTTGTCATTTTTGCTTAATTGGTCACAAACAGCAAGGCGGTATTCCCAATGTTGTTTCCTTTTATTTTGTTTTTTTATAATTCAAAACAAACAAGTTTAGCTTTCTCTATTTCCAGAAAATGGAATTAAATTATCACTGTGGGTCTGATTAGTGGAGTAAATCTTACACTACTTTTTCTGTCTAAGAAATTAAATTATAAGGTGCACATTTTTCCACCATGTTGCAGCTTTAGATACCCATGACCTTATTTTGAAAGGCACTGAGCATCTATATCTCAATGGGATTTGTATGTGCTTTAGCACTTCTGAAAATCATGCTGCTAGCACTTAATTAGAAAACTTGAATTCTCTTTTCTTTGTCTCGCTGCCTCTGTCTTTAAATTTCAATACATCTTTGTTAGCATTTCTATAATGTCATTCTCTGCCTTTTATTGGATGAACAGCACATTAGAAACATTTGAATATATAAGCTTTTAAATACATGTTGGATGAATAAAGGGATATTGAAAAAGCCACATTGTAATTTGTCTGTGTGTGACTTTTAGTGGGGAATAAGTCGGTGAAGGGGAAACTTGTTGGATGTGATGGAAAAAGTTGGGATTGTCTCAGTAGGAACATAATATTTTCATATGCTAATAAAAGGTTGCTTAGGCAGACATCCAGCTAACATAGATGCATGGGGATAAGCATAAGGTCAGAGTACTAGATTGAACCAATTTTTTAAAAAATGTGTTAGAACTGATGATTGTAATAAATGGGGGTGATAAACAAGTGCCCTCTATGATGGTTATTTTCATTATGTGTCTTCTTTATAGTATATAATATGGCAATTCCACTTTGTGCAGCATGTTCAAAAAACTACAAATTCCACCTTCCAGACAAGAATCCCGCTTTCTTGCATGTTTGTAATGCTTAAGCTGCTTGCTTATCTCTCAGAATTTGTTGTCTGTAAATTGAAACATGTATTTAAACAAGAGACAAATCATTTATACCCCAATGTGTTATTTTGATTGCAGTAGCAGCTAAAGGCTTCAGTCAGGACTGGGGCCTGGTTCTGCTGGGTGCTGTGCAGATGCACTAGCCTGGCCCCCACATCCCAGCTTACAATTCAGTTTAAGACAAGATGCAACAGCGATTGTAACAAACAGTAAACTTGGAAGAGAGAAGGGAGGACAAGGAGTGGACCCTCGTTACTGTAGTCTGCAGTATGGTGTTCCTTCTAACCCTTTTACCATAGTTTAGACACAGTGCACTCCCAATCCCCTTTATCACAGGCTGACAGAGGATGCTCTTCTTCTCCTATCCAACCCAGGGTCGGCTCCAGCATTTCTGCCGCCCCAAGCGCAAAAAAAAAAAAAAAAAGCCACGATCGGTGGCTGCAATTGGGGGGTGGGGGGCGAAAGCCGCGATTGGCAGCGGCAGTTCAGCGGCAGGTCCTTCGCTCCTAGAGGGAGTGAGGGACCTGCCGCCCCTGAATTGCTGCAGGTGCTGCCCCTCTCCCTTGGCCGCCCCAAGCACCTGCTTGTTAAGCTGGTGCCTGGAGCCGGTCCTGATCCAACCCATAGGCTTGGCTTTGGTACTCTCCTCCATCTCCCACATGCCACCTCAGATTGGGGCCTTCCATAATAGAAGGAGAAGATGTGTGAAGCCTCCAACACAAATGAAAAAGAGGCAGTAAGATCATTCATTATAGGAGAGGAAAGTCTGAAGATCTAGTGTGCTTATCAGGAATGATTCTGTGTAATTTGGTATAAAATTGGATATTTAAATTTGTTTACGTTACTGATTGGCACTTGATAATCTCCCAATGCATTGTTCCCAAATAGAGAAATTAATAACAAAATTTAATAACAGATTTAAATATTCTAACTGCAGAATATGATCAAATCTGGTAGTGATATTTTTCTAGTCTTTTCTGATGTAAGCTTCAATCTGTGTTATTAACCTTATTTAATACCTGAAGGGTACCATGTGTTGGATCCACAGATTAAACAGCTTGATAAGTTTATGGAGGGGATGGTTTGATGGGATAACGTGATTTTAGTCAACAGGTCAATAACGTGCCATCGCTGGTAATTAGTAACAATGGTCAATGATGGGATATTAAAAGTTACTACAGAGAACTTTTTCCGGAAGGTCTGGCTGGAGAATCTTGCCCGCATGCTCGGGGTTCAGCTGATCGTCATATGGAAGGAATTTTCCTCCAGGGTAGATTGGCAGAGGCCCTGGAGGTTTTTCGCCTTCCTCCGCAGCATGGGGTGGGGGTTGCTAGCTGGGCAGGGGTCGCTTGCTGGAGGATGCTCTGCGACTTGAAGTCTTTAAATCATGATTTGGGGACTTCAGCAGCTGAGTCAAGGGAGAGAATTAATTATTCCAGGAGTGGGTGGGTCAGCTTTTGTGGCCTGCATCATGCGGGAGGTCAGACTAGATGATCATAATGGTCCCTTCTGACCTTAAAGTCTGAGTCTAAATATAATTTCTTTTTTACGGTCTTCATATTATCTTATTCCAATTCATTTTTCTCTTCTTGATGTTTCTTATATTTGCTTACATTTTAAGCTGTAACCATCACCAATGCTGGCACAAGCCAATGTTAGTTTCTGTCAAAAATACATGAGAAGACAATTACTTCTTAACAATTCTTATCTCTGTGTTTCATATCAAGGGAGAGTTCAAATGGACCATGTCTTTTTTTTCTTTTTGTTTTGCATTGCATTATATTTGGAGGCCTTTTTTATGTGTATGATCATCTTGTCTAAGTGTTGATTTAAAAAAATAAATGATGATTATTAAACACAGATTTTTGGTGAGGTTCTCGTAAGTACCACAATGGATGGGCTGCGTAATACCTATCCATCTAGACTCTTTTCATTTTCAATGTCCTGGTCTACTGGCAATTTCCTGGCAACTACAAAGTTGCCAGGAAATTGAAGTCCTTTTGTTATCCCTTGCCCTAAAATTTCAATTTTAAAATGAAAAATAATTTAGCAGAACAAGTACGATTGTACATAACAGCACTAGACAGGTGAACATGACCAATGTTGGGAATTTTACAACTTTGGGCAGCAGAGGGCTGTATTTACTAAGAATGTGAGAGTATATTGTTTTCTTTCCCTTGTCTTGTCTTTAACAAATATTCCCTTATGGTAAAAATAAACACCAAGTTGTGCAGATAACTTCTAAAGAGTGTGTACAAATAAAAAGGAATAGTCTTATGTTTAAAAGGTTTTTCTCTCATTTTCTTTCAAAAGATATAGGAAATGGTTCTCCCTTTAAAAGTAGTAATCATAGCATATTTATGTACCTTGACTAGCTAATAAGGAACCATTATAATGCTCCTATCCTAATTTCAGGACTAGTTGTACCTCTGCCTCCCTTCTGATCACACATACTTCAGGTGCGCATACTTCAGATGTTCAGCCTTTGTACCACCCTGTGTCTGCCAACCACATATCACCTTGCAGGGCTGACTGGAATCCAGGCACCTGTGTTTCTTCCCTTCAGGACCTGTGACTAGTGATATTGACCAAAAGCCTTCTTAAAACAAAGTATTTTTATTTAGTAGATTGAACAGAGTATTAAAGAAAAAGGGATTTTAAAACAACAAACTGCCTACATGAGTATTTAGTCTTCTCTAATCCTGTGCTTCACTACAAGATAAGTAGAATAGACTTTCATCTTAAATTACAAAAACAGAACCAATTCACATTCTCCTAGCCGGTCCAGATTCTTCTGTTTGTCAATCTGTTCTCCCCTCTTTCGGGGACACTGGAAGTCCCCAACTTCCCTGGTGGTGTCGAGGCCCAATTACCATATTGTTCAATAGTTGTTGGGGTTTTTGTTTGTTTGTTTTTGTTTCAGGAACCAGGATGCTTCAGAGATGGGATCTGAAACAGTATTTCTTTCTCTTGATGGTGTCTTCATAGATTCCTCTTTTGATGTGTATGTGCCTTGTGCTCGTGATATCAGATTCTTTTGGCCAGCAGTGTTCACTGGGAGTCGTGCTTGCACTCTGCATGCCCCCATGCCCCCCATCTGAGAGCATAAAGGAGATAGAGGGTCTAATCGTCTCTGTTCCTTCTTACTGCCAGTGACAGTGAGACAGAATCCCTGCAGTGGCTGTTTACTGTATGCACTGTGGGATTTTTCTTAGACTTGTCTATATTATTTAGTTAGTATAGTTGATGTAGTTCTCTCTCTTATTCACTTGTTGGCATTTAAACAAACAACTTTCTCTGTTAGAGATGGGGACAAGCTGGGATTTAGCTGCTATGGCTGAAACAGAGTCCTTGGGATTCACAACTTGTCTGTCCTATGATGTGATTATTCTGCTCAGTGATGGACTTACAGGGTGCTTTTTTATTGTCTCAGAGAGGATCACACCCCTGATAGATGCTCAGTCTGTTACTCCTTCTCCAAGAAGATCCTGAAAGCAAGAGGGGCCTGTCTCAAATTCAACCTTTTTCTCCTAGAGCCTTCAATGAGAACAAATCTTTCAACAACCAAACCCAGTAGAACAGCTAAGACCTCCTCCACCCAGTAATGGGAAAGGACGTCATTCCCACAGTAAATGCAGGCCTGAGTCACCCTCTCTGTGAAATCTCTTTAAGTCGCTTAGCCAAAAGGCATTTTGTGGACCCAAATATGTTTCTCTGATGCCTCAGCACAGGCTTGTCATTTAGTAACCATGCTATGGCCTGAGACAGTGGTCCACAGTTCACCCAGTAGTGACCTCTTGGTACCAATATCAGCGCAGTTGGTGCCAAGAAGCCTTGTGACAAGGACTCCAGCACTGACCCTAATATTGCAGATGCTCCTGGCTCCAAAGACATTCTTGGTATTGAGTTGTCTTATTGGATGCGGAGCTTGCCAAACTAGTTTGCAGCAGCCTCATCAGCAAAGTGCAGAGCCTTCAGGCTATCATCAAATCTGGTCAGACATAGTCATCAGGGATGTGAGACATTGTCTTTCTTTGACCAAAGCCAGAGTGTGGGATCCTCTTATTGGCCCTAGGCGCAAGGCTGGCTGCACATTGACACTGACCCGTTCAAAATCAGTTCAGAAGGGCCCAGGAACAGTGGCAAATCAAAGCCAGATACATGCATGGTCAGGTCAGTGAAAGACTGCTTTCTGATGTGAGCTGCAGACCATTCTTCATGCCACATCGATCGTGCAGGGCAAGTGGGCCCACAACGGGTGCCTTGATGACAAGTGCGCTTTTGGGTGGTCGAAAAAGTCTGTGTATAATGGTAGGCTTGGGTTTGCTCTGATCTTCTCAACCATTCTGACTGACTGTAGCATCCTCATAATGGATGTTGCTTAACATGGGAATTGGTATTGAGTGATCTTGGGGTGACTGCGCAGCCAGAGTCACCCTTGCTGTTGTCTGCTCTTAAAGCAGCTTCTAGCTAGTATTGCTACAGTATTGATGAGCTCTTCTGCTCAGGTTCAAGATCACCCTTAGCACACCAGACAGTGTAACTTCCCCCTCTCACTTTTCTTTAGAGGAAGAGTACTTGTTTCTTACTCCTCTTCTGAGCATAATAGAGAGGCAGCCTCCACCCATTCACCTTCCTCTTACAAGCTCTACGAATCCAAGAGCTGTCCTATATCCCTGGGATTTCAAGGGGAACATCCACCATGCTATTCACCCCCATGGCTCTCGTTCTCTTACTGCTACCATATGCAGTCTTGGCCTTACTGAGCCTCTTGGATGATGCAACCAGCTGGGAAGCCTTCTTCTGTTGTCCATCCCGCCAGGGTTAGATTCCCCCTCTCCAACAAAACTTCATAGCCCTATTCAAGAAAGTTAGTTGGTTCAGTACCATAGCCTGGGCCAACAAGAACAGGACGGTGAGGAAGAATATGTGCAGGAAACAGAAGAGCAACTGATTCCAGTAGCACTATAGTTTTTCTTATTTGACGAGGCAGGCATGCTTTCCACTCCTAGCCCGCTGGATGATTTTAAAATCCCACAAGTTACTGGACATCATGCTCTCCTCCATGCCTGGAAGACTTGTTATGCCTATTAACATAGGACAATTGGAAGTGCCAAAAAACGTGTGGCAAACTCCAGCATATGTGGCATTCATGCCTAAAAAAAGCAGATAGATGTTAGCAATTCCCTCCAAGGGATTTGAATATTTCTGTATCCACCCAGTTCCTGGATTACTGGTAGTGGCGGCCGTGCATGGAAAGTCCAAACAACAAGGGCCCACAAGGATGATATAAAGGGACAAAGACTCCAAAAAAAATGGATTTATTTATAAAAAATATTATATTCAAGTCTGCAGATGTCTCTCAAATTACCAGGCATTTCTGTGAAAATATCTGCTGTTTAAAATTCAAGGTCTCCATAATTCCTTCATTGCATCATCAAGACTAGTTTGTGGCTCTTGGCCTACAAGACAAATACTTTGACATATCTATTAACCTGGCATTCAGGAAATACCTCCGATTCCAAGTGGGAGCATCTCACTACCAATACAGAGGATTGCCCTTCAGTATATTTTAACTGCACCAAGGGTAGTTATTGTGTGTTTGATAATCGTAGCACCTCATCTATGACAAGGGATCAGGTCTATCATCAAGAAGATCTTCCTCAACAGAGGAATGACTCCATCCACTTCATAGTACACTTTTTTAAAAAAAAACAACAACATTGGAACTCAAGATAAACAAGGAAAAGTCCCACTGTTGCCAACCCAGAGAACAGAATGTATAGGGCCTGTGTTAGATTTTACATCAATGAGAGCTTATTTACTACAGCAAAAGTTCCAGGTCATGGTAGTTGTCATCATTAAGGTTAAGATTCTGTCAAGGTATGTTTAGTAAAAGTCAGGGGCAGGCCATGGGCAATAAGCAAAAATTCACAGAAGCCCCTGACTTGCCCCTGACTTTTACTAAAAATACCCTGGTCGGGTAGGTGGGGGCACTAACAGTTGGAATGCTGCTGGGGCTAAGCTCTGGCAGCTGTTCCAGCCTCACCGCTGCTCCTGTGGCAGGGGCTGACTGCCACTGCTTCAGTTCCAGCGTGGCCTACCAAGCCCTGGCCACTGCTTCAGCCTTGGCACTGCTGCTCTGATGGCCGGCCCTGGCCCTGGGGGCAGGCACTGTGGCCCTGGGGACTGACTGGGGGCTCCTGCTCTAGGGGTCCTAGAGCTGACAGGTGTCGCAGCTCTGCCCCTGCGGAAGAAGTCGTGGAGGTCCCAGAAAGTCACAGAATCCATGACAGAATCATACCCTTACTCATCAGCCATCTGCATGCAAACCCACAGACTTCTGTAAAAGAACACCTTAGACTTCTGGGTCACATGGCCTCCTGTACCTATGTCACCAGCATGACATATTTCACTTCACTTCCATGCACGGGTGACTGAAATCTACCCAGCAATCAACATATGGACATGAAAGTGCAGATCTGCTGAGAAATCTTCTCTCTAGCTGAGGTTGTTAAAACAATCTGATCCCTTTTTGTCAGTCTAATATACCCTTTTTAGAAGTCAAGCACATAAATCACATTTAGGATACAGATTAATTGCATATTTCAATCTAGACACTTATAGCATATTTCATCACAGCTCCCTAATGGCCAAAATAGATCAAAGTGTGTGAGTTGTGCTGGGGAGATGTGTACTAACTTGTGTAGGAAACCATGATTTTTTTTCAATGATTAAACATTACTTCATTTATCTGAAAGTTGAACATCTAGAATTTCAGGTGCAGTCTGCTGTAACATGGAAAGTTCTTTGCTTCAAGCTGTTGCATAAGGTGTTCTGCCACACACATTTTATTTTGTATTATAGCTTTTTTTCCATTTTCAAATCATGCATAGTAAGAATAGTGTACATGGTGTAAAGCATACTTACAATAAACGGCTTCTGTGGTAATTTAATCCATAAATTTTGAGAGACAAGTGGATGAGGTAACATCTTTTACTGGACCAACTTGGAACTGGGATACTGCTGAGCCCTCTGGCGTAGCAACCTGGGCTCCCTCTCACACTGTGATGCTGTGAGAAGCTGCAGTCCTCTCCAGGTCCTGCATTTACACAGCCATTCACACACCCAGCTGAGTTACATGAATGCTTCTTCTAGCCACTCATGAACTAACAATAGAGAGGCTCCAGCCAGTTCCTGCCAGCTCCCCAACCTAGGACCCCAGAGCTGTACCCTCTTGCCCCAATCAGAAGGCTGAACAGTGTAAGTTTAGGGTGTGGAGAGGACATGCACCAGCCCTTGTTCCTGAACAGATTTCCCTTGAACTTCAAACAACACACTGTTTTAGGTAAAATATATAACAGATTTATTATCTACAGAAAGATAAAGTGATTATAAGTAGAAAGAGTACAGATCAAAGTTGGTCACCTAAGAAATAAATGTAAAATTGCAATCTGAGTTCTATAAATTAGACAGGATTTGAATCAAGCAGTGTCTCACCCTGACAGACAATACAAAAAGGTCACAGATCTTCCATACACAGGCTGAAAATTCCCGTCAGCCTGGGACCACCTCCCCAGTTCAGTCTTTGTTCTCCGGATGTGCTTCCAGGTGTTGAGTTGTGCAGGGAGTGAGGCCAAGCGATGATGTCACTTCCCCCTTTTTATAGCTTATTCAGCTTGGAAAGATCCTTTGCGGTGCCATGAGTCAAGCAGTCTCCATTGTTTACATGCTGTTTCTGAGAGGTTTCCATTGTATACAATTCCTGGGGTAGGCCTTAGTAGTGTGGATTCCCCTTAATGGGCCATCCATGGTGTCTGGCTTCTCCATGGTTGTACCTGAGAATATGGGGTTCCAGAGTGTTGCTTTGGGGTACAGAACATCACACCAACCTTCACAGAGGGTTTATGGTCATAAATTCATTAATGTAGCAAAGTTCTCAGATACTGTGGTGATGAGTGGCAAAGAAATGCTGATAAGAAAAATAATCAGTTTCTGTGAACCATTCTACTAGTTGGAGGAACTTTTAAAGCACCTGTGACTTTCAGTATCCTAGCTCCTACTGAAAGTCAGTGGGAGTAATGTGTCCAACTGTGGTGGGCATTTTTGAAAACCCCATTCTAACTTTTACAGAGAGACTTTTATTTTAGGTATATTTAACCTCAGTATGTTCACCAAATACCAATGTAGGTTTTTACATCCTGCCATATAATCCACCTTTCAGGGTTTTTTCCACTTTACCTGCTGTGGAAGTTGAAGAGTAGGAAGTATTTGTCCTGCACTAAACTACACTGTAATATTGCGCACTGTTAAACACTTGGTGCATTCAACGCCAAAGATTGTTGTGTTTCAGTGCGGGGTGAAGTGATCCCTCTGTGTATCTGTTTGTGAAGCACTTGGAATCCATCGGGATGAAAGATGCTATGTAAAGGGCAATATGTTGTTCTTCAAGTGCTTGCTCATGTTGATTCCATTCTAGGTGTGCGCACACCCATGTGCATGGTTGTTGGAGTTTTTTGCCGTAGTGTTATCCGTAGGGTCGGCAGTGGTGCCCCCTGGAGTGCCGCACCTATGTGTCAATATATCAGGTGCCGCCGGCACTGTGCCCTCTCAGTTCCTTCTTACCGCCCATGTTGGTTAGTCAGAGCGCTTTTCCTTGCATAGCTAGGGCTTGCAGTTTGAGCCTTTGGGCCTTGTAAATAGTTTGTTTGTAGTAGTTAGTGTTAAGTATAGTTAGTAGTTAGAAGTTAGGGTATGTCTACACTGCCCACGTTACAGCGCAGCCATGACAGTCACACTTTATCGCCAGAGAAGAGCTCTCCTGTTGATTTAAAAAAAAATAACCACCCCGAATGAGGGGTGGTAGCTTTATCGCCGGGAGCGTGGCTCCGTGCCTCCCAGTCGGGGCCCTTAGCTCCTTAAAAGGTCCACCACTGACTCCCAGGAGAGGTATGGGAACCTACCCCTTGACGGCACAGATGCCTTCCCAAGTTCACCCGGCACCAAAAGAGGAGAGGCCTCTGCCTGTGCCGCCAACACAGCACATTCTGCAGGAAATGACAAAGGCTCCCCATGAGGGCAAGCCAGCCACTAGGACCCTTTGGGGGGCAGTGGAGCTCTGCCAGTCCCCCAAGGCAAGACAGTGCTCTCCACCTCCATGCCACATATCACCCGAGTAGCAGTCCAGAGCCTCTGGGGCTCACCCTCGGTCACCGGCACCGGTGATTGTGGTCCCCGCCATTGCAAATTGCCTAAAGGGAGGCGCCGGGCTCTGTACTACCAGCACTGTTCACCCTACAGTGCCAGTCGTCCTCTCGGCACAGATCTAAGTTGTCCGCCCCGTGGGAGTGCTTCCCATCATGTCTCTGGTCCCCCTGGCATTGGCACCAGTCCCCTGCATGCCGGCACCGATCCTCTCACTCCGGGCACTGGTCCTTGGCAGCGACGATCAGCAGGCAGACTCAGGTGTCGACAGCCTCACCGTGTTGTCTGGAAGGGGATTCCTCTGGCACAGAAGGGTAGTTCAGCCCCTTGCCCAGACGCCACTGACGCGATTGGGCACTGAGGCCGCAGTGGCCTTATTGGAGCGTGTGGGGAGTGCTGGTCATGGGAATGCTCACTTCGCATCGCTTATGTGTTACTGCCTTGGAGCAACAGCTGGTGGCACCGGGCTTAGTGCATGAGACCCACTTGGAGATCGGGGTAGATGAGACCACACCCACCCCAAAACCCCACTGCCCCACGGGGGATGATGCCCCGGAGCCTCATCCCCGGACAAGGTGGTCGTAGGATCCTTGAGGGCCAGCCCGCTGGATGATTTTAAGGAACACCAAACCCGGTAGCCTAGAGGTGGAGGAGATGACTGAGCAGGTGGACACCTTATTTAGTGTCCTCTGTCTCTCTCTCCAGCACCTGTTGCACTACCAGTGCATGACGGGGTCCTGAAATTGCCAAGGTCCTCTGGCAAACCCCATCGTCCATCCCTCCCACCTCCAAAAGGACCGAAAAGAAATACTTTGTCCCAGACAAAGGGTTTGAGTACCCTTTTATCCATCCACCTCTGGGCTCACTGGTTGTCTCTGTGGCCAACAAAAAGGACAAGCCGGGGCACACTAGTTCAACTCCCAAAAATAAAGAGGCCAAAAGACTGGACCTTTTTTTTTTTTGGAGAAAAATTTATTCAACAGCCAGAGTGCAATTTCAGGTGGCAAACCCTCAGGCCCTCTTGGGCAGGTACCATTTAACTTATGGTACTCCCTCCCGTAAGTTCAAGGAGACCCTCTCTCAGGGTCTTACCCAGGAATTTGGCACCCTGGTGGAGGAGGGCACCGCGGTGGCTAGGTGCTCTCTTTAGATGGCATGGGATGTGGTGGACTCATGGCCAGTATGGTCACGTCGGTGGTGGTCATGAGGCGCAGCTCCTGGCTTCAGACCATCGGCCTGTCCCAAGAGATGCAGACCTCTATCCAGGACCTCCCATTCGATGGGAACAGTCTATTTTCGGAGCAGACAGATGCATGGCTGCATGGGTTAAAGGACATTCGGGCCACTCTTTGCTCGCTGGGCATGCATATGCCGCAGTCTGCATGGAAGCAGTTCTGGCCGCCCCCGCTGCCAAGGCCTTGGCAGCCTCGTCAAAGGCCTGCAAGGAGAAGGGCTCAAGACACCAACTTTAGACGTTACCACCCTTCCTCCTCCCGCTCACCCCTGCAGCCCAACTAGGCGAAGCATCCTAGGGGCCAGAAACGCTCATTTTGAAGGTGTGCTCGAGAGTGATGCCCCAGTCAGTTCCCCAGATCCACCTTTTTTTTTTTTTTTCCCTCGACCGTCTTCATTCCTGCTGTTTGGCCTGGTCGCGGGTCACCACTGGGTGCTGGACATAGTATATTGGGATTATACCCCGTGTTTTTCGGCAGCCCCTCCCTCCCACCTTCACTCTTCTCCTGTCCCTCTTCAGGGACCCTTTTCAAGAGCAACTCCTCATCCAAGAGGTCGAGAGCCTCCTACACCTGGCGGTGGTGGAGGAGGTCCCTCGGGACATGAAGGGAAAAGGGTTCTATTCCTGATACTTCCTAATATCGAAAGCAAAAGGGGGCCTCAGACCCATTCTGGACCTGCGCTGCCTCAACAAGTCTTTCAGAAAGTTGAAGTTTCGCATGGTCACCCTGACCTCCTTCATCCCCTCCCTGGATCCGGGAGACTGGTTTGCTGCCCTTGACTTGAAGAATGCTTATTTCCATATTCCAAGGTCACAGACATTTCCTCCGTTTCATAGTGGCTGGGCACCATTTTCAATTCCTGGTGCTGCCCTTTGGCCTCTCATCGGCCCCGAAGGTGTACATAAAATGTATGATGCCAGAGGCTGCTTACCTGAGATGTTGAGGGGTCCAGGTCTTCCCATATTTCGACGACTGGGTCGTCAAGGGCAGGTTTCGGGAGCAAGTGCAGAGGAGCCTCGATCTGGTGTGTTCCACCTGCTGCAACCTGGGCCTGTTAATAAATGTGAAAAAATCCACCTTAACCCCGGTCCAGCAAATAGAGTTAATTGGGGTGGTTCTCGACTCCACGTGAGCCAGACCCTTCCTTTCGGACGCGTGTTTTCAGGCCATGTCGGACCTGATTTCCCATGTAAAGAACCACCCGCTCACCCCAGCTCACACATGCTTGTGGCTGTTGGGCCACATGGCCGTGTGTACATATGTGGTCAGCCATGCTCAGCTCCATCTCCGGCCTCTGGAAGCATGGCTGGCATCAGTCTACATCTCCAACAGGCACGACTTAGACTGGGTAGTCAGGATGCCAGACCACATCAGGTTGTCCCTGGATTGGTGGTTGGACCCCAGGTCAGTATTGGAGGGAGTCCTCTTGGCAAACCCAACCCCGTTGCTGACCCTGGTTTCCAATGCTTCAGACCTGGGTTGGGGAGCACACCTGGATGAGCTCAGCACCCAGGGCCGATGTTTGCAGGATGATCTGGCCCTCCACATCAATGTCAGGGAGCTCAGAGCGGTTCGCTTGGCCCGCCAGGCTTTCTTGCCCCACCCGAAGGGCAAGGTGGTCCAGGTCCTAACGGACAATACCGCTGTGATGTATTACATCAAGAGGCAGGGCAGTGCCAGGTCTCAGGCCCTTTGTCAAGAATCTCTATGCCTTTGGGATTTTTGCTTGTGGCAGGCCATTCATCTGGTAGCCATGCACCTGCCTGGAACAGGAATGTCTTGGTGGATCACCTCAGCAGGACTTTCTCGTCTTGTCAAGGGTGATCACTCCATTTGGAGGTGGTTGGTATTATCTTCCAGAAGTGGGGGACTCCCCAGGTGGACTTGTTCGCGTCCTGTCAGAACAGGAAATGCCATGTGTTCTGTTCACTCCAGGGGATGGACAGGGGTTCCTTGTCACATGCTTTTCTGCTCTTGTGGTTGGGGGCCATGATGTACGCCTTCCTGCCAGTGCCATTGATTCCACAGAGTCCTCATGAAGATCAAACAGGACAGGGCGAAGGTTATCCTAATAGTCCCTGAGTGGCCTCGCCAGCACTGGTTCATCTCGCTGCTGGATCTTTGGGTAGCTGCCCTGCTGCAGCTACCTCTCTGGCTGGACCTGCTGTCCCAGAACTACGGCAGTCTTCTGCACCTGAACCTGGTGGTGTTACACTTGACAGCATGGCTACTGCATGGCTGAATGCGGAAGAGTGGGAATGCTCAGCCCGGGTTCAACGGGTCTTGTTGGGTAGCAGAAAGCCCTCCACCAGAGCAACTTGCCTGGCCGAGTGGAAAAGGTTCATGTGCTTGGCTTCAGAACAATGCAGCCTCGCTGCAAGTGATCATGGATTGTCTTCTGCACCCCAACCCCAGGGTTTGTCCCTGTCATCGATCAGGGTCCACCTGGCTGCTATTTCGGCTTTCTACCCTCCATTCCAAGGCAGGTCAGTCTTCGCTCATGACATGATGGCCCGATTTTTGAAAGGTCTGGAGCATCTTTACCTTTACTTCTGGGACCCTGTCCCTCTTTGGGACTTGAATCACTTACTGTCGAGGCTCATGGGGCCTCTCTTTGAACCTCTGGCTTCCTGTTCTCTTCTCCTCCTTCTCTTCTGGAACATGCTTACTTACTTCAGAGCCTCCCTGTACAGTATTCTACAAGGATAAGATCCAGCTGTGGCACGCCGGGTGTTCCTGCCCAAGATAGTTTCCCAGTTTCATACCAGACAGGACATATACTTACCTGTCTTCTTCCCAAAACCTCATAAATCAGAAGAGGGATGCAGGTTGCACTTCCTGGACATCAGGAGTGCACTGGCCTTCTATATTGATGGGATAAAGCCATTTCTCATGTCAACACAGCTGTTCATTGCGGTGGCAGACAGGATGAAAAGTCGTCCAGTGTCTGCTCAAAGGATTTTGTCCTGGATCACGGCCTGCATCCGCTACTGCTATGAGCTGGTGAAAGTGCCTCCACCGGCAATAGTCTAGGCACACTCGCTAGAGCGCAAGCGTCATCAGTGGCTTTCCTGGCTCAGGTGCCGATCCAAGAAATCTGTAGAGCTGCTACCTGGTCATCTGTCCACACGTTTACATCCCATTATGCGCTTACCCAGCAGGCCCAGGACGATGCTGGCTTTGGCAGAGCAGTGCTGCATGCTGCAAGACTGTGAACTCCGAGCCCACCTATATTGATGCTGCTTGTGAGTCACTTAGAATGGAATCGGCATGAGCAAGTAGTCGAAGAAGAAAAAGCAGTTACCTACCTTTTAATAACAGTTGTTCTTCGAGATGTGTTGCTCATGTCCATTCCATTACCTGCCCACTCCTCTGTCGGAGTTGCCACTGCCGACCCTACGGATACCACTAAGGCAAAAATCTCTGACAACCGTGCACATGGGCATGCACACCTAGAATGGAATGGACATGAGCAACACATCTTGAAGAACAACAGTTACGAAAAGGTAGGCAACTGTTTTATTTATTAACCTGAGGACACAGGATAAGTGATGGGAAAATGCAAGCATTTGGCTACACATACATATTCACAATCAAATAAAAATAAAAAAATCCTCAGAACAATTTGTGCTTCTAAGATAAATCAGACCAGTACTGCTCCCTACCATATAAAGATATACATATTCAATAATACTTTAACAGCCAGAGCAAGCCACAGCATTGTCTTTTCATGTTCAGGTCCTAGATATTTCTGTATTCAGACAGAGAGAAACTGCTCTCTTGTTTTTGTAATTAGCAAATTTGTCAGCTGACTCTTGTTCGACTGGCTCTTGAATTCAATTGCCACGCTAACATTTTTCATCCCAGCATTCTGCTTTTCTCCTCCCAAACCCTAATCTTTAATAAAGCCTCTTTTTGATACCAGAGTCTGAGTCTTCAGCATGGGGAGTGTGAAAAAACAGATCGAAGACATATTCAAAAACATAGCTAATTTAAAGGCAGGTCATAGGAAACACTTCAGAGGAAGGAGGATGACTTCAAATGTGATGGGATTAGTGTAAACCTGACAAATGTGGAATAAAGCTCTGTGTAGTGCCAAATTGCTTACGGTTTGGGCATGTATCACACATTAGTGGTAAATAGCCTGAAAATGTCTGTTACATTGAAAACCAGTAATAATATTTGCCATACTTACGATAGAGATTTTCAAATATGCATTATTGGAACAAACTGTGGTATTCTTTATTGTTTCAGCAGTCATGAATGACCAGAGTTCCTTAGCTGACTGGTGTTCCAGGAGCTACTGCATGTTCTGTTTCTCTGGCCACCTCCTTTCTTTCTTTTTTCTTTTTCTTCCTTTTTAAGTGCAGGTAAATAGGAATGTTTCAGTGTTCTGTCTTGCACAGCTCCTTCTACCCAGAACCTTGCATATATAACAAAACTAAAAACAAAAGTCCTTCAAAATCTCTTAAAAAAAAAAAAAAAAAAAAAAAAAAAAAAAAATTTTAAAAAGTATCTAAAAAAAAAAAAAAAAAAAAAAAAAAAAAAAAAAAACTTGTATACAGTGTACCTGTAGTAATGTCAGTACCAGGATATTAGAGAGACAAGGTATGTGAGTTAATATCTTTTATTGGACCAACTTCTATTAGTGAGAGAGAGAGAGACAAGATTTTGAGCTTACACCGAGCTCTTCTTCAGGCCTGGGAAAGGTACTCCCAGCATCACCGCAAAATGCAAGGTGGAACAGATTGTTTAGCATAAGTAGTTAGCACATATTGTAAGGGACCATTCAAGGTAGGGTAGCCCTGTAACACCTCTGCAGTCATAGGGAAAAAAAGAGGGGGGTTTGTGGATTATGAATTGTTGTAATTAATAAGCCATAAATCTAGTGTCTTTATTAAAACCATGATTTTTAGTGTCCAGCAAAATTATTAATTTAAGCTCCCAGACTCGTCTTCTGTGCAGGTTTCCTTTGAGGATGAGGACTGATAGGCCAGATATAGAGCAACTGATTTGTGAAAAGTGTTCACCCACAGATGATAGGGTGTTTTTGTCTCTCATTACTTTCCGGTGTGAGTTCATTTGAGAGTGTAGTGATTGTCTGGTTTCACCCCCACAGTTGCTATTGGGGCACTTAGTGCACTGGATGAGGTAGACCACATGTTATGACAGGCATGTGTAGGACCCATGGATCTTGAAAGGTGTGTTGTGCGGGGTGTTGATCATTGTAGACATAGAGATATATCTGCAGGTTTTGCATCTGTTGTCAGGGCCATCCCAAGACATTTTGGTGCCCTATGCAGCCTCAGGCCTCTGCGGAGGGGAGGGGGCAGGAGTGGGCTTGGGGGGCAGGGGGAAAACCACCCCCCAGCATGAGCCGGTGGAGCGGAGTGGGTTGGGGCCAGGTCGCTCCACTTCCTGCTACCCAGTGATTGCAGGGTGGGCCCGACCCCGCACTCACGGGGCGGCGGGAAGTGGAGTGATCCAGCCCAAGCCCGCTCCACTCTGCTCCTCTGGCTCCTAGCCTTGGGACTTGTGGGGCAGGGGGGACCCGCCCCCCAGCACTCACCAGCAGCGCGGAGTGGGCTGGGGCCAGGTCACTCCACTTCCTGCCACCTGGTGAGTGCAGGGCTCGCCCGACCCCTGCTGCAGTCCCCCCGGGATGTAGCTCAGGGGAAGGGGTGGAGTGGGGGTGAGTCTGGGGTAGAGCAGGGGTGGGAAGAGGCTGGGCGGAGCAGGGGCGGGGGCTTTGGGGAAGGGGCGGAGCAGGGGCGGGGGCAGCTTTCCTGGCTGGCTCAGCTGGCCAGGGGATCGAGCTGGCCACTGGAGCAGCACGCAGCTGCGTAGTTTGCGTATGGGTAAGAACGGCCCTGTCTGTTGTTCTGGCAGGGTCTGGTGCTGCTTTGAGTTGGTGTGTTCTGGTCTGTGGGGAGCTTGTTTCTGATGACGAGCTTGGAGAGGTTGGGGGGTTGTTTGGAGGCCAGAAGTAGGGGTTCAGGAAAAACTTATTTCAGGATGGAGTCCCATATGGATTGTAGTTTGATGATATCCTGTATGGGTTCCAATGTGGGGTGATAGGTGACAACTAGGGGTGTGTGATCAGAGGATTTTGTTTCTGTACTGAAGCAGGTTCTCTCAGAGTATTTGTGTGTCCCATTCCATGATGTGATCTGCTTCTCTGGTAGTGTAACAACACCACCCAGTGACTCCTGCCATAACAATATTGTCCTTTTAAAATCTCACAATATCATAGGGTTACTCTTTTAGGTGTTCACGTGTGTAAGTGAGGGGTTTATGATATGGTTGTGAGTGAAATTCACAAATTTAGAGCTAATTGATATAAAAGTATTGAAGACCATAAGAATCTGCAAACTTATTAATTGAGTCCATGGTATGATGACATCTCCAAATTTCATAGTATTGCTTTATGATTTAATTGCTAATAAAAATATTTCCTTTTGGTGATAGAGAACCTACAGTACTTTACTTTGATTGTCAAATGGTTGTATATTAAGTCTTTGGAACCAGAAGTGTGCACTAAAAATAGATTGGCAATAAAATGTTGAGACACTATTGTACAACTGAACTTTGTGGGAAAATATTTAATTTACAGTGAAGGGAATGTTAAAACGTGAAGGGCTCCTATGTGCTCCTGTGTTAAGACTGAATGCCGAAAACACATTCTATGTTTTATAAAGAAGAATTACAAAAATAGTCTGTTGTCCTAGGAAAAAACCACACTCTAATAGACAGCATTATGACTTTGCAAAGTTAAATAAAAGCTTAAGCTAGACTTCTTATCTACAGTAAAGAATTTGAAACTGATAAAGAAAACTTGTTTTCATGTAGCGCATAATTAACCTGTGGAACTCACTGCTCCAAAGTATCATTCAGGCCAAAAGTTTTAGTAGGTTTCCAAAAGAATGAAATGTTTACATGGATAACAAGACTTAACATCAATAAGATATAATATATAAAGAATATTAATCTTCATGCTTCAGGCCACAGGCCTACCTCTAAATGATAGAGGTAAGAAAACTTCTGTCATTGGGAGGTCAATCCATAGTTGTTTGTTATGGTGGTAAATGCACTACATTCTCTTGAAGCATCTGTTACTAGCCACTTTTAACTAATTTCTCATCTCCTAGATCAGAGGTGAGCAAACTTTTTGGCCTGAGGGCCACATCGGGGAATAGAAATTGTAGGGCGGGCCATGAATGCTCACAACATTAGGGTTGGAGTGCAGGAAGGGGTGCAGGTTCCATCCGGGGGTGTGGGCTCTTGGGTGGGGCTGAGGATGAGAGGTTTGGGGTGCAGGAGGGTACTTCAGGCTGGGATCGAGCGATTTGGAGAGCAGAAGGGGGATCAGGGCTGGGGCAGGGGGTTGGGGCATGAGAGAGGCTCGGGGTGCAGGAAGTGGCTCGCGGAAGCAGTGGCACGTCCCTTCTCTGGCTCCTATGCAGAGACGTGGCCAGGTGACTCTGCACGCTGCCCCATCTGCAGGCACCGCCCCTTCAGCTCCCCTTGGAGCACCGGAGGGGGCCATTGGAGTGCATAGGAGCCGGAGAGGAGCCATGCTGCAGCTTCCGGGAGCAGCGTGGTGCAGTCCCCAACCTGCGCCTTAACTGGAGCGCCAGAGTGGGGCCGAGTCCCAGATCCCACTCCCCAGCGGCGCTCGTGGGCCGGCTTAAAATGGCTTATGGGCTGTAGTTTTCCCACCTCTGTCCTAAATGATCTCTTGGTTTTAAAAGTTTTTAAAATGATCTGAGACTGTTTCAAGAGCCAGGATCCAATCTCACACCTCCAAACTCAAAATGTTTTGTCCCTGATCCAAAGTGTGTATTTTAGTGCCATCACTAGCATTAATGCAATATTATTTTGTGAATACACTACAATATAGTCTTAACTAAATTCTTGTTAGCAATGTATTCTTGCATGCTTTTTAGAGTTGATGTTAGTATGAAATAAATATAATAGGCTGTAATGTAACTGGTAAATTTATATAGGAGAGATTGTAAAACACAACTTGGTAATGGTGAAGGTTAGGTAACTGAATGTTTTCTGTTCTGAATTGATATTCTGAATGGAGCTTTCATGGGAGCTATAGTTTCATCTGGTTTTACTCCACTGCATTCAGAGGTTTCTATAGTAATTGCTATGGTAACACTGATGCAAGAAATGTTCCCACAGGCGCCCAGCTGTGAATGATGACAAATTACTGAAAACATTTTGCTGATCTCAATTTAAGTTATTGAAAATATCCCTTCAGAGATAATGATGTAACTGATGTAAATAGACAAAAATAACTTATTTACTAGGCAGCATGGTCATTCTCCTGATAAAGATCTAAATGCTCTTATTAAATATTTGGTTACAGAATATATACTATATGAAGTCTTTCCTATTACCTATGTGGATTCAGAGAGATTATCAAACTGTTCAGGCCTAAAATTTTGTTAAAGATGTGATAATTTTGAAAGAAACATTCAGATGCTAAATATATAGGATGTATGTATAAATAAGTAAATAGTCATTCAAAAATTATAATTTAATAGATAACACTAGTCTTCTGTAATAAGGGTATTTAAGAGGCTGATCTTTATTTCCTGACCCAGTCACATGACCGACTATGGTTACAAAAGTCACATGGCAGGGATCAGTATTCATTAATTCTGGTGGCTACTCTTAAATGGCCCATAAAATCTATTTTCATCGTTCTGTGTTGATTCAGCAGGCATACATTAACCAGTACCATTCCTAGAACTGTGCTGACATCAGTCAACAATGGGCGCAAGCAGAGATGTTCTGGTATCAAACAATATTGTATATATTGAAAGTGTTGTTAAAAATCAGTGTGTCGCACATTCAAACAGGCTTTTGTTCATGTAGTCGCTTTATTCTGAATGGAAGTTGAAGTAATATAAACAAAGAGGAAAACAATCCAACGTTTACCACATGGACATAGATTTTTTGTTTTAACTTGAATGTATTTTACAGCTTGATTTGTTAGTCACTGGAAGTTTTGTCTGCATGTGGACTGCAAGACAGAATCCCAAGTTATTATAAAAAATGGGGCATGAAAAATTCAGTACTAAAAATATACCGTCAAGTTGTTTTAAAGATGTATCAGAGTGGTAGCCATGTTAATCTGTTATACCAATAGAATAAAAACCAGCAGGATCTTATTAAGAGGGGTAAGGCAAAGATGCCACATTTATTGTAAATATAATGATAAAGCAAAAGATAAAAGTAAACAAGGTTGTTTTGACTAGTTATTCCTATCACTACTTATTCCTTATACACACACACATATATGTAGATTCATTCACACAATCATTCATTCAAGTTCTGTATAGGTGTTATAGTTACCAGCCTAGAAGTTGCTCATGCCAAGTTACTGGCCAGGTATCTTGGTCATGAGGATGGAGCCGAGTCTGTGTCAGGTGCACCTGATGCTCCTGGAGGTTGGCAGCAGAACCAGAGACTCAAAGTCATCTGTCTTGAGAGTCCATTCTTATAGGATTTAATTCCTATGTTAGTCTATGGAAGCTGTTTCATTCTGCTGTTGCTGACTCAGGAGATGGCACATTTCTGGACACATTCCTGGTGGCTCCAAACTGTCCAAAGTTTGTGTTTTTCATCCTTCCAGGTGATGGGGGGGATCCCAGTTTACCCTCCGGGGGTTGTCTGTTCATCCACTTGACACGTTCTTCGGCCGATGGATATTCCCTTTCTAGGCTGGCACCTCCCTAACCATTCGTGTACATCAAGCATTCATCAACATACATTCCATATCTTAACTATATTTTAATTTACTGTCTCCACCACTTTCGGGGTGTGTGCTAATTCATTTGAGACTCCCGGCCCTTTAATCACAGAGGGTGTGGGTCTAGGAGCCCTTGCTGTTACAATGAAGTGAAAGTCACTTAACGGCTTATAGTGTTTGTTTACATTGTATCAATTATTTCAAGACAAAGTCAATTAACTTGTTTGTAAGTTTTACATAGTAATAAAATATCTTTCACAGGATAGATACAATCAATAGTTTCTACAGACAGTAGCTTACAAGTTTTAACAGAAGACCCAAGAGATTTTTGTACTTGGTGAAACTGTTGGATTTTAAAGTGTGGGGGACAAATTATTGGGGGGTCACTGTCACTTGGGGGAATCACTGTTAGTACCATCTTTAATATCCCTACAAGTCTGTATCAAAAAGCAAAAAGAACGAGACGTATTTATGGCACCTTAGAGACTAACAAAGCTTATGCTCAAATAAATGTGTTAGGTGCCACAAGTATTCCATGTTCTTTTTAAAGATGTAGTACATTGAGAGCAAATGTAGATAACAGGAAGGCCACAACATTATGAAATGTAGTGGAAAACAGGGTTTCTAAATCTCTTGGACCAGTGTCTGCTCTCACTTACACCTGTATAATTTCACTGATATTGCACAACGTAAATGAGGAATGAATTCAGCTCAATATTTACATTTAATTTGACTTCTTGGAACAAACAGACTGCCCAATGATCCAAGTGTAATGAAATATTTGCCAGTCAACTCTCCTGGTAAATCTAAGTGTTATACCGTTGGACACTGATGAATTCAATTCATTTATATAATAAGTAAAGCTTCGAACTTTGATTCAGTGTCTTAATTTTTGATAAATTAGAAATGTATAGTTCTATTTGTAGCACATGATATGAATGAAATGTTTCAAAACTTAGTTTGAAACAAAATCTAACATACTGGTTGCTTATCAGAGAAAAGCATTTGTTGTTTGACATGCTTAGATACTAGGAATGTCTGTCTAAAGATGTTTCAGCTGTGAGGATTCCTTTAATTCTTTAAGTATAGCACAGTTTATTTATATCTAGTGATGCTGAGAGGCCAAATGAATAAAACATTGACCTCTCATCCTCTTGATTTTGGTACTGAGATCAAATTGAGATATTAAGTGAATTACATTTAGGGTTTGATTTGGTAAGGTCCTTAACAGAGCTAGGTGGGAAACGGTTTTCCTGTCCTGTGAAAATTTTTGAGATTTTGAATTTTTTTCCTTTCCTGAATCAGGCCGAAATGTTGAAATCTTGGGGGGAGGGAGGGAATTAATTAAGGGTCAGTTGAAACGTTTTGTTTAAATTTCAACCATTTTGATTTTTTTTACTATATTTAGCTACATTTTGAATCAAAAAGCCATTTTGAACCAGAAGACCAGAGATTTGTTTAGAAAATGTCAAAAAATTTCATGTTGATAAATTTGAAACTTTTTTCTCCCAAACCTTTTCAAATTGAAAAATTTGTCAGAACAGAAACTTTTCACTGGAAAGACTTGGTTTGAATGCATCCGCATTTGCCAATGAAAAAACATTAGTTGAAAACTTCCAACCAGCTCTAGCACTTAATACTCTTGGCCTCATTTTATTGCTCATGTACTTAGGTAGGAATGTGCTCAGCAGCTTACACATCAAGCACTTAGTAAGATTCTACATATCTATTATTGGATGATAATTTACAAAGCAGCTAAATGGAATTTGGCCTAGTTTCTACAATTCCCTGCTCTGGAAAGTCTGAATGCAGGGCTAGTTTAGACATTAAATTATGGGGGTATCTTTCACCTTCTTAGCAGGTGGTTACCACATATCAGAATTAAAGATTATTGACAAGGCCACAGTCACTTGGAAAATTAGTTTTTTAGTTCTCAGCGCTGATAGACTTGTAACTTTCCTAGAATTAGACTAAGTCTTTGTTTGTTTGCAAAGAAGAAGTATGGCATGTTATAGTCATGCTAGCTATAAAAATATTCCTTTATGCAACAATTTTTCTCAGTGAAAAATATTTTGAAAGCAACTATCTGCTTTTAATTGATTACATTTTATCAAAGCAAGTCTCCTTCCTTGACTGACTGGCGTAATGCCATGTCTCTAACGACCAGCTATAAAAAAGTAGCATAGAGTATCCTTTGAAAGATTGACAAAAAATGTCTTTTACATTACAGTACTTGTGAAAACGTCTACTAAGGTGATTGAAGTTAAAATGTTGAAACAGTCTTATTTGGTGTTTCATACAAATCTATCTTGCAGCCTTCCATATCCCAAATGGAAGATACAATGCGGGAAAAATAAATAAAGATTCAAAATAAGGGAGCAAGAAAATAAGCAGTAAAGGAATTTTAAAATAATATTGGATCACCTTCTTCAAAATGAATAATATTTGTGTAATTTTGATCTCGATTTTTAGCATTTCCAAGTAAATAATTTATAATAGTTGCAGAGTGAAAACCACAGTTTTGTTTGTCAGCATGACAATGTATAGTTTCATCTAAAATGAAGCCAGATGACATGGGTTCAAAAAACAAATAACATCCTATGAAAGCTACCTCCTGTTTTCTTTATCATGGATGTGATGAGATGGAACTTGAAGTGATTTCCTTAAAGATTTAAGAAGTTTCTCTGGAAACCATCAATAACAACACTATTTATTTGGCTGAACTGCAATATATTTCCGACCATTAGTTTTTACTGAGGGCTTATTCTGTTTGAAAACAACATGGGATGAATTCTGTTTCCTTGAATTTGAATACTGTTGTGTTTTTTTTCCTGGAGGTTTTTCCTCTGGTGTTCTCGTGACAGGTGGCCATTTAAGCAATGCCGTTGGATGTTTTTATCATGCACACAGGATGTTGTCCATACATTTGATCTTAACATGAAAATTAGCAACACTTTTAAAACAAATTGTTGCTTTATTCATAAAAATATAGCTGCTTCACAGACGCACAATGACACAGCAACTGAACAAATGAATATAAATGTTGCTGCTCTGTTTCCTCCCAACATTTTTTAAACTGTATAGGAATAATTCTAGGCTGTTTCTGTTTAGCCAAACTGCTAATCCTCTCAATCCTTTTCTGTTCCATGGACACAAAACTGCTCTTAGTATTTAAAAAAACAAAAACAAACAAAACTAAACAAATCCCCAATAACATTAATACAATATTGCTGGTGAAAAGTTTGGAAATCCAAAAGTGACGTTTTCAGTAGAAAAATTAATATAGACCCTTTAAAAACTATTCCCTAGCTGAATCCATCCTCAATTTACAGCATCAGCAGAAGTATTTATATCTGCTAATTTAATCTCTGGGATAGCACTTGGGACCAAGGCTTGACCTCTATGGCTGTATACCTAGTGAGGCTGGTTGACTTCTGTTGGCTAGCAGCCATGAAATCTCTATTTCAGTTTTGGGTAGGGGCTTATATACATTTATCACACAGATGCTTTTCAGTGTTTTATATCAACTGTAATTGATCACACTAATTTGCAGTAGTTAAAACTTCAGAATAAAAATGCCTTAAAACTTTAAATCAGGTCCATATTTCTTCAGCAGCTGAAATGCTATGTCAATAGGGGGCTTTGACAATTTTTACATCAAAACCTAAATCTCCCTTTTGATCTTCAAAAGTGTTCCCTTCAGAAGACAACATCTTGAAAATACTCTATTTTTACAAGAAATTAATCAAATGCAAAAATGGAAAAAGATGTTGTGGTTTCTTTGGTAATCTGGAGTCAGGATATTTTACAGTGCTATGCATTGATTCATGATGTAAATAAGTATATTGTGGAACAACAGTAGGTGTAAGTCTTGTTTCACTGTTGACTGTATCTGGTTCACTGATTCAGTTTTTCATTTGCATAGATCCAGACTCTCAGAGGCTGTTTTCCTATTTAATTTCTTGCTTAATGTTTTCTGACACTGCAGCCTAAAAATGTTATGTTAATATTTGGTATGTCAGCATATGCTGCTAAAAATCCCTCTCCCACTCTCAGTGAATAATTTTGTTTATTTTTAAGCATTTAGAACCCAATCTTGCTATACTGAATGGACTCTTATGAAGGGCTGTGTACCCACAACTCACACTAACTCTTATGGGAGTTGAGGGAATTCAGGTCTGTAGGACAGAGACCTAAATTTTATGGGCCATATTCTGCTCTGTTAGGCTTGTGAAAACCCTGCTGCAAATAAATTGTGTTTGTAGGTGTTCGTGACGGTTCGGTCCCAGAGATCCCCTTGGGACTGTCACCTGAGGTGCTGAGATTACCTCTGAGCCCGTTTTCCCTGCCAGCTTGGGACTCCAGAATACTGCCTTGTTGAGCCAGACATGCTAGCCTGCTGCAACACAGACCCAGGGTCCGGGCCACGCCCCCAAAGCTGCAGGCTTTAAGTGAAAATAGCTCTGCAGGTTACCTGACTCCAACACCCAGACACCCAACTCCCAATGTGATCCAAGCCCCAAATAAATCTGTTTAAAGCTTATACAGGATAAACTCATAAATTGTCTGCCCTCTATAACACTGATAGAGAGAGATGCACAGCTGTTTGCTCCCCCCGGTATTAATCACTTACTCTGGGTTCATTAATAAACAAAAGTGATTGTATTAAGTATAAAAAGTAGGATTTAAGTGGTTCCATGTAATAACAGAAAGAACAAAGTAAGTCACCAAGCAGAATAAAAGCAAAAGCACGTAAGTCTAAGCCTAATTACAGATAATATCTCACCCTCAGAGATGTTCCAATAAGCTTCTTTCACAGACTAGACTCCTTCCTAGTCTGGGCCCAATCCTTTCCCCTGGTACAGTTCTTGTTAGTTCCAGCAGACATCATAGGTGGAAAACAGGGGCTATCTCATGACTGGCAGCCCCCTTTCTTCTGTTCCACCCCCTTTTTATAGCTTTGGCAAAAGGCAGGAATCTTTTGTCTCTGGGTCCCCACACCTCCTTCTAAATGGAAAGGTACCAGATTTAAGACGGATTCCAGTATCATGTGACATGGTCACATGTCTTGCCAGACCTCATTCTTCATTACCCACGGGCTGGCCCACACAGACACAGGAAGGCTTGCAGGTAAATAAACCATTTACAACCAATTCTTCTAATCAATGGGAGCCATCAAGATTTTAAACCACCATCAAGGGCCCACACTTTGCATAATTACAATAAGACCTCAGAGTTATACTTCATATTTCTAGCTTCAGGTACAAGAATGATAGTTGCATACAAATAGGATGAACACACTCAGTAGTTTATAAGCTTCATAATGATACCTTACAAGAGACCTTTTGCATAAAGCATATTTCAGTTGCATTATCTTCACATTCATAAGAATATTTTCATAAAGTATATGGAGTGCAACGTCACAGTGTTGTCAGAGCAAAATGTGACTGTCCATCCTTTGAGTGAAAAAGAGTGGAATGAAGAGAACCACAATACTTTCGTAAATTTCAAAATCACAATCGCAAATGCACACAAGGATGTAATTCCTAAATATATTATGCTTATTTTTTTTTCTATGAGTTAGTCATACAGGCATTTAAAACAAAAGAATAGTTTAAAAAATTGCACTTAGAGGATATTTTGCCTTAGAAACAGTTTTTTAAGTGAATTCCAAAAGTACTTTGATTTATTATTACTTGTAATGTACAACATCAGCAGATTAAACTCCAGTTGAATTAGTATGCCTAAAAATGCTCTTGCATATCTGTCTTCACCAGGTAAATCCCTTTTGAAAATTTGTTTAAATCAAGAATATGAATATATACCAGTATTTTAAAAATAAATTTACTCTTATGAAAAGTATTTTGTTTTACACTTTTTGATGAGTTGCTAGCAATTGATATTTCAGGGGATAGTTTTTACATCAATGTTCTCAATAGTCAGTCTTATTATTTAACAGTATGCTATTAAAATATTCACAGCTGTAGAAACAACCTTTATTTTTGCCAAAGATTAGCTGTTTGAAAAGAATTTTTACTTTCCAAAGGAGCTTGACTCTTAGATTGTTTGAACTCCTCCTCTATTATCTGCATGGTATCTATGTAGATCAGTATGCAAGCCCCACTTTCATCTTCAAACAGATGTAGCAGCTGTGTCTTTTTAAATAGGTAACAAGAAACACAAAACTAATTTGTGGTTTATATATGGAATGCTATTGCAGTCAGTGCTGATTCTACATGTGGAAAGACTGCAAGATCAGGTATAGGTGTCAAATGTATAATTTAAACCACAATTAAATCCTTCATGTTACCACATCATTATGCTTTAAGACAGGCAGCACATCTTCCTGCTAAGTGTCATTTTAAAATTCCTTTCTCCTTTTCCACCTTTCAATATGATAATATTAGGCCCCAGAGTACAGAAAAGGTGCACAGGAAAACACTAAGCAATAGTTCTCATTAAATTCTTTGTTAATCTGATCTCTGTCCTAAGAAGTGATGATGTAAAAACAATACCTTTTTAATCAGCAGCTATATTCCTTGTTGTCTATTCACAGTAATATCTGCACATTTTAGTGACAAACATACAGTTTTTTAATTCCTGTGGTAGTTATTGGAGTGGGAGCTGGCTTCTATTCTGACTGGTGCATCATCAGCAAATGCAGATTAGGTTCCAGTGGTGTGGGCAAGTTCACCCCCACTTACATATTTGTAGCCTCAATTGAATGGAATGGGAATGTAGAATGCAAATGAGGACAGAATTTAACTGGCAGAATTTTTATGGCTAATGGTGATATGTGAGAAGGAAAGAACCCAGTATGACTTTCAGATTCAAGACTGAGTTAGGAGGGCTGACAAGTAAGGGGGAAAACCTCAGGAAGCTTCATACTTATAAGTGGAGCAAATTAGATGTGGTGTCAGTGATATACAATAAACATGGAATTGCACAATGCTATTTCTGCAAAAAGCACTTGAAGTAGGTATCAGTAATTCTCTTTGTTTCATGACAAGACATTATGCTAATGCAAGTTAATTTTGAATTACTGTGTCTACTGTACTGCAAATAGCAGAGGAGAGAATGTTATTTTGCTCACAATATCATTATATTTAAATGAGCTTTATTTGCATGCCTTTTTATTTTAAATCTAATATCCCACAGTGCAAAACAATTGGCATTTATAGTAAATTCCTATTATGTTAGCACCTTTATATATGCACTTAAGGCAATACTAATGAATCATCTTTAGCTTATTACTTACAAACTTTTGCAGCATGTAGCTGTGGAGCTGGCTTCAGGAGGAAAGCAGCATTCTCGACTTCCTCCAGTCTCTCTATCCATCGTCTGTCTCTTCCCCCTAACCTTACTATTTTGACAATGCCCAGCTTTCTACTAGGTATTTGGCCATACAGTCCCATGTTGGAAAATGTGAAGGTAATGGATTCGGTCTGTAATAATTTATGAATTCTGTATGCAACCTGAAACAACAAAGAGTCTGGTGGCACCTTAAAGACTAACAGATTTATTTGGGCATAAGCTTTCGTGAGTAAAAACCTCACTTCTTCGGATGCATAGAGTGAAAGCTACAGATGCAGGCATTATATACTGACACATGGAGAGCAGGGAGTTACTTCACAAGTGGAGAACCAGTGTTGACAAGGCCAATTCAATCAGGGTGGATGTAGTCCACTCCCAATAATAGATGAGGCGGTGTCAATTCCAGGAGAGGAAAAGCTGCTTCTGTAGTGAGCCAGCCACTCCCAATCCCTATTCAAGCCCAGATTAATGGTGTTGAATTTGCAAATGAATTTTAGTTCTGCTGTTTCTCTTTGAAGTCTGTTTCTGAAGTTTTTTTGTTCAATGACAGTGACTTTTAAATCTGTGATAGAATGTCCAGGGAGATTGAAGTGTTCACTTACTGGCTTGTGTATGTTACCATTCCTGATGTCCGATTTGTGTCCATTTATTCTTTTGCGGAGGGACTGTCCGGTTTGGCCAATGTACATGGCAGAGGGGCATTGCTGGCACATGATGGCATATATGACATTAGTGGATGTGCAGGTGAATGAGCCCCTGATGGTGTGGCTGATGTGGTTGGGTCCTCTGATGCTGTTGCCAGAGTAGATATGGGGACAGAGTAGGCAACGAGGTTTGCTACAGGGATAGGTTCCTGGGTTGGTGTTTCTGTGGTGTGGTGTGTAGTTGCTGGTGAGTATTTGCTTCAGGTTGGGGGGTTGTCTGTAAGCAAGGACTGGCCTGCCTCCCAAGGTCTGTGAGAGTGAGGGATCATTTTCCAGGATAGGTTGTAGGTCGTGGATAATGCGCTGGAGAGGTTTTAGCTGGGGGCTGTATGTGATGGCCAGTGGTGTTCTGTTATTGTCCTTGTTGGGCCTGTCCTGTAGTAGGTGATTTCTGGGTACCCGTCTTGCTCTGTCAATCTGTTTCCTCACTTCCCCAGGTGGGTATTGTAGTTTTACGAATGCTTGATAAAGATCTTGTAGGTGTTTGTCTCTGTCTGAGGGGTTGGAGCAAATTCGGTTGTATCTTAGGGCTTGGCTGTAGACAATGGATCGTCTGATGTGTCTTGGATGGAAGCTGGAGGCATGTAGGTACATATAGCGGTCAGTAGGTTTCCGGTATAGGGTGGTGTTTATGTGACCATCGTTTATTTGTACTGTAGTGTCCAGGAAGTGGATCTCTTGTGTGGACTGGTCCAGGCTGAGGTTGATGGTGGGGTGGAAATTGTTGAAGTCCAGGTGGAATTCTTCAAGGGCCTCCTTTCCGTGGGTCCATATGATGAAGATATCATCAATGTAGCGCAAGTAGAGGAGGGGCACTAGGGGACGAGAGCTGAGGAAGCGTTGTTCTAAGTCAGCCATAAAAATGTTGGCATACTGTGGGGCCATGCGGGTACCCATAGCAGTGCCACTGACTTGAAGGTATAAGTTGTCCCCAAATCTGAAGTGGTTGTGGGTGAGGACAAAGTCACAAAGCTCAGCCACCAGGCTTGCTGTGGCCTCATCAGGGATACTGTTCCTGACAGCTTGTAGTCCATCCTCATGTGGAATATTGGTATAAAGTGCTTCTACATCCATGGTGGCCAGGATGGTGTTTTCAGGAAGAATGTCAATGCACTGTAGTTTCCTCAGGAAGTCGGTGGTGTCTCGAAGATAGCTGGGAGTGCTGGTAGCATAGGGTCTGAGGAGAGTGTCCAAATAGCCAGATAATCCTGCTGTCAGAGTACCAATGCCTGAGATGATGGGGCGTCCAGGGTTTCCGGGTTTATGGATCTTGTATGCAACCTGGTTATTGGGATAGTTATTGTATGACTATATTGGATGATTAGAAGATTTACTTTATACCTGTGTTGATTTATTTCAATATCAGGGTTGTTAGAAAAGTAGGAAGAAAGCAACACAGTTGCTAGATAAATAATCTCCTCTTAAACTTTCAAAAGCAGTAAGAAACAATGTCTGAGTTATTACGCTGAGAAGATGCTACTTCCAGGCTCCAGCTAATTTGCAAGACTTGTTTGGCCAAATTTGAGAGCTAAATGATCAAAAGGAGACTAAACAGTTAAAAAGTCAATACAATAGACGGTACACATTTGGGTGCACCTTGCAGGTTTTGGTAATTTCCATTTAGCTCAGCTACCTCTGTCCCTTTGAAGATTGCTCTTTCTCACTCACAGCATCTCTTCCCCATTCCCCAAGTAACTGCTGCCTCTCACTGTGTCCACTCCCTATCTAGGCTGGGGTCTTTGGTTTTATGCCCCTTTTATCCTAGGTTCAGGCCTGTGAAAAATTAATCTGCTAGCCCGGTATGTGGGCATTTTCCAATTAATAGCTCTTCTATTGTTCCCCTAAGCACCCGTAGTATTCTGTCTGGTGGTGTATCTTATCTTTGCTTCAGTTTCTGTTTGTTTCCCCCAAGAGCCTGCTTTGATTCCATGTAGCCAGGTAAGATAATGTCAAACAATATTAATTTTAAATTAATTGATATTATTAATTTTTAAAAAAAATAAAAAGATCATTCCCTCCTTCATTATGCAGACACTACTGCAGGATCTGAAGAAGCAAAATCTGCTTGGGTCACAACCACAGGGTGGTGAGGCTTAGAGAAAACTAGACATGCATATAGACTGTTGTTTGTTTGAAAATTATTTTTACTTTTACATTATGTTTTGTTCCTACTGTTAAGATACAAGGTTATGTTGTTTTGAGAGAGCTGTTCTGGATCACTGTATTCATCACTGGTTACAAGCTCCTGAATGGAAGACGTGTAGGCACTGCACCCAATTGAGCCTGCTAAATAATCATGGGTGTTACACAGGGTGCAGTAGCCAGGGGACTCAGTCTAAAAGAAGAATTGTGGGGTTCCACTCCAGAAATGGTAAGGGTTCATGGCCTATTACAGGGGTGGCCAACCTGAGCCTGAGAAGGAGCCAGAATTTACCAATATATATTGCCAAAGAGACACAGTAATACGTCAGCAGCCCCTCATCAGCTCCCGCCCTTCCCTCCCAAGGTCTCCTGCCTGCCTGCCGGCAGCCCCGACAATCAGCACCTCCCACTCCCTCCCCATGCCTCTCGCTCACCATGATCAGCTGTTTCACAGTGTGCGGGAGGCTCGGGGCGGGTGAAGGGGGGAGGAGCAAGGGCGTGGCAGGCTCGGGGAAGGGGGCAGGAAGGCGTGGAGTGGAGGCAGGGCCTGGTGCAGAGCCAGGAGTTGAGCAGTGAGCACCCTCCAGCAAATTGGAAAGTTGGCTCTGTAGCTCCAGCCCCGGAGTCAGCACCTATTGAAGGAGCCACATATTAACTTCTGAAGAGCCGCATGCAGCTCCGGAGCCACAGGTTGGCCACCCTTGGCCTATTATCTAAGGAGGTGCACTTGGAGAGACCAAGGAGGAGAAAATGGTGTAGCTAGCTCTGTAACTATGACAGAAACTTTCTATTTTTCTGAACTTCTGATGCTTACCTGAACCAAACTGAACCATTTGAGGTTTGCCCAACACAGTGCCTAAAGAGCTTCCTGCCAGGGGTGGTTCTATGTATTTTACCGCCCCAAGCACGGCAGTCAGGCAGCCTTCGGTGGCATGCCTGCGGGAGGTCCGCTGGTAATGCGGATTCGGCGGCATGCCTGCGGGAGGTCCGCCGGTCCCGCGCCTTCAGCATACCTGCTGCCGAATTGCCGCCGAAACTGCAGGACCGGCGGATCTCCCGCAGGCATGCCGCTGAAGGCAGCCTGACTGCTGCCCTCACAGCGGCCAGCAAGCGCCCCCCGCAGCTTGCCGCCCCAGGCACGCGCTTGGTGCGCTGGTGCCTGGAGCCGCCCCTGCTTCCTACAAATCCTAACTATTTTCTTTGTTTTTAATACTCTAAAAACTGTACACTGTGGGAGGTTGGATTTAAACAGTGGTGTAGTAGTGTAAAAAATAAAAGGGGGGGGGCAGGTAAACTACCCCTAAACTAAAATCCTTATTCCCCAAATGAGAAGTGGGTATACTCAGTTTACTCGAGTTACCCTCAATTACACTACTGGATTTAAATCTTTTTTTTTTTTAATTCCATTTACAACAAATACTTTGTATTCTAATCTGGAGGGAATTTCTGTTGTAAGAAACGTTGGAGCAGAATTCCTATCTGAAGTATCCTTCCCCTTTGTCTCATGCCATAATCTACTTTAGATGTTCATAGGGTGTCAGTTTCATCACATATAATGCAAGAACCTTCCTCTCGCTTGTTCTTGCCACCTGGAAAACCCTTTCTATAATATCTGTTTCAGCTTCATTCTGTCTCCTTTTAAATCATATATTTTCCACTGTGCGTACCTTTTAATTTAGCTCTTCCTTTTGGTCTCATGAGTGAATGGCGTTGATGGACCTATCCTGCGGAATATAGACCAGAACATTATACTTTAATTAGATGGATTTTAAATCTCTCTTGCACTCTTCAGTATTTGTTTAGGCAAACTCCAGCAAAAATTTCTAGATGGATAGAGGAATTGCAGGATAGAAGTGACTCCAACACACTAAAGGCCCAGTTTGAAGGCTGCAAACAGGACTTTGCTCTTGAGAATTGCATTTTCTCACTGGAGATAGATTGAAGCAATCTGGGATGTGCATTCTGCTTCACTATAATTTAGGAATAGGCTAAAGCTGCAAAATTTGATTTCAGCTTTAAATTTTAGACATTTTGTAGTTCAGGTTTGGTTTGGCCCATTATTTAAAAAAAAAACTTGTGAAACTCAAATTTCATCTTGCATTTTGATACCTCTTCTCTCCCTTACCTCCCCAAAGTTATGATCCAGGGTTTGATTTGGTCTTTTCTCTACTATAAGTGGAGTTTGGCTACTTTCTGCGTGTCTGAAAGTGGTTTCTATATATACGACAGTCAGCCTTTTGAAATAATAAGCCACATAATGCTGATTAATCTGGTATTGTATACTATAAATGGAACAGAAAATGGGGAAGTCAGTTCCCTAACAGTGGAAGGGTCAGTCCTTGAGGGAGTTGGTTAAGGAAGCTTAATGCTTAAAGTGATAACTGTAGTCTTTCAGTGTAATTACCTCCATCTGATTTCTGCTGCTTATAAGAGCACAAATTGGAGGAAAAACAATTTATAGAGAATTTTGTTACACCCTCAGTGTGTACCAGACCATGAAAAATTAGTAATTACTTTGGTGTCAGAAGAACAAACCATGTCTTCACATGTTTCATTACTTTGTTAATTTAAAGCTCCTTTTGGTAAGACTTTTCTTTCACTGAGCTGTTCTATTAGGGATCTCTGATAACAGCATGATTGTGGAGAAAGAAAGGAACTGGTGTTCCATTATGAATGTATATTAGAGTGGTTCATTCTAACCAAAAGAAACTGATGTGCTGATTTGTAAGCCAGTAAAGGTGCAGAAGAGGGGTGAAAATTGGCAAAACGTAGATTAAGTATCTAGTTTATTCTATAAAAACTTTTCTGGCTGTTGTCCATATGGTATTGGATGCTTTCAACTTAGTTGAAAGTTACAGGCTGATAACAGAATTGCGCTAATTGATGGTCTTCAGTTCAGAGCCCCGGTAGATTAATAGGCATGTCAAATTTATATCACTCATTGCAGAGTTTCAAGCTCTTGTTACAGTGATGATTGCAGGGATGGATATAAATGACTTGTTTTTATTTTTAAGTTTTTCTTTTCCCTTGTAATTGTTGTCTTAACTATATAAATCATGCCATACTTGCTTAAGATGAAGTGTCTTATGTTTTCCACATACTGAATTAAAATAGAACTAATGGTCTGTTCTTTGTGATAAGGAAGGCAAGAGAAAAGGGAAAACTTATGGGATATTAGCATTAAAATGTTGAAGAAATGTGTAGAAATATGGCGTAAGGGTGGAGTTTTGAGAAGGGTCTAAGTGATTTAGGAGCACAAGTCCTGTTGAAAGTCCATTGGTAGTTTTCAAAATCCCACCCTGAATTCCTACTGTGGGATCAGCTGTGTATGCCACTTCCTAGAGAAGAGTGTGAAACACTTTCTAGACAAATAACTTACTTTTTAAAGTAGTTATTGATGATCACATGCCTCGTTACTTGTGTGATGTGATGTGGCAGTCGCAATCCAGCTGAGGCTCTTGAGTTGAAAATTTCACCTTAACTGCCACTATAGAAAGGATCTGGAAAAAGGGCTTTTTCAATGCCAGGTCTTTGATTCTAGAAATCGTGGTGTATGTAGCATTGTGAGCTGTGTTGACTCTATCTGTGTACCTGAAGTTCTGGAACTCTCTTTGGGCTGGCACAGTTCACAACTGGGAAATTAAATGTCAAAATTTGAAGAGGAAACTGAACAAAAGATGAGATGATCATTATTATTTGTTGTTTTTATTATGGTAGCAACTAGAAGCCCCTGCTGAAACCAGGGTTCCATTTATGCCGTAAATAGTCATGGTAAGAGTCAGTTCACATTCTACACAGTGAGCAATGTTGTTGTAGATTGACAAATGGACAGAGCGAGACAGGTACCCAGAAATCACCTACTACAGGACAGGCCCAACAAGGAAAATAACAGAACACCACTGGCCATTACGTACAGCCCCAAGCTAAAACCTCTCCAGCGCATTATCAACGATCTACAAGCTATCCTGGAAAACGATCCCTCACTCTCACAGACCTTGGGAGGCAGGCCAGTCCTCGCTTATAGACAACCCTCCAACCTGAAGCAAATACTCACCAGCAACTACACACCACACCACAGATACACCAACCCAGGAACCAATCCCTGTAGCAAACCTCGTTGCCTGCTCTGTCCCCATATCTACTCTGGCGACACCATCAGAGGACCCAACCACATCAGCCACACCATCAAGGGCTCATTCGCCTGCACGTCTACTAATATTATATATGCCATCATGTGCCAGCAATGCCCCTCTGCCATGTACATTGGCCAAACCGGACAGTCCCTATGTAAAAGAATAAATGGACACAAATTGGACATCGGGAATGGTAACATACAAAAGCACGTAGGTGAACACTTCAATCTCCCTGGACATTCTATAACAGATTTAAAAGTCACTGTTCTTGAACAAAAAAACTTCAGAAACAGACTTCAAAGAGAAACAACAGAACTAAAATTAATTTGCAAATTTAACACCATTAATTTGGGCTTGAATAGGGACTGGGAGTGGCTGGCTCATTACAGAAGCAGCTTTGCCTCTCCTGGAATTGACACCTCCTCATCTATTATTGGGAGTGGACTACATCCGCCCTGATTGAATTGGCCTTGTCAACACTGGTTCTCCACTTGTGAGGTACTCCCTTCTCTTCATGTGTCATTATATAATGCCTGCATCTGTAACTTTCACTCCATGCATCTGAAGAAGTGAGGTTTTTTACCCACAAAGGCTTATGCCCAAATAAATCTGTTAGTCTTTAAGGTGCCACCGGACTTCTTGTTGTTGTAGCTGTGTCAGTTCCAGGATATTGGAGAGACAAAGTGGGTGAGGTAATACCTTTTATTGGACCAGCTGGTGTAGTGAAAGAGACAAGCTTTTGAGCTTACACAGAGCTCTTCTTCCAGTCTGGGAAAGTTACTCCCAGAGTTACAGCAAAAGGCAAAGTGGAACAGATTGTTTAGCATAAGCAGTTAGCATGTATTATAAGGGACCATTCAAGGTAGAGTGCCCCCTTAACACCTCTACAGTCATAGGACAAAAAAAGGGGGTTAATGGGTGATAAAATGTTGTAATAAGCCATAAATCCAGCATGTCTGTTTAGTCCATGATTTTTAGTGTCCAGCAGAGTAATACATTTAAGCTACCAGTCTTGTCTTTTGAAAGTGTGGTGCAGATTTTCTTTGAGGAAGAGGACTGATAGGTCAGATATAGTGATAGCTTTGTGAAAAGCATTCACCCACAGATGATAGGGTGTTTTTGTCTTTTATCATTTTCCTGTGTGAGTTCATTCGAGAGTGTAGTGATTGTCTGGTTTCACCCAAGAACATGGGTGGCAGGTATAATAGGCCAGGGCAGGCTAAGCCGCCCCAGAGGGACACTTGGGCCGCGGTGGCCCTGCTCCTTCCCCTCCCTCCCCACTGCCTGGTGCCGCCGCCTACCTACCTGCACTCCCCCTTCCAGTCCCCACACTGTTTGTGGTGTCGCTTCTCCTGAGGGGTGGGGGAGTGAGGAGGGACTCTGCAAGCAAGCGGCAGGCGGGGGAGTGAGGTGTCTCAGCTGGGCACTAGGGCCGTCGGGTCGGGGGGGGAGCAGGGAGGTGGGCACTGGCTCTTCCTGGCACTCAGGTGTGGGGAGCAGCTCGCTGCTCAGTTGGGGGGCGGGGGAGCAGCTGCTCGGCCCGGTGCTCGGGTGGGACTGACTCGACCCAGCCTGGCGCTCGGAGTGGGGGGGAAGCGGCCTGGCCCCATGCTCGGGCTAGCCTAGCCTGGTGCGGGAGGAGCGGCCTGGCCTGGCCTGGCCCAGTGCTGGGGCTGAGGGGGGGCTGGGGTTGGTGAGCTGGGGCTCCTCTGTTCATGGGGGGGAGGCCTCAGGGCTCCTCCTGTTATGGGCTGGGTGGGTTTCAGGGCTCCGGCATGCAGTGGGAGGGGTCTCAGGTGGAAGGGGTGGGGCCAGCAGGCTAGACTCCCCAAAGTGGGGGTTCACTTGCCGCCCATGCCCAAATAGTTGTTACTGGAGCATTTAGTGCACTGGGTGATGTACATGACATGTTATGATAGGCATGTATAGGACCCATGGATTTTGAAAGGTGTGTTGATCATTGTAGCCCTGGAGATAATGTCTGCAGGTTTTGCCAGATCACCTTGCATTTTGCTGTAACCCTGGGACTATCTTTCCCAGACCTGAAGAACTGCTCTGTGTGTCTGGAAAGCTTGTCTCTCTCTGCAACAGAAGTTGGTCCAATAGAAGATATTACCTCACCCACCTTGTCTCTCACATTCTAGACAGGACAGACAAAAGGTTGCAGAAAGGAATATTATCCCACTTTAGAGAGAGGGGACGTTAATGCACAGAGAGATTGAGTGACTTGCCCAGGGTCATGCGAGAATTCTGTGGCAGAGCCAGGAATTGTTCCTAAATCTTTCAAGTCTCAGTTCAGTTCCTTAACTACAAGAACAACCTTCCTCTCTTGGATGGATGGCAGTTCTAACATGCAGCCTTCTACTGTGCTGATTTTGAGTTGTTTTTTGTGTTCTTGTTGCTTGTCACCCCGCCCCCCTTTGTATAAAAGGGCATGATGGCTAATTAGACATCTAGAAAGAGAAATCCTTTTCTCTTGGTCCAGCAGAGTCTGGATTTGTTGACTTTGTGGGCATACTGCAACATCAGGCTTCCCCTGTAGGATATATTCATTAGGGTAAGAGTAAGTTGGGCTGGTGAGAATATCTGTGCGGATTGGTAGGAGTTATGGATTCTTAGGGGGCAAAACTTTACTTGGCTTGCACTTGAGACATTTTTGTTGATATTAAAATACCTGGAGTTTGTTCATGTGCTTTTTTTTTTATAATATGTATAATGTCTTTAAGTTTGGAGAGAGCTTTAATAAACTGAATAAATAATTCATAAATTCTTTACTTTCCCATAGGTACGTGATTATTTATTTGAATAATGTGTTCTTCATGATTGAAAGGTGGTGGTGTTCCAAAATAATCCCAAAACAATCTGCCTCACCCAAACCTAACTGGAAATGTAAAAATGTAACTGTCAGATATGTTTAGAATCTGGCGGTCCCCTGACCCAGTTACAGTAGTTTACATTTGTGATGTGGTTGGAAGCTCTATGGTGATCATATGTAGCCAGGTTAAAAGTCAATCACAATATGATTAGGTCATACTCACCCTACACAAGTCAACAGTATTTGAAACAGGTGCCCTGTCACTGTTGTTTATATTATAGGCAGAGCCAAAATGCACTGAGTGATCCAGACAGCAAGATCTATCTTGGAGTGTATTTTTAAAATTATAAACATAAATGGCAGCTAGCAGTATTCTTGATGATGTGAGTAACACTGGGATTCAATTTGCCACCAATTTGTTGATTTGCTACACTTCAGCAGGTGACTTAACCTTTGTTTTAGTTTCCTCATTGGTAAAATCTCAATAATACTTGCCCAACGCTGTAAAGCGATTTGAGGTTTGCTGATAAAAGGCACTATACAAGTATAAAGTGGTGGTTGTGATGATTACTTTACGGAGATAACGGCATATGTAATTGTATGTATTGTAGGAGAGGAGTTCAGAATAAACTGAAACTGTAAATGTTGCCTGGTTTAAATGCATTTTGGATCTGTATGTCAACTGATAGCAAAAGTTGGTTAAGTTGCCTTTATCTTCTTCATGGTATAATTTTAGACATGGTCTGAAGAAGGCACAGCTGGTCTGATTCTTTTAGTAGTGTTGAAGTCATTGGGAGCTATGGGTGATGTGTGCTAAAAATCAATTCCATGTCTTAATAGATTTGTAAGGCTGCCTCTTTATTTTGGCTTTCAAACCATATGAAAATAGTGTTTACTAACTAAAGCGAAAACAGATATTTGTCAGGAATATATCCAGTTTAAACAAAACAGTAGGAAATCTAAGGTGTCCGTTTAGCACATATGTTGCTATTTCCCCACACTACTCCCTCTCTTGCCCAGTATTGATCCGGAGAGTCCCAGGCTAAAAATGCAAACAGTAAATGCTATCCTTGTCTCATCTTTCAGGCCTAAACGGCAACAACAGAACAACTTTTCCCTGTTTCCTTCCACGAAAGGCTGGAATTTCAGAGGGGTAAGTTTGGGTTTTTATTTATTGTTTATGTTCTCCCCCTCATATACTGCTGCTAACCCCCACCACAATTCACTTTGAAATTCAAAAATGTGAGGAGTGTTGGTATTAGATTTATGGCAAAGTAATTATAGAGAGGAGGTTTTAAGTTTGCAAGCCATTAAAGGCATCCACAAATACAACTTTCATTTGTACAAATTGCCTAATTTAAAGCAGTGTCAGTGATCAGGTGTTTATGGCAACTAAAGCTGAGGGACGTATTCATATTAATGGAATTTTCTTGTGAAATTTGGCTATTTTCATGTGTCAAAAACTTTAGTGAAATTGAAGCAAGAGCATTTATTTTTAACTGCATTTTTCACTACATGGGAATTAAAAAAAAAAAAAAAAAAGCCACCTGAAGCCAGGTTTTTACTGAAAATTTGCACATGTGAATTTTGGATAAGTACGGTTGGAGAAAGATAACAAAAAATACATGGTCTAATGGATTATGCACAAGGTTGGGAGCCAGGAGATCCTAAATTCTCTTATTATTCTGTCAGTGATTGGCCTGAGCAAGTCACTTAACTGCTGAGTCTCAGTTTCTCCTTTGTAAAATGGGGGGAAAAAATAAATATTTAGGAAGATAAATACAAATCATACAATTCTCTGCTTTTTTTCGTGCAAACCCTGTATTACTAGAGTTTATTGATCCTTTCATCTATTCCTTTGTGAGTTATATCTAAGGGCTGGTCTACACTTAGTCCGGACTTCGGACTAAGGTACGCAAATTCAGCTACGTTAATAACGTAGCTGAATTCGAAGTACCTTAGTCCGGACTTACCGCGGTCCAGACGCGGCCGGAAGTCTCCCCCCGTCGACGCCGCATACTCCTCTCGGCGAGCTGGAGTACCGGCGTCGATTGTGAGCACTTCCGGGATCGATCCCAGAACATCGATGGCGTGCCTCCGGACCAGCCGGTAAGTGTAGACTAGGCCTAAGACTGCATCACTCTCTGAGAGGAGGTCACAATCTTTATATTCCCTTGACTTTTGATTGGAAAACTGGGCTGGAATTTTCTTCAGGCACAGGTATTCCCACATAATAATTCAGCCAAAAGGGATACTGTAAACTAAACTGAAAGGTTAATATTTGCTGAGGCAGCAGAAACTGTTTATGAATGTCTGCTGTAGCTCTCACACATGTACAGCAAGTCACTTTCTCCAAAGGATGCAATTTAATTGTTTTGCCTACAAATGCTTTAAAATGATTTGATTACATGTCAAAAAAAGATACAAATTTGTGGCAGTTATGGTGATGATCCTGGACAGACTCGTGTGTGTGTATTTATAGTAGCTTAATGGAAGGCTGGTAGAAAGATTTGTCTCTTACATACAGTATTTTATGAATTTAGATCTCAGTTCAACAAAGTATTTAAGCACATATTTCATCCCCATTCAACAAAGCACTGAAGGACGTGCATGTGCTTAAATGTTTTATAAGTAGGGACTGGATACTGGCAGGTTAAGGTGGGTATTTTATCTTTATATAATTAAATACATAATATAATATAATAAGTATATAATAAGTCTTTCTCAATTTTCATAATTTATACTGTCTATTTAATTTTGCAATATATTCAATTTGGACACTGTAAATAGACTAGTTAGTTTCACTCTTGTTTGTAGACAATTTTGTATTTTCATAATTTAGCTCTGACACATTAACAGGATGCTGCCATATTGGGGTTACAAATGTTGCAGAGGAGTGTTGTTCTCTTAAATAAAACTTCCCCATAAAACTAAAAATGTGGAACTATTTCTACCAAATAAAATAAAATTTGGGACGGTAACAATTTGGGGAATCTGTCTATGTACAACTTAACAAATTCTGGTTGATATGAAATTGTTGAATCATGGAAAGCCTTAGTGGTTGTGGAGTCAGCCATCTGCCGTTACAGATGTTGCAGATCCCTCCCCGACCAGGTGCTGTGATTTGTCACCTTGGGACAATGGGTAGTGCTGTTGAACATCCTTCCAAGATACTTTTGGAATGGAAAGTATTGCATTATCATCATTCTCTATGACTACATCATGTGCTTTTTCTCAAATACAAAACAGAAATATTTATTGACTACTCAGCAATTTTGCTGAAAATGATTGTGAAATGATAGATTTAATGATTCTAAGGAAAGGAGGAAGTGAGAGCAGCAGTATAAGGACAATAGGCTTCAGAAACGCCGACTTCATCAATCTCAGAGAAATAGTAGGTAAGGTCCCAGGGGAAAAAAATATAAGGGATAAAGGAGTTAATGAGAGCTGGTAATTTCTCAAAGAGACAATATTAAAGGCCCAACTGCCAACTATCTTGATGTGAAGGAAAGACAGGAAGACTATTAAGAGGCCCATATAAATCCATCAGGAGCTCTTCAATTACCTGAAAATCAAAAAGGAATTCTACAAAAAATGGAATCCTGGACAATTTGCTAAGGAAGAATTCAAAAATATAGCACAATCATGTAGGGACAAAATCAGAAAGTCTAAGGCACAAAATGAGTTATGCCTAGCAAAGAACATAAAAGGCAAAAAGAATAAGTTCTTTAAATAAACGAGGAGCAAGAGAAAGATGAAGATAAGTATAGGCCCTCTATTTAGCGGGGAAGGGTAGCTAATATGTTATGACATCAAAAAGGCTGAGTTGTTTAAGTCCTACTTTGCTTTAGTCTTCACTATAAAGGTTAATGGTGGCCAGATACTCAACACAATTAATATTGTAATAAGCCAGCAAATGGCACCTAAGGGCAGTCAATTCCTGGAGGATCAACGGCTTGAAGGGGCAAGATGACAGAGGATTCCATGGCAGATGGGAGGAGCTTGAGGGCCATCTTGGCTGTAGTGTTGGGAGGGGGGTATGAGAGACGGAGGGCACTGTGTGGAAGGAAGAAGGACTGTGTTGCTTTGGGAGTGGGTGTGCATAAGCCAGGGGAAAAGGAGCTGTGACAGACACTACCAGACTGTGACTTGTCAGCACTTTGGACTTAAACTCGCAGGTGTCCTGAGGGAATGTGAAGGCTGAGTAACTGAGGAGCAGCATTCCACCTAGGCTTACCACCTGGCCGGTATTTGACCAGTCTCGCTGGGTATTTTTTATGGATTTGCAAATTGCCAGAAAAATATTTAATTTAATCTGCTGGATTTTTTTTACGTGGGTCTAAAGATTTCCATTATTATCATAATACACTGGGATATCTAAAATTAAAAGTGTCTGTGTCCAGCTAAAGAAGCTGCAGTGTTCCCACCTCCGCAGTTTAAGCTGTAACAGATCAACACTGTTGAAAATACAGCAGCTGTCTGCCTACCAAGACACAAGTGCACCATGCCTGTGTGTGTGAGAGAGGCTATGAGTCATGCAAGAGTGAGGAGACATGTGAGGCATATTAAATAATGGAAGATCAGGGTGATGGTGTGAGTGATCCTACTACACCCCTGAAATAAAGCTCGCTTCAGAAAAGGCACATTCAATGACAACTGGCTAAATGAAACTACATTTGAGACTGGCTAGCAAATGTGCTGCTAAAACAAATGCCCATTTGTGGACAGTGATGGTATCAGTTTTATCTATATGTGTTATCTCTCTAGATACTGTTAGTGGCTGTTGAAGGGGGCAGTTGTTGTGGAGTTGCCTGGAGGTTGGGGTTGGGGTTGGGGTTGCGGTTGGCTTGCCTTGGGTGGTGGGGGATTCTGGTTTTTTTGCATTTCAAAGATGGTAACCCTAATTCCAACAGGCTGGAGGCCCAGACTGAGCAACGCAATCCACGAAGCTAACATCTCAGCTTTATGTGCAGCACTGGTGGGGTTAGAGCCTTGGATGGGGAGTGATGGTTTTGGGCACATCTGGATGTGCTACTGTTTTACTGTTGCTGAATTCCCTTACATTTTCCACCCATCTCCATTTTGGCCCATTGGTCTGTCCCTATTCTTCTGCCTAATATTCTTTTATATAAATGCTTTGAACACTTCTCAGTGTGTAACTAGGTTTTGTATCAGGAGTTTCCAGACCCACATAAGAAAAGGGGGCAAATGCCTGACAGACAGAGGAATAAGTGAAAGCACGCTACTGTGGGGCATCTATCAGCACCTGTGTCCAGCACAGAGGGGTGAAGGTGGATGAGGTGGCACAATATTAACAACATAGGGGAAAGAATGCAAGCCAAATTAGGGAAAGAACAGGGTAAAGAATATTTATGGAAGTTAGATGTACTCAAGTCAGCAGTGCCTGATGAAATTCATCCTAGGGTACTTAAGGAACTAGCTGAAGCAATCTTGGAACCATTAGCAATTATCTTCAAGAACTTCATGGACGATGGGTGAGGTCCCAGAAGCAGTAAATGTGATGTATGTTGATTTTAGTAATAGCCTCAGAACATTCCCATAAACAAGCTAGGAAAATGTGGTCTAGATGAAATTATTATAAAGTGGGTGTACAACTGGTTGAAAGACCATAGTCAGAGTAGTTATCAATGGTTCATTGTCAAGCTGGGAGGGCGTATGTAGTAGGGTCCTGCAGAGGTCAGTCAGTCAGATACTATTCAGTATTTTCATTAATGACTTGGATAATGGAGTGGAGAGTATACTTACAAAATTTTCAGATGATAGCAAGATGGGAGGAGTTGCAAGTGCTTTGGAGGACAGAATTAGAATTTAAAACGACCTTGACAAATTAGAGAAGTGGTCTGAAATCATTAAGATGAAATTCAATAAAGACAAGGGCCAAGTACTTTACTTAGGAAGGAAAAATCAAATGTATAACTACAAAATGAGGAACAACTGGCTTGGTGTTAGTACTTTTGAAAAGAATATGGGAGTTTATAGTGGATCACAAATTGAATGAGTCAACAGTGTGATGCACTTGCGAAAAATGCTAATATTCTGGGATGTATTAAAAAGAGTGTTGTACATAAGACATGGAAGGTAATTGTCCCACTCCACTCAGCACTGGTGAGGCCTCAGCTGGAGTACTGTTGCCAATTCTGTGCACCACACTTTAGGAAAGATGAGCACAAATTGGAGAGAGTCCAAAGAAGAGCAACAAAAATGATAAAAGGTTTAGAAAATTTGACCTGTGATGAAAGGTTAAAAAAACTGGGCATGTTTAGTCTTGAGAAGAGAGGATTGAGGGGGGACCTGATAAGTTTTCATTTACATTAAGAACTATTACAAAGAAGATGGTGATCGGTTGTTCTCCATGTTCACTGAAAGAGGGATAAAAAGTAATGGGCCTAATCTGCAGCAAGGGAGATTTAGCTTGGATATTAGGAAACATTTTCTAACTATAAGGATAGTTAAGCTCTAGAATAGGCATCACTGGAGGTTTTTAAGAACCGATTGGATGGGATGGTCTAAGTTGATTTGGTCCTGCCTCAGTGCAGCAGACTGGACTTGATATCCTCTGCAGGTCTCTTCAAACCCCTACATTTCTATGATTCTACTTCTATCTTTTTGTTTTTTTCTTGATGATTATACCACCTCCATCTACTAATGGACCAATATTGTTGTTAGTATTCTTTTTCTTCCTAATATACGTTAAAAAAACTCCTTATTGTCCTTAACTCTGCTGGCCATAGATTTCTCCTTCTGTCCTTTTGCTTCCTTTATCAATTTTCTACAATTCCTACCTTTTGATTTATATTCATTACTATTAACTTCCCATTTCTTCCATTTGTTATATATCTATATCTGTGTGTATCTATGTGTAAAATATATATTCACATATATTTACTGCCCCTCTAGGCCAGGTTGGTTTTTTAACTAATAAGGCCTTCTTTCTTGATCTGTGGGATTGTAGCTTTTGGGATATTTCTGAGCATCCAGTAAAGTGTTTTTAAACAATTTCCAATTAGCATTCATATTTTTTCTGTTCAAATTTTTCCTCACTGCTGATTTAACTCACAATTGTCAGCTTTGTGAAATTTACCCTTTAAAGGAACCTAGTATAAACACTACTGAACTTTATTCTGTTTGCACATAACAAATGTGATCAAGTAATGATCACTTGTACCTAAGCTACCACTAGTTTTTAGTTCTGTGATCAATTCTTCTTTATCTGTCAAGATGAGGTCTAATATGCAATTGCCCTATGTTGGATGCTACACTTTCTGAGTTAGGAAATTGTCATCTATAATATTTAGACATTCCAAGGAAGGTTTAGTACTGGCAACAAGAGACCCCAAGCATTTTGTAGTGGTAATTTTTCACAAAACCTATACAAGAATGCAGTTACAGAACCAAATATTAATTCCTTGGAAAAGTTTGGACCAATTACCTTAAAGGGTCAAGGAAGAACCTGCATCAGTAGCCCACCTGACTTGTCTGGACACTTAAATACACTGACAAGTGACCACTGGACAAGAGAGCCAAATTTCATTCAGCATTTGCAACTCTTTGGCATCAGCTTTGCTTTGATGGATGGAAAAAGTGTGTTCAGAAAAGCTTAGTGAGCTGACTTCAGGTCAATAAGGTTTTGGTACAGATGGTGAATAATAAAAATAAATGTTGATATCTTTTCTAACAGGAGTACAATTCTAACTGGATAAAAAGAAGAGTTGAATTAATGTTAATGACAGAACAGTGAGTTTGGTGCTGTCACACTTGGGCATGACAAACAAATCTCTGAGGAGCTCTTGAAATTTGTTCACTGCTGATGATTTGTTGAAAACTTATATAGTATGTCATCTAGAAATGGCATAAAAGATTATTTCAACAGCCCCAAAGCCACGAGGACAACCAAAAGTGGCAAAGGAATGAAATGAAAACATTGTGCTCACTTCCCAATCTTCATTTGACAGTTTGATAGTTTAAAATGTCTGTCTGGTATTGAGAAAAATGGGTCTGTTTAAAGCATCAATCAGCATACACCAACACAAACCTCAAAGTGAGATAAGGAGGGCCTGGATGTTAAACATTTACCAAGGGAAACTCCTCTTCATTTCTTGTAGTTGCATTAATTTATTTTATCAGGGGAAACTTTTTTTCCCCACCTATGCTGATAGCAATCAATTTGAGCCCTGTATATAGAGATCAACAGATCTTCATATGTCTGTTTCTTAATGGGAAGTTCCGCGACTAAAACAGTCATATAGTACCACTAAACTTAGTGATGATGTGTGTGTAACCGGCAAAGAGTAGCCGGTGCCCTACACTGAACCTGATGACATTTCTTGTTCTGTCTATCCTGTAATACAGTAACTTTAGAATACTGCACCCAGTCATTTCCAAAACTTCAGGCATCAGCGGGCTGAACCCTATGTATTTTGGTGAAAGTAAAAAAACCTGGTGCTGCAGACAGAGGAATCTTTCTGGCGCTCCCTGCTAGTGCCTATACATATCAGAGGCAGTAGTTTAACTTGCTCTGTGGGAAGAGTTTGTAGCCAGGAGTCTAATAGACATGAGGGTATTAGAGGGAAGGAGAAATATGGACCTGGAGGGAGCAGAGGAAAAAGTAGGGGTAGAGGGAAGCAGCAGAGACCAAAGGGATGAGGAAGTGGTGGGGGAAGCTGTGAGAGGGGTCCACGATGATTTAAAATGGAGAGCATAGACTGTAGACTAGACTCTGGATGATTATTTGAATAATGTAAAAACAAAATACAGACAATGTGATGATTTGGTGAATCTTTCTGTACAACTTATAGGTTCTGGTTGATAGTATAAAGTTATTCTTATGAAGTTGATGTATTTTTTTGAATACCTGTAGTGGATTTCATCCTTGCTGACATGGGCTGTTTTTGTCATGTACTTTCCAGATCAGGTACAATGGTGGGAGTGGGGAGAGGAATAGAGGGGTCAGCACTAGTTCCAGGGGTTGGGCAATTGGACTGTGATGTCTTAGGTCTTGGCAGGGGGTCCTAGACAGAGGATCTGCAGCTCAAGAGTGTGCTTAAAGAACCCAAGCCAAGAGCAGTGCCTGGACATGGTTCAGACTCTGGTGGCTCAAAGCACACTGAGTCAGCAGTTGAATCCCTCACAGCAATTTGAATGTCCAAGATGGGGGGAGCTCAACTAGATTTGTGACAAATGGGTTTGATATGGAGAAGTTACTAGAAGACCAACGGGGAAAAAAAAGTTGCCTGGTCAGTGAGGAATGGTGGGTTTGTGGGAATGATTGGAAAGGACCATCATTTCACCCCTGCTTATCACTGAGATAGGCATGTCTATTCTGTTCAACAAAAAACAATTACAATCTTCTGCAATATTGCATTGTTGGTTTTTCTCTCTTCCTTTCCCTACACACCCAAATTGGCTGAAAAACCTCACTGCTAAAATCAAATAAAAAAATGAATAGTGAAATCTAAACCAACATTTCTGCTTGAAATATTTTTAGAGGTATGTGTTTGGTGTGCAGTTGCCTGAAGATTGGAGATAATTTACTGCAGCGCGGTTTCTCTTTATTTCCTCCTTTTTGTTCCATTTCCTTTTTAGTTTTACAAAGTATTTAGCTAACCAAGCTGCAGATGCTCCCACCTGTGAGCAAAGCCAGTATAATTTATTAGATGCCTGACATAAAAATATGCTAAACATACTGAGGTCAGTTTTTGATGCATAAGCAGTTTCTCTGCTATCCTGATCTCAAGTCTGTGGGGGGAAAAGGTAACTTGCATGCCAAATGAGATAAATTCCACAATTCTCAGACTGTATTTACAAAAAGTATTTACAATACTTGCACATGTATTTTATGCAAGTTGGCTGACTTCAATTATTCCTATAATGAAACAAATCTAAGCAGGGTAAAAGTTAGTAAGAAAGAAAGAAAAGTTTTTCTTAGCTCTGATTGGCAGGTTAGTTACATAAAAGAACTTTTCAATAAAAAGTAGCCACCTACATCTCCTACGCTCCTGGATTCCTATAGCAATTTAACACTTGATTGCACTTAATGCATTTATCTATTGGTTTTTATCTCTTTGACTAAACAACAATAATAAGACTGTTAATAGGAGCAAAATTCAAGTAATATCAGACTGGTCTCACTTGAGATTAAATTGGAGTAAAATTATATGCTGGTGATTCCAATTTGAAAGTGCTACAGTGCCCTGTTATTCCCTAAAAAGCACAGGAGTACTTGTGGCACCTTAGAGACTAACAAATTTATTAGAGCATAAGCTTTCGTGGGCTACTGCCCACTTCTTCGGATGCATCACACCCAGGAGTTATGTGGGTTACATACTTCCCCTAGCTGAGCAAGTGCATCCCGAGCATCGGAGACTTCCCAGTTGAAATCCCAGACAAGCCCCCACTTGTAACACCGACAGACCCCGGTCGTCGGTGGGCAGGATCGAACCTGGGACCTCTGGAACTATATCCAGTGGCTATAGTAGACTTAGATTATCAGAAAGCCTTTGACAAGGTTCCTCACCAAAGGCTCTTAACCAAAGTAAGCTTTCATGGGATAAGAGGGAAGGTCCTCTCCTGGTCTGATAACTGCTTAAAAGATAGGAAACAAAGGGTAGGAATAAATGGTCGGTTTTCAGAATGGAGAGAGGTAAGTAGTGGTGTCCCCCAGTCCTATTCAACATATTCATAAATGATCTGGAAAAAGAGGTAAATAGTGAGGTGGCAAAATTTGCAGATGATACAAAACTACTCAAGATAGCTACTGTAAGTCACAGACAGACTGCGAAGAGATACAAAAGGATCTCATAAAACTGGGTGTCTGGGCAACAAAATGGCAGATGAAATTCAATGTTGAAAAATACAAAGTAATGCAGATTGGAAAACATAATCCCAACTATACATATAAAATGATGGGGTCTAAATTAGATGTTACCACTCAAGAAAAAGATCTTGGAATGATTGTGAATAGTTCTCTGAAAACATCCACTCAATGTGTAGTGACAGTCAAAAAAGCGAACAGAATGTTGGAATTTATTAAGAAAGGGATAGGTAATAAGACAAAAAATATCATATTGCCTCTATATAAATCCCTGGTACACCCACATCTTGAATACTGAGTGCAGATGTGGTTGCCCCATCTCAAAAAAGATTTATAGGAATTGGAAAATGTTCAGAAAAGGGCAACAAAAATGATTAGGGGTATGGAACGGCTTCCATATGAGGAGAGATTAATAAGACTGGGACTTTTCATCTTGGAAAAGAGACGACTAAGGGGGGATGTGATAGAGGTCATGATAGAGGATATAAATTAATGACTGGTGTGGAGAAAGTAAACAAGGAAGTGTTATTTACTCTTTGTCATAGCACAAGAACTTGGGGGCACCCAATGAAATTAAGAGGCAGCAGGTTTAAACAAACAAAAGGAAGTATTTCTTCACATAATGCACAGTCAACCTGTGGAACTCTTTGCCAGAGGATGTTGTGAAGGCCAAGATTACAACAGGGTTCAAAAAAGAACTAGATAAATTCATGGAAGATAGGTCTATCAATGGCTATTTGCTAGGATGGTAGGGATGGTGTCCCTAGCTTCTGTTTGCCAGAAGCTGGGAATGAGCGACAGGGAATGGATCACTTGATGATTACCTGTTCATTCCCTCTGGGGCACCTGGCATTGTCTACTGTCAGAAGACAGGATACTGGGCTAGATGGACCTTTGGTCTGACCCAGTATGGCCGTTTTTATGTTCTTATGGAGCTAAATGCACGAACCAGGGCCGCCCAGAGGATTCAGGGGGCCTGGGGTGTTCCCGGAGTGGGAGGACCCCCCGCCGCCGAATTGCTGCCAAAGATCCGCAGTGGAAGAAGCTCCGGGGGCCCAGGCCCCATGAGAGTTTTCCGGGGCCCTCAGAGTGAGTGAAGGACCCCGCTCCAGGGGCCCCGAAAAACTCTCGTGGGGCCCGGGGCCTGGGGCAAATTGCCCCACTTGCTTCCCCCCCCCCCCCCCAGGCAGCCCTGGCATGAACCTCTACTACATGAGTTAAAAGCCACATAGCCTTTAGTTAAGGCTGTAGAGCAGACTCATTAATCTCTCTCTAAGTGGTCTCGGTGCCACTAGATGGGACAGAACACCATACCCAGGAGGTGTGTGGGTTACACTGTCTTTCTAGGGGCCTTTCTAGGGGATCCTTTAGGATTTGTCTACACAGGGAAATTGACCAACATAACTATAGTGGAATAATTAATAATTAGCAGCTCCCCTATAAGCTTTAACTTGAGCTGCTAACTCAAGTTAAAAGATGAGTTGCTGGGTCTTTGTTTCTATTTTAATCCTGGTTAGCTAACTTGAGTTATGAACACACTTTTTTTACAGTGTAGGCATAAAATAAGACCTGCTGCACTGACATTTAAGCACTCTTGGGGAGACATGCTCTGCACTTAGGGCCCAGCACAGAGATGGAGTTTCCCCAAAGTATTATGTAGTGTGGAGAAGCTTCATCGGTGATTATTGAAAGAGACATATCAGTGGGACCTGGAGGATTGTTTTTCATTTTTGCTAGCAGATAGAATGCACATGGTCCTTTGCTCTCGTGATGGAAGAAGCCAAACAAACTCTTTTTCTCTCTACCACCCACATGTGCTAATTAGGTGCATCACGTAACTGTAAAATGCAACCGAGGAAACATTTTAAAGAGCATTAGGCTGTTTTGGAAGAACAACTTTCGCTTCCTTATTTCTGATAACCTGAATTTCCCTTTGGGCAGAACAAATGGGTCACCGAATGCTTGTGTTTACAAGGTAACTGTAATAGAGACGATGGTTACACATCTGCCTTGCACAACAAACTGTTTACAGACCTGGTGATTAGAGCTGTGATTGCAGTACATAGATAAACTAGACACTAGTTTTCATTTAGAAAAGTATGGGTCTTGATATCTGCCTTCTTAATCTATGGAAGGAGTTTTAATTTTTTTAATTTGTTGTTGGTTTTTGTTGTTGAACAATCTAATAGACTTATTGTTGATTACTCACTAGACTAATTTCTACTGGAACAGAAAGGTTTATGTTGGCAAACGAGGGGAGATACTATCAGAAATTCATTGTGTGGCATTTGCGTAACTGGATAGCAAAGTCAGTTCCAACTACAGTTCCAAAACACATATTAGATTAGCTGTACTTTTTAATATATACACTGAACTGGGAAAAAAAAAGCAGTTCACCGTGACAAATTACAGACAATGTTGAAATTAATAATGCATAATTCCAAACTGATGTGTTGATTCAACACATTTTAGTTACCATGATAATCCCACTGTATCCAACAAAGTATCATATGAATAATTACCTTCAGCCAGGACATTTTTTTTTAAGTCTGAGCAGAATATTGTTAGTTTGCAAACACATTTACTGTTCAAGTCTGTGATTAATCAGCTAGTGAGATCCTTTTTCCTTTCATAAAATCTTTGTGAATGCTTTGGTCTATTGAGATAAAGAATAATCTTTAAACCCTTTGTCTTACAGTAGTTTATTATGCATCTGATAGCCAAAATGGCACATAAAGTTGATTGTAATTGTTAATGATAACTAAAGAGTTCTACAATGCTGAGGTGGCTGTAGTATTATCAGTGAATGCTGCCTGTCAATGTTTGTTTATGGAGGGTTTCTTAATGCATCTAAGGATTAAGTACATAAAACCATTAATGAGCCTAATACACACATTTACTCCATAGCCCAGTAAAAGTATTGTTTCCAGGTTAAAAACATAAAACCGGCCATACTGGGTCAGACCAATAGTCCATCTAGCCCAGTATCCTGTCTTCTGACAGTGGCTAATACCAGGAGTTTCAGGGGGAATGAACGGAATAGGTAATCATCAGGTGATTCATCCCCCGTCGCCCATTCCCAGTTTCTGGCAAACAGAGGCTAGGGTCTGGGGCAGCAGGTTTGTATAATTTTTGGTGGTACCCAGAATGGGTCCAAGTCTCATTCCCCCCCCCCACACACACCTGCCTTGTAAGCTGATATATATATATTTTTAAATAATGTAAAAATGGACTGGAAACAGTAAGTGTTTAACAGTTTCCCTATATTGCACAATATCACTATCATAAGAAAAATATATTTAACTAAGAATATCAACTTTATTAACTCTTTTGAATACGGAAACAACAAAGCACTCTTGGATCAATAACCCTCAAAAGCAAATACTTTCTAAAATTAAAACAAAATGTAGCCCCTTCTTTTGCGATGTTCTTCAGGAGGCAGCAAACACTTTTTGTTGTTGTTCGGTGGGGGAGGGGGCTGTCCCTTGCCCAGTGTGGGGCTGGAGCAGTGACTGCGGGGGATGGTGGGGGCAGGGTGTCATGACACTCATCCAAGCCACAGCTGCTCAGGTCCAGGAAGCCCCCTCGCCTCCCCTGTGATGGGTGGCGGGGGAGAGGGAGCTGCCATCACATGTGCACCTCCTCCCCTGCTTCTGCCCCTCACCATAGCCTCACTGGGGGTGGGGGATGGACCTGCCCCTTGCCAAGTTTGGTGGTGTGTGCGGGCGGGGTGGGGGCAGGGTGTCATGAGTCTGACACTCACCCAAGCCCCAGCTGCTCAGGTCCAGACTCCAGGAAGCCCCCTTAGAGTCGGAGTCGTCTCCCGGTGGGTACTGGGGGTAGGGGCTGCCATCACGTGTGCACCTCCACCCCTTCTCCGTCCACAGGCGCAGCAGCTGCCGCTGGTGCTGCTCCCTTTGTTGTACCCAGCAGCGGCTGGCAAGGGAGTGCAGTGCAGAGTGGCAGGGCAGCTGCATGCTGCCCAGGGCGCAGGCAGGGACGCTCTGGGGGAGGCATGCGGGAGCAGCAGGCAGGGCCGGGGGAGGCACGAAGGGGCAGCAGGTGGGGCCAGAGGTCTGGGCCCTGAATATTGGAGCACGGGCACTACGGGCCCATATAACTCGCCGCCCCTGGCTAGGAACACTTCAGAGCATGGTTTTGCATCTCTGCCTATCCTGCCTAATAGCCACTGATAGGCGTATCCTCCATGAATTTATCCAGTTCTTTTTTGAACCAGATTATATGCTTGGCCTTCACAACATCCTCTGGCGAAGAGTTCCTGAGGTTGACTGTGTGTTGTGTGAAGAAATACTTCCTTTTGTTTGTTTTAGACCTGCTGCCTGTTAATTTCATTTGGTGACCCCTAGTTCTTGTGTTATCAGAAGGAATAAATAACACTTCCTTATTTACTTTCTCCACACCAGTTATGATTTTATAAACCTTTATCATAACCCCTCTTAGTCATCTTTTTTCCAAGCTGAAAAGTCCAAGTCTTATTAATCTCTCCTCATATGGAAGCTGCTCCATACCTCTGATCATTTTTGTTGCCCTTTTCTAACCTTTTCCAATTCCAATCTATCTTTTTTGAGACGGGGCGACCACATCTGCACATAGTATTCAAGATGTGAGCGTACTATGGATTTCTATAGAGGCAATATGATATATTCTGTCTTCTTCTCTATCCCTTTCTTAATGATTCCCAACATTCTGTTCACTTTTCTGACTGCCGCTGCATACTGAGTTGATGTTTTCAGAGAACTATCCAGAATGACTCCAACATCTTTTTCTTGTATGGCAACAGCTGATTTAGACCCCATCATTTTATATGTATAGTTGGGATTATGTTTTCCAATGTGCATTACCAACATTGAATTTCATCTGCCATTTTGTTGCCCAGTCACCCAGTTTTATGAGATCTCTTTGTAACTCTTCACAGTCTGCTTTGGACTTAACTATCTTGAGTAGTATCTGCAAATTTTGCTACCTCACTGTTTACTACTTTTTCCAGATCATTTATGAATATGTTGAATAGGACTGGTCCCAGTACAGACCCCTGGGGGACACCACTGTTTACCTCTCTCCATTTTGAAAACTGACCATTTATTTCTACCCTTCGTTTCCTGTCTTTTATCCAGTTACTGATGCATAAGAGGACCTTCCCTCTTATCCCATGACTGCTTACTTTGGTTAAGAGCCTTTGGTGAGGGACTTTGTCCAAGGTTTTTGAAAATCTAAGTACACTATAACCATTGGATCACCCTTGCCCACATGGTTGGTGACCCCCTCAAAGAATTCTAGTAGATTGGTGAGGCATGATTTCCCTTTACAAAAACCATGTTGACTCTTCCCCATCAAATCTAATTACAGATCTAATTACAGATGTTCATTAATTACATCCAAGTTCTTTTATAAGTATAAAAGCCCTTTTAGACTGTAAGCACCTCAGAGCTAGAATTGTCTTTTGTTATGTGTTTGTACAGTGCCTAGCACAATAGAGTCCTGATATAATTGGGGTCCATAGAGACACTGTTATACAAATATGAATATAAACTTCATATGAAAACATAGGGATAGCCTCTTGTTTTATTGATACTCAGTTACTTGATGTAATGTTTTTCTTTTAGTTCTGTTCATAAAGAAAAAAGTATTGTCTTCTATCCCTTTAAGAAGGTTGTCTTGGTATGTTGCATTATCTATTTTGGGTGAAAAGAACAAGGAGTACTTGTGGCCCCTTAGAGACTAACAAATTTATTTGGACATAAGCTTTTGTGGGCTAAAACCCACTTCATCAGGTGTGCAGTTTTCTCTTCGACAGACATTGCTTGTAACTATCTCATGAACCTTTTTAAACGCTTTTAAAATGCTTTGTAATGAGGTTTACTTTTGTCTTGGGTGTGGCTTGTTATTTATAGTAAAAATGTTCCATACGCACTATAAACCTGTCACCCCTTCTATTTTGCACATACAAAGGATACTAACCTTTTGAAACAACATGTGATACAGCAGATAGATCTAGATGACACCCTCCCAATTTAAGTGCCATGTTCTGTTATATAACAGATTTCCTGTCTTTAATTATAGATAGGGTGTTACCTAGTGCTCCCACTGTTATTACTGCTATTTTCTTTGTTCAATAGCAGATGAACTTGAACTCTCTTCAGTTTAACTCAAACTGAACTCTGTCCATTTCTTGGTGTGGGTTTGTTTTTTTTCCTTTGATGGCTACTCTTTGAGAACATTGTGTGGTAAGACATTGTCACGACTAATTCCACCCCTGTGACTTTGTTCCAGGAACTTGCATTGAAATGGTTAAAACTAAAAAAATGACTCAAATACAGGTCATTTAAAAGTTGAACTTTATTCTTCTTGGTTTGCAAATTTAAACTTTCTTATGACTTAGCTTAGTAACAATGTGTTATAACCTATTTTGAGACTTATAATTATATATTAGAAAAACTGGTAGTCAGGGATGTGTCAGAGGAACGTTGGTGTTACTGGAGCCCGTTTAAAGATGCAATATTAACACCCACCTTGCCTTTCTTACCAAATTGAAAAAGTTTGATGACTTGGTTGCCAGTGCCACCATTATAAATAAGACCTACCCAATCCATTGATGTCACTGGTCAATCACAATTTAGGTACTTCCAAAGTTTGTCTCTTCCCTTCTTCAACCGCCTCTTCCATTCTCCAGTTCAATTGTTTCTTCCTCTCTTAGGCCAGTTTCAGACTTGGTGGCTCCTGCTTAATGCTGTGACTACACAGTGAATTTTTAAACAAAAGGAATTGTGAGGGAAACTTTATTCATCATAGATAACACCTTTTTAAAAGGCTGCAAGTGCACCATTTGCAGAAACACTTCAGAAGCGTTTCTGTGTTGCCAATGCTGGTGTCTTACCTCCACTGCCTCTCCATGGGAAGTTCCACAGGTTCCATTTTGAGGAAGACCGATCTTACTGTGACAGAATACGCAACATAATGCTGTAAGGACCAGTACAGAAAAGAAATGTAAATGGAAATGATCTCAAACTTACTATTTTTGCATTCATTGTTAAAAACAGTTTGAGGAGAGGGTCAGTGGATTTTAGATATCTCCCATGTTTGCTAGAAGCTTATTCCCAAGAGAGTTGGGCTTTTGAAGAAAACTCATTTTGGAAACAGTTCAAGGAAAATAATATTTTTAAGTACTGGTTTTTCTGGGTGGGTAAGAATGTTACTCCTCATAAGATCTTGAGTAGGAGTACAAAGGTTATTTGACCTCTATATTTGGCACTAGTTCTACCCCTGCTGGAATACTCTGTCCACAATTCAAGAAGGACGTTGATAATTTGGAAGAGGGTTCAGAGAAGAGCCACAAGAATGATTAAAGGATTAGAAGACCTGCCTTGTAGTGACAGACTCAGGGAGCTCAATCTATTTATCTTAACAAAGAAGGTTAAAGGGTGACTTAATTACAGACTGTAAGTATGCACATGGGGAGCAAATATTTAATAATGAGCTCCTCCGTCTGTCAGAGAAAGGTATAACATGATCCAACAGCTGGAAATTGAAGCTTGACAAATTCAGACTAGATATAAGGTGTTAATTATTAACATTGAGAACAATGTACCAGTGATCATGGTGTTTTCTCCATCACAATTTTAAAATCAAGATTTTAGATTTTTTTTTTTTTAAGGTCTGATCTAAGAATTATTTTGGGGAAGTTCTTTGGCCTGTATTATACAGAAGGTCAGACTAGAAGATCACAGTAGTCTCTTCTGATCTTGGAATATCTGAATCTGGAATTTGCCTTAGGTAAACTTAGAAGCCTAGTAAATGTCTACAAAATGAACACTTAATACTGAAAAAATTAGGTTTATCTTTCCGTAAATCAATATCCTCTTCAAAAGTGTTGCTGAAAGAGTCCACTTACAAAGCTAACAAAAGCAGAACAGAAATCAATGTGCCGTCACTTATGGCCCTCCCACATTTCCCTTGTTTTTGATATGGTTTTATTACCTCGCTGTACTATTTTGTGGCTATGGAGAGTTGCTAAACCTTTGTTGATAACATGAAAGCCAACTTATTTCATGTTTAAACTGCTTTTCAGCTTGATTCTTGTACTGAACTGCCTTGCTTATTTTATTAGCTTTCATATATTGCACTCTGTTTCAAGTGAATTATAACTTCAAAATTTAAAAAAAGCAAGCAAGATAACATATATAGATACTTCATGTATATTTAACTGAATTGTAATGTCTTGTGAAATGATGAACAAAAACTTTCAAGGTGACTTTATTGAATATCCAGGTTTAACATAATGTGCAGACGCCTACTAGCCAGTGGACAATCTGAAAGATGATAGGTTGCCCCCCCCCAAACAAGGTCAGTTCCCCCAGATTCTGGGAAAAGGAAAGAAGCTGGGATTCTTATTCGTGCTTTTCCTGTACCTGGTTTGGTGGTTCCATCTGAAGCCTCTACTCACCTGAGAAGGAGCACTCTCTCTTTTCTGCTACCATATCCCAGAGGCTTGTGTCCTGGGGGATTGGGGATGCCATTACTTTACCCATATCTCCCAACTTCCTGGCTGCTGCAAGGAGGATCCTGTGAGCAGGGCCGGCTCCAGGGTTTTGGCCGCCCCAAGCAGCCAAAACAAACAAACAAAAAAGCCGCGATTGCGAACTGTGGTGGCACTTCGGTGGGAGGTTCTTCGCTCCAAGCGGGAGTGAGGGACCGTCTGCCGAATTGCTACCGAATAGCTGGACCTGCCACCTCTCTCCGAAGTGGCTGCCCCAAGCACCTGCTTGCCAAGCTGGTGCCTGGAGCTGGCCCTGCCTGTGAGTCAAAGCATTTTCATGTTCTCCGGGCTTTTGTTAATAGCTTCAGCGCCTGCCTCTGCTAATGCCCATACTTTTACTAAGTACACCGCTACCTCGATATAACGCGACCCGATATAACATGAATTCGGCTATAACGCGGTAAAGCAGTGCTCCGGGGAATGCGCACTCTGGTGGATCAAAGCAAGTTCAATATAACGCGGTTTCACCTATAATGCGGTAAGATTTTTTTGCTCCCGAGGACAGCGTTATATCAGGGTAGAGGTGTAGTAGTAAAGTGAAATGGACGTGATTCTTTTCAGTTTCTGCACTTTGCTGCAGGGTTCTGAATAGCTCCAGTGAAACAGGCTAGAGTGTCTTTACTCTCACTCTTCTGCTGTTTTGGAAAGTCTGAGTAGCACCAGATGTACACAAGCTGACAGTAGATTGCTTGCTATATCTATATTTTAGGCAATCAAAGCACTTTACAGATTAATAACACCATACGTGTGTGTGTGTGTGTGTGTGTAAGTATTATACTCATTTTATAAGTGAGGAAACTGACACAGAAGTTTAGTATCTTGCCCAAGACTTCAGAGGGATTTTGATCTTGGACCATTAGTCCATACATATCTCTCCACTTCACTTTCTCTCTCTAACACGCAACTAAACATGACAGTGGTGTATTAACTACTTTTGCCTGCTATTTGGGCAGTATGTTTCTGGGAATTTGTCATGGAATGCTGGTGTTAACTAGTTATATAAAAAGAAAGCTAATGTTCTAGTGCTGCATTCCACTCATCAGCAATTCTAGCTCCACAGGTGATGAGTGAGCTATCTTCATAAGTTTGTGTATCTTGATTTTATCTATTTGTCATTTCTTGAGCTCAAACTTTTGTTGTGTTAGCCCCTTGAAATTTGATTCTGTTCTTTTGTTCCCCTCTTCTTTCACACATGTACACATTTATACAATGTGGGAACTCAAGCCATATTTTCATTCATTGCTGCAGTACATATGGAAGATGTCCCCATGGAAAATGACTAACTTGAATGTCAAGTGGATGCTGTTGGAGCTCATTGACACTGATGACATGCAGCGATCTCAGGTTGACAGATAGCAAGCCATTTGCTGACTAGCTGCAGAAAACATGCAAGAACGGTGACTTACATTGACTTTTGTAGAGTAGGTAAATAGCACTTTGTTCTGTGTTGTCAGCCTGTATTGATTCAGAAACTAACGAACAGGGCTGGCTCTAGGTTTTTTGCCGCCCCAAGCAAAAAAAATTTTGGCTAGGACCCAGGAGGGCAGAGCCGGGGGACTGCCCAGCAGAGGGCTGAGGAGCCGGGGCCCCGCTGCTATGGCCCCGCTGCTGCTGCTGGCCGCCCTGCCGCAGTCCCTAGGTGGCTCGGGCCGCTTCACCCAGCCCCGGCTGCAGCGCTGGTGGGGGGCAGCGCTGGTGGGCGGCCGCCCTGTGGCACCTGCAGGCGGCTCCGTGCGCCCCGCGGGGCAGCCCCCAGCCCAAGTGTCCCGCGCTCGGAGCCTGCCCGGCCATAAGGTGCGGGCGCTGTTCTCCGATGTGAACCTCAGCGGCCCCAGGGCGGGCCCCCCCCCCCATGCAAGACGCGCTGCTGCTGTCAGGGCCGGCTCTAGGCTTTTGCCGCCCCAAGGAAAAAAAAAAAGACTGTCTGGAATGCCGCCCCTGAAAATGTGCTGCCCCAAGCACGTGCTTGGTTTGCTGGTGCCTGTAGCCGGCCCTGCTAATGAAAGGTGGCAGTCTGTTTTAAAAATACCTATGTGAAACAATTTGGTAGTTCCCAATGGACAAATGTCTGTATAACAAAAACCGCCATCAGAAGAGACACATGTTGGCCTTTTTATTGAATCTGCCAATCAGAGTTGCCAAAGATTGAATGGCTGTGAACGCTGAACTACCCCTTCATCCCTTCAGATGATCAGTCCATGTCAGGCTGAGAGACAGTATAGAAGACTTACCGTATCCAGCACTATTAATTCAACACTTTTCATTTGCACTGAAGATATAATAGTCTAATATTTCTTTCTGAAACCTCCTTTCTTTTGTTTTTCTGCAGTGTTCAGTGATTGGGTTGGGTAAGGATAACCTCACTGTTTGAAAAGGGGTAGCAGTGAAAAGCTTTATTTGCAATTACACCGCCATGCGTTCTTTTTTAGGAGTATTTTTCATTGCTGTGCAGTTACCTTGAGCTGAGTCATATGTCTCGGAGGCTATTTTCTAATGGCTTGGGACCTCTCAACTTTTGATATGCATGTGCATATACTTATGTGCTGCTGCAGCTAATTTGCCAGTGCACACATCAGTATGCCTCATGTGTCAAAGCAAAATTGAGACTTATCTACATTCTGCAAATGCATTTTAGGCTTCAATAGCTTATCCTACAAAATTTCAGTGTACAAACACTGGGACATATGCTATCAGTCTGTGACAGAACTGCATTGGAAGTTATAAATGTGTTTTTGTTTGTCTTTAAGGCAGAATAACTCTTTCAATACATTTTGGAAATGTAACACATAATTTCATAAGAAATGTATTGGAACTTCATTTGAAATAATTAAGAATTAGCATATAATTGTAATATAATAATTCAAAACCACAATACATAGTATAACTAGGTTATTCAACTATCAAAGTTACATATTCTCATTTTAATTTGCTGCTGGCTGTATATGCAGCAAAATTTCAAATTTACTCTTTGGCCTTGTATTATACATATATTCATCTCTTTTGTATTATATCAATACATAAAGGAGCACGGATACAGCAAGGTTAAGTGTTTACATATTGTGATCGCCAGGAAGTGGTATAAGGAAATTTGAGTGTTACCAGGAAATGATTTTATAGTCCCTGCCTGCCTACTTCAGTTTTTTTTGCAATTTAACTCCTATAAAATTCATAAGACTTTAAAAAGGTTTGTTCTTTTGAGGATCACAGAAATATTTTAAAAATAGCTTCCCTGATGATTTTACTTAGTTACTTCAGCCTATCTGGTGCAAGGAAAAGCTGGTAATGACTATAAGAATTTAACATAACAAGGAGAATACATTACATTTAACAGTTTTAAGGTTACTTTGCCATACTACTGCAGTCAGGGAAGTCTTGTTCTGTCCTGTTTCTGGAGTCTTGTCTATCTTGGTTGCTTTTATCTGCATTAAACTGATTTGTGCATGCATCTAGACCTCTTATAATCTTCTTTCATTTTGCAACACTAGACTCTTAAGATGTTTGATCTTTAGCCAGCACTATTCAGTGGGAGCAAATCTACAGTTCACTGATCTACTGTAGAACTGCACTTCACAGAACAGAGTTCTTCCTGCACCAGTTCATTGGTTCAAATAACAAACAGGGTAACTGTGATTTGGCTGAAACGACACATCAGGCATCATTCTTGAGGGGATGTGTAGCAAGCACAAGAGTTCATTTGTGTGACAGAAGCAATTTCATCTACTGGTATTTCTTTTGGTTCAATAATATATGAAGCTGTACCCCAAAGATGAAAAATTTTTGAGATGAAGTTCACATGGAGGATTTACTTAAAATTTAGAAATATTTGCATGTTCCTAAAGATTTCTGTTGAGGGAACTCTCGTTAACAGTGTCAAAAGATTTTTAGAAGGTAATGGGGGGAGAAATTTTGCACAGTTAGTAACTTGCATTTTAGTGTGCAAAATGCTACAATAGTTCATACTCCCGTAAATAATTATTCTCTACAGTCCACTTTTCAGATTATGTTGTTGAAAGCTTTTCCTACTTTTAGCCTTTGTGTGTGTGTGTTTTATTTATATATATATATATTGTGTGTGTGTGTTTTATTTATATATATATATATATTTAGGTCTGTTCAAAAATATTTTTCTTAATTAAGGTCAGGCTGTGCAAAAGTGACCAGTGATTTTTGGGTGTCTCAATTTCTAGATGCCCAACTTGAGACACCTCAAGGGGACCTGATTTTTTCATAAAGTACTGAACATCACTCCCTGGAAATAAGGCCCCTTTGAGATGTTTCAAATTGGATATCCCAAAACTGAGGTGACTAAAATCACTAGTCATTTTTGAAAGTCTTGGCCTAAATGTCAGAAAACTCCCTATGGCATTTTTTTAAGCTTTCCATTTTTTATTCGTCTATACATCAAAAGGAAAATGAAGCGGTGATTCTCATTTTCAAATGACTTCTTTGCTGATTGATATCAGTTTAGCAGTTTCGTAGCCTGTCTCCTTCCTCTACATTCAGCAGAAGCCTATCATTTAAGCTGATAAAAGATCAAGGTCTTACAGTTAAATGAGGCGCTCTTACCAGTATGTGTCAGTTTTTGTCTTCTTAAAATGTGAAATAAAGTTTAATGGTCCTTAGCTTTCTGCCCAACTCAAATTCTTTTTGATATTCCTGTCTGTTAGAAGTATATAAAGCTCTGAAAACAAGCCTGTATTTGATGTTCTGAGGAAATAAGAAGAAATTAAAATAAGTGGAGTGAAGATGGGGGAGGGGGGCATGGGAAATAAGCAGTATATCACTTGTTAAAAGTAATTTCTTTTAAAAGAAGATGTTTGTCAGAGATAACAAAATATTGTTCGTCAAATGATTTGTCTATTGTTCATCAAATGATCAGTAGAAACAGTATGGTTCAAAGAGCCTACCTTTTAAAAACGATTTTTAACTTTTGCTCATATTAAGTGTATCTGACGCCTTTAAATTTAATTACGTTTAGCCATAACCAAGTTCTCACACTGTTCTCCTTATTTTAGACATTTGTAGTGTTGGGATATTAACGTTATTATGCTTTAGAACATCTCCAAATTCCATAAGTCATATTCATCAGAATATGATGAAAATCTTAAAAATATAATGAGTCAAATCCTCAGCTGGTATAGATGGGTGTGGCTTCATTGACTCACTTCTGATAGCTTCATGTTTTTGATTTTGAGTTAGCCTTTGAATATAAAACAAGAAAATATTTCACATTAAATGTGTTTTTCCAGAAGACATGATCTTTTCCTTCCCTTTTGATGAGTCATTAAAACAGCAGGATCAGTGGATAGTGGATCCAAATTTGTTCGCTTAAATTACATGCAGATGTCCATTGCATGTGTTTATTCAATTGGTTGTGTGACCTAAAGAAAGTACACAGAAATACATATACAAATGACACTGAGCAAAATTAGGAGCTGTGTTTTGATAACTTGACAAAAAAATTTCTCAAGGGATTTATCTGCTTAAAGGATATATGATTTTAAATGATAATGTTCTAAACGTTAATGAGGGGCAATGCATGTAATTTTATGCAAATATTGGAAATTTTTATAAAGTAATAGTACATGAACTGAGAGAGCCTGGAGATTTATTGATGAGAATTGTTTTTTAAACTGTCTTTCTCCTCTCTCTTCCTACCCAAGAAGAAACTTGTTAGCCTCCAGATGGAAAAACTCTCAAGGAGGTAGTCTGCTGATCTGATCATGAGACTGGGACCTAATCTTGTGAGCCCTTCAAAAGCAGAGCTTCTACTGATGTCAATGTGGGGGAGGGGTGAACGTGCACATGGAGATCTTGCAGGATGAGGGTCACAAGTCTGAAATTTCAAGACTGCTATTCAATTTGCATTTCTGTGTCACTAGTTATCCTCGGTGTATTATCTGAGACATTAAAAGCAGCAATAGCATAACACAATGTTTTCTTAATACAGTGCAATCACTATTTTCCAAACTCCAGTCAAGTGAAGGTTGTCTGGTTCCCAAAGGAACTGACTGAAATTCTGCTCTTGTGGGTCAACTAAGATCAGCAGGAATGAAGCTTCTAGCTTCAGTTCTGTAGAACTAGTGAGCTCAGAAGGGCTAAGAGTAAGCTCATGTGAAGTTCCTGCACAGTTTCTTTCCTACAGAACATGGGACCTTTTCAAAATCTTATTTTGAGGCCTCATTTCAGCAGTGCTTCTATACTCTCAGGATCTTTGCCCGCTATTGCTTAATTTCTGCTGGCTTAGGAGTTCCCAGTTAACTACCCTGCCTCTTTCATGAGGACCTTTCAAAACCTTTGTTAATGAAAGTTTACAATGAAATATATATTTTTAAAAGTCCCCCAATAAATACCTACAGTCTGCTTTGTTTTCTTGACCGAAGCATGTACACTTGGCACTAATCAAGACATTTTGGAAGACAAAAAAAGCACAACATCATTGTCGAAAGTCTACAATCATCCCTCCCTCACATGTACTGCGCATTTTCTCCTATAGGGAACCTCATAGCCACAACAGCCCTGCCCATTCTAGTAAAACTTATTAGTGATTATCTTAATCACGTTGATTGTAGCAGCAAAAGAGTGTCATTCACACTTGGTAGCACTTTTTCTTAAATAACTGTTCTACCTGTTTAAATATATTAACTGCAAAGTATTATTCAAAGATGAATGACTTGCCAAAAAAAAAAAAAAAAAAAAAACCACCAAAACCCCTCAAGATATAGATTGTTGGGCTGGTGTGCATCTCTCAACTTCTGAGACTTGTACTATATAGCTTGCTGTTGCTTCCTGTCATGCATTGTGGCTGCATGGGGAGGAGTTCCTGCAGAAAAGTGGAGAGGAGAAAAAGGGGCCACATTAGTATAAAGAGGATTAAGAAACTACTTGAAATTTGAGTACAGTACAATTATAAAGTACCTCATGGTGTGGTGTTGCTTTTTTGTGCATCATCAGGTATGTCAGGAGCTATGTTACTTTATTGTGTGTGTGTGTGTCTGTCTGTCTTTTGTGCACAAAAATTTCACAGATTTTTGTTTACTTAAATGCACGGCAGGATTTAAAGTCAGATAGCCATGCAACCCAGGGGTTGTTTAGGGAGTATAGTTATTTATGTAAGGGAAGGATGTACTTAAAAACATGAATATGTAACATGCTATAATACTGCCTAAAGAAAGAGGTTTTTTTAATTGTATTTATTTTTTGTAGTTCTGCTGTAAAATGAGAGAAGATGTGATTTTAAAAAAATACGAAGGGCCTGTTTCTGCAACCCTTATGTGAGGACCACCATTTTGTCAAACAGTGGAGACTGAACTGAATAAAGAGTTAGATTCTGAAGTGGAGAGTTGTAAAATAGATTCATACTTTCTGGATTGGGCACAGAGGAAGATATATAATACATATTGAACAGTAGTTACACTTACTTGCATTAGGTAGCTTTTAACCATGTGACTATTTCCATTGATTTCAATATGAGTACTTGGTTAAATACTACTTATCATGAGTAACAGGTGTTTGATCAAGTCTGAAGTGGGCAAAGTTTAACTACTTTACTGGTCTAATTCCAGAAGTCCTAATATGATCTTTCCAGTTGGACGACTAGAGAACTTCTTATTAAATGAGGCTATCTTCAAATTACTTGCATGTTTTGCTTTTTTTAAAGCTGATTTAATTCCTGGTAGGATATTTGCAAATTAAATATTGACATAAAAGTTGAAGCATGTGGTATTCTTTATCATTAGTCAGGTCTTGTCAATGTATCCTTCATGGGTTTAATTTATCCTCTGTGTTTTACCATATATATGCAGTATAGAGAACACATAAATTATCTTCTGATGGGTTCATTGTCTGTATTTGTGCTGGCAATACTGCAGCTAGTATTTTACAATGTGGTCATTACATTAGATAGGAACATGTTTGTTCTTTGTTTATTATAAATGGACAGCAACAAAAAATGCTAAAATCTATCACATTCAAGGAAGGTAGTGGAAGTTTAGGGCTTGTTTCTGCCAACCTTACTCATGTTGCCAAGCACCGAATTTGGTGAAATAGCCACAGTACTAGTCCATGTATATTGGTGGCAGAATCAGTCCCATAATATGAAGCAGAATGGGTCAGTGACCCTACACAATCGTTCAGAAGACTCTTTCAGATCCAACATAGAAATAATTAAGCAACTACATGATAATTAAATGTTTGGATTGGGCTTCTCATACCAATATTAAGAATAGTGAAGTGATGCCTATTCAGTTAGGATCCTATGTTTTGTTAGCAGTAAACGTTATTTACAATGTTTTTCTGAAACTTTAACTCACAGGAATAAATCCACAGTTGAGCTTTTGGAAAGTATTACATGGTTTTTTGAGACTAAATTTACCCTTTTTCAGGACCTGCCTTAAATTTTATTGGTAGGAGATAAGAGCTGCGGTTCTTTTACTTATGTAATTACACATTGCCAGAGTCTTGTAAAATCATTCATCATATCTCCTATGTGCATTCACTGTTGCTGATTTAACAAAATACACGTGCAGGTGTAAAAACCTTCACTTTTATTAAATAGCTAGGAATTCTGTGAAAATAAATAAATATAACACTTAATAATGCTGTATACAGTATTGTATGATTGTGGTTGTCTGTCATGCATATGTGGATGCATATAACTACTCAGTCTGTGCATTACATTGGGTATTTGCAGTTACATGAACAATTTTGTGTGCTTACCTTGAAAAACTTGGCTGTAACAAAGGGGGAAATAAAAAAACTTTAATTCAGAATAGACATTGCAATGAGTCACTACAAAGAAAGCTAAATTGTTTTTCTGTAAGTTATAACCTGTATCTTCAGTGTAGCAATGTTATAGCTTGCACATAATTCTTTGAAAAAAGTTACATGAAGTAGTTAGATCAAAGACTAACTACAGGAACTGTCTGTGGTTTTAAATATATCAGCACAGCCATGTTGAATGCAGAATATTGAGATAGCAGAGACAGAGCAAAATACTAGACCAGTAATTAGGGCACTACCAAATTCACGGCCATGAAGCATCACAGACCGTAAAATCTGGTCTCCACCTGTGAAATCTGGTCTTTCATGTGCTTTAACCCTATACTATACAGATTTCATGGGGGAGACCAGTGTTTTTCAAATTGGGGGTCCTGACCCAAAAGGAAGTTGCAGGGGGGTAACAAGATTATTTTAGGGTGGGGGTTGCGGTATTGCCACCCTTACTTCCATGCTGCCTTCAGAGCTGGGCAACCAGGGAGTGGCAGCTGTTGGCCGGGCGCCCAGCTCTGAAGGCAGTGCTCTGCCAGCAGCGGTGCAGAAATAAGGATGGCAATACCATACCATGCCACCCTTACTTCTGCACCTTCACAGCTGGGCGGCCAGAGAGGGGTGGCTGCTGACTGAGGGCCCAGCTCTGAAGGCAGCAGTGCAGAAGTAAGTGTGGCAGTAACATACCATGCTATCCTTGCTTCTGTGCTGCTTCTGGCAGTGGCTCTGCCTTCCGAGCTTGGCTCCTGGCAAGCAGACTCCGTTCTCCAGCTACCCAGCTCTGAAGGCAGCATCGCTGCCAGCAGCAGCACAGAAGTAAGGGTAGCAGTACCGCAACACATCCCCCCGCACGCACCTACAACTCCTTTTTGGGTCAAGACCCCTACAATTACACCACCAGCTATTTAAATCTGAAATTTCACGAAATCATGAAATTTATTATTTTTAAAATCCTATGACCATGAAATTAACCAAAATGGACCATGAATCTGGTAGGGCTTTACCAATAATGGATGACTGCAGCTGCCTAAAATGTAAGTCTGGTTGAATCTCACATACAAGCCTAGTTTAGAGAAATTATTTAATTCTGCTACAAATGCAGCAACATGTGCAGTCTCTCTAGTGATGAGAATCCTGCAGGGGATTCTCAATGCTTGAAAGGGTTCTCTTGAATCAGTCAAAAAAAAAAAATCCCATGTGTAAAAGTTGTTATATAATGAAATAAGCCAGATAGATCCCTCTTATTGGGAGAAAGCTAGAGGCATAGTTTCACACTCACATACTAACTACTTAAGAGATTTTCTTTCTTTGTTTCTTCACTTTTCCAGCTGAGACAGAGTACAGCTAAACTGCAGCCCCTCTTACTCAGGAACCAAGTAGAAATGGCTTCAGCTCATCCCCTTAATCAGATGGGATAAGCTTGGCCAATAAGGGTCACATGTGAAATAACATGTGTGACTTGCCACATGTGACCTAGCTGAATGAACCGGGCTTGAACTTCAAATAAATGGTTAACAGCTGCCAGTAAATTCACTGATATCCAGATAGACCAAAAGGTGTTTATGGTATCATCAAGGATACAAACACAACTTGACCTAGTTTGTAGATACAGGGAGAGCACTGGTCAAGACTATTGAATACTTTTTCTGTTTGAGATAGAGCTAGCATGGCTCTGTAATAAATTCCTTCTCCCTGAATAGACAAGACTAGAATCTGCAACCTCTTCTAGGTCAGATTTCCAGAGACACTGGAATCCAGGGCTATGGAACAACTATTTGCACATTCACTGGTTGAATTACTTGGGAGCTCAACACCCAAAGAATTGATCTGATACAAATAGTGCTTGAAAAGAAGGTCTTATCTGGGAAAAGAGTAGCAAAAGATGTAAATTTAAGTATGTTTGGGACTACTTTAATTTACACCTTCTCTCTCCTTGGTGTATTAGACCAATTCAGAATTCCTTAGATACCAGGAGTGTGTACGTATTCTCAGTTGTTAACTTTTAAGCATTGTTTGTGTTGCAGAAGTTTCTAGAGGCCCAAATTACCTCTGAATTTGGCTTGAGGAGTCTATTGCAAACCATGAAATAGATTTAAACATATTTAGCTCTCAGTTAGATTCTAATAATTTGTACTCTTCCTTGCCTTCCCAAAAAGGGACAGGAGAAGAGAATAAATAGTCCAGTCCTCAAATAAAGCTTTGCTGCTCCTTGTCCTTCCAGCATCCCGTATATGCCCACCTATTTCCTGTTAGTTACACACAGTGAATGAGATTTTCATTGTTCATTTTGTTACTTTGATGGCAAAATCTCAAATCCATCTCACATTACAAAGACAAAAGAATAAATCTCACTTTTCACGTTCAAAGTTGGATGGCAGAGGATGCTCTTTCCTGCTGCCATTTTCCTGGCAGGGTTGTGAATTTAGGTAGCCAGCTTAGAATTACAAAGAGATTTGGACCCTGTTTTCATAAGGGCCTGTAATAGCATTCATTAGATTTTCGGTAAAATCAAAACAGACAAATGTATGTTTCTTGTAGTTGATATAAAAACTTGTGTAGCTTTTAGTTGAATCCTCTAACCGTTCTTGGCCATGCACATACCAATATATAGACACCATGGTGGCCAGCTAACTGCATGCATATGGGATCGTACTAGAACTTGCAAATAGCTGTTAAAAATACTTAGTCTATTGCTGGACCCTAGAGGGAATCTCCATTAGTTATCAATAGGAGTAGGACTTAAATTAAATGTTCAGGTCCTGAATCAGGGAACAGGAGAATTGCTGTGTCGGAGATTTGATCAGGTCTTGCATATTCTAAACAGTAGAGGGCAGTAGAAACATACACAGAAGCTAATGTATTACAAAATTTTAAAGGTTTTTGGTTCTGTTTAGAGTTCAAGTGAATTATTTGCACCAATATTATATAAAGAACTGATATATTAGCGGTTAGAAGATTGGGTAAATTGTTCTTTTATGCTTTTCTTCATTCTGTATTAGAATCTGGTATTAGCCTATAAAATTATGGCCCTGTGGGTATGTACTTTGCATCATTAAACCTTCAAAGAGACATTGTGCTGTGAGCAAATCTACTTCAGGATCCTGTGGGGTTTCCCATGCCCTCAGGACTGCCTTCAAAATCTCAGGGCTTTCACTGGTATAATGTGAAAGTACCACTAAAATACAAAAGAGGAGGAATAAAGAGATGAGTCCTGTCCATGCAGGCCTCAAAGAAGACTGTTCTGAGACTCACTTGTATTTGGATCCACTTGAAGTGGGAGACATGTTATTTTTTCTCTTTTTTAAAAGAACCCTATTTGTTAGATTTTAATCAAATAGCAATGAGAAACCTTGGGATGGGGGGAGGTGGTCATCCAAGGGGAAAATCATAGGCTTTTTGTTAGCCATTGTAGGAAGGTAGGCTCATAGGATTAGCATGACATGGTCTGTTCATCCCCCTTCACTCCTCACACAAATAAAGAGCTGTAATTAAGAACTTTGTATTGTATCAGTTAATACAAAATTCCTTTTGGCATCTGTAACTTTTATTTCATCGTAGAAACTTGAATACCAGTACAGTAGTAATATGATAAGATGTAAAATGGCTAATCTTACATGAGCCCTTAGTCTTCTTCTAGTACCACAAAGCAAGCTGGCATTAAGCTGAGTAATAAGACACCACTGCTGCCTGTTGTGGTTCATTTCAAAAGTCTGCTTTGTGATGTTATATCCTACCATCTGTGGCAGGAAATGTTAAATTAGTAATTATTCAACAAACCTTATAATGGAAGAAGATTAATCTTTTGGACAGGTAATTTTATACCCAATTTAAATTGGATCCAAAACAAATTTTGTGTGTGTTAATTGAGAACCACATGTATAAAACACTTGGGTTAGTATAGCTCATTGTTACACTGAAGAGACCAACCTACCCAAAATATAAACTTTTAAGTTTCTAACTTGATGCTGATTTTACTTTATTTTGGAGCTATATCATCCATGAAACTTCTGCCTATCTGAAATTAATATATTTATAATCCCCCGAGAGCCAGAATGGTACTGAACACATTTCAATGGTTTCTTAAAGTACATACCTTTATGTACATTTCACAGCCCACTATAATATAGTGCATCTTGACATTCTTTTATTTGGCAAAATATAATCACATTTTGGAATATGATGCAAAACCCAGCTTCTGACACAGATCTTTTTTCCCCAATAACAATGTTGGAGAGCAATCCAGCAGTCTTCTGGGACTTGCAATTTTTCAAGTGATTTAAAATAAAGTGCTGCAGTCCCTTTTTTGACCTAGTAGGGTTAAATCCTGATTTACGTGAAGGGCATGCTTTAGCAATAGGAGCAGACTGGTTTTCTTAAACGTAGTTATTTTGGTGCAATTTTGTGTGAGACACACTTGTATTTTGGGAAAAAAAATGGCTAAAGTAGATTTGTTACTTCCTTCCCCATCACGGGATATTTTTTATCTAGTTATTTTCATACATCTTGTATTTCCTCTCCCAGGTGGTAGTATATAAATCTCCGGTATCGATAAAATAAACCTGGTGATGAAGAGAGGATGCCAATCCATGCTTCCTGTAACAATGTCTCATTACTCTAATTCCTGTAATTAAATCATTGCTTTTTTATATAATTAGATATCTTACTTTCTCATCTCCTGTAAGATAATTACTGAGAAGAACAATTCTATCTTGATATATTGAGACCAGGAAGCATTCTGCTTTTAGCCTGCCAGTGATGTTGACCCACATGGTGTGAAAGAAGGGCACTTAGTAGCACCTGCTATATACTTAAAATTGCTAACAGCATGTGTTCTAAAACACAGTCATAGCTTTCCAAAACAGTCTCTGCCCAAAGGTGAATGTGTTGGGATTTCTATTGCTTGTTTGTTTGTTTTTGTGGAAAGAAATTAATCCCTTTGGGCTATTTTTGAGGTTGACAAGGTGGAGGGGGGGAGAAAGGAACACACTCTTTTAGCCAACAGTCCAGTGAAAACAGCTAAAGGTTGACACTTACCATGGATGCAGTATGAACTGAGAACTAGTGCTTTGGCTTGGTTTAAAAAAAAATATTTTTTTAACTGTCTGTTGGGCACAAAGAGAAGAAAATGTCCTTAAGTCTAGAGGTATACACTTGAAATGTGTACACTGTGTATATATGAGTAGCCAGTGCACACATTTTTGTGTGCAGAGAAGTCACAACGGGACAGGCGTGAATGCTTACTCACATGTGCAGACACACACACCCCTATTGCTAATATCTGCAATTGAAGCACAGATGAAAGAGGAGGCATCAAGGACTTAACACCCAAACCATTTCCTAGTGAGGATATAAATCAAAACTGTTCCAGACCTGTTTTTAATTTTAATAATTATACAACAAATAATAAAGAACAAATTTGTAGTGAGATAGATGCTACTTGACCACAGATGCATTATGCTGTTCTGGAAAACTTATGATTAAATAGAAAATACTGTGATTAAATAATATTGCAGTTATGACACTAATCAACTAAATAAAAGACATTTAAAATGAACGGGGATTATTCTCTCATTATCTCAGATTTTTCAAACAACACATCCGCCTATTGGACAAGGACAGGATATTGACTATAATTATGTCTTTCCTAGTTTTTGTTCGGAATTTAAAGTAGAGATAGGCTCGAGTCAGAAAATTCAGATCCAGATTTTAAATACTGCAAATTTCAGGGGTATTCAGATTTCGGATTACCAGTACTACCCCAATATGGAGAGAGGATCCTAAATAGTATTGATTTATCTCAGTGCGAGACACTAATTTTCATGTATTTTCTAAATTTATCTGAGTCTGTTTCTTCTCATAGACCTCTGGAACCATATAATATTGAGGTTTCTTCTTGAGGTTTAATCTAGAAGAAAGTTGATACACTCTCAGAATGTAAGGTCCTTATAGTAATATTAACTTGTCCAGTTGGCTTATATAGAGTACATGTGTATATACAGATAATGTGTGATAAAAATTTAGTATCCTAACTTGTAATCAAAAGTATTATACATGTGCAATGCAGTCAATCTTGAGTTTCCATAAGGACCTTAACTTATCCATTCCATGACATGTTTGTGTTCAAATCTTCAATCATGTCCCATGAGTGTCCCTTTCTTGGCATGCTGATGGAATGATCCATGCTTGTTTATACAGCACATTCTGTTGTCTGGGCTTGTGATCTGTCTGTCACACTCCCTTTCCTATCCATAGGAATCTATAAGTCCTGTTCTTTATTTTCATTATAATATGTCAGTGTTACAGAACATGCTGAATTCTAGGTAATATTAATAGGAACTGGACATGCTGTCTGTGGATGGTATAAAAATTCGGTTCTTCCACTCTAGTGCTATCCTACCCTTATCAGCATATTTGCTTTTGTTGTCATATCATGTTACCTTGGATTTATATAATACTACATGATTTAAGAAAAGAGGATAACCTAATACTTAATGTGATATGATGCAACTAGAATTTTTCTATGTGTTTGTTGTTCAAGCAGTGCACACAATCAATATTTTAATATGGTAGGGACACTGATTACTTACTACTTAAATTACCTTAGGAAGCTCAGGTTTTTGTTATTATACAGCTTAACTGTATTTAACATTTGGAATTTAAATTCATGGAATTAGACATTTAGTTGCACAGTGTGTCTGTAGCACTCTAGGGCACTGAAAATCAGATAATGCTTAATCATACAAATATACGTTTAGAATCAATGAAGTGGTTATTTTTTATTAGAGGGCTTTTAATTCATTTGTGGTATTTTGAATGTATTTCTAGAAACGTGTTAATCAGAAACATGCAGTTGCTGATAGCTTTACTGTTACTTATGCTTTTAAGGCCAGGTTTTCATTCTCATTATTTTCAGGGGGTTGGGAGAAGCTCAGTTTTGGCAAGCCCAGGATAAAATTTCAAAAAGCATTTAGGTGACTTTTAGTGATACTTAGTCATGTAAGTCACATAAGTGCTTTTGACAATTTTACCCACAGTAGGGTTACCATATTCAAACATTTAAAAAAGAGGACACTCCACGGGGCCCCGGTCCCGCCCCCGGCCCTGGCCCCGCCCCTGGCCCCGCCCCAACTCCACCCCTTCTCCAACCCCTTCCCCAAAGTCCCTGCCCCAACTCTGCCCCCTTCCCTGAGCACCCCGCATTACCCGTCCTCCCTCCCACTCTGATCTTGGTTGGAGGTTGCTAAGTGCTTCCCTGCTCCCCACTCGCCCTGCAGTCCCTGCACCCCCCGCCCCTGCAGCCTCTGTGACCCCTACTCCCCACTCACCCTGCAGTCCCTGCAGCCCCCGCCTGCCCTGCACCACCCTGCCCCTGCAGCCTCTATGCCCCTGCCTGCCCTGCTCCTCCTCGCCCTGCAGCCTCTGCACCCCCCGCCTGCCCAGCCCCTACACCCCCCTGCCCCTGCAGCCTCTATGCCCCTGCCTGCCCTGATCCTCCTCGCCCTGCAGCCTCTGCTCCCCCACTCACCCGGCAGAGGGAGAGCTGCGGGCTCCACGTGGACTCAAACACTGTTCTGTGCTGCTCTGCGGGGGAGGAGGGAGCGGGGAGGGGGAGGGACTCTGGCTGCTAGAGGCCCCAGTGGCTGCGAGCGGCTTTCAATCAGCCCCCGCCATCCAATCAGCCGAACTGCACTCTGCATGAGGGGAAGGGGGAAATCCTGGACATTTCTGCTTGATTAGAAATCCCCCCCAGATGGCCATTTAACGCTGAAAAAGCCGGACATGTCCGGGGAAACCCGGACGGATGGTAACCCTAACCCACAGAGTTTTGTGCCTGCAGAGATGGAGGCTCTTGTTTGAAAATATGGCACTTCATTAACATATGGGGGGGGGAGAGGGTGGGAGAGAAATAGTTCCTGGTAGGATTTGGAAGCAATACATTTTATTTTTGAATGAACTATGCTTCATATTCCAAAAGAGAAGTAAAAAGGTAGATACAAATCCAGTATGGAGGTAATCAGTTATTTGTTCCCTCTATACTTATTAACAAAAAGACATCAAAGAATAAACATCCTTGTCCAGATTAAAAATAATTGACACCGGGAAAAAATAGTAATGCATACATACATATAATGAAAGTAATTAGTAAAATTAGTTCAAATTTGACCATCATTTTTAGGAATATAAAAATCATGAAGGGCAGTCACATTTTTAAGGCTCTGTGACTGTCTGCTACAACTTTAACCTGCTGGTTTCCACCTGATGTAATCTGTTTATAATTGTTCAGTTCAGACTGAAGAGGGTTTTACTAAAAACACTTATCTTTAAACATTATCTTTAAATATTTGAATTGGGACTCAAGAAGTGGCTGTGTATGTGAGAATGGAAACAGGCACTAAAACCAAGAATTTTCTGTACCAGTGAGGGTTTGGCAGAGCAAAGGAGGCTGGAATGGAGAATGAATCACATTGAACACATTTTGGCAGATGATCCAAGGGTCAATCATACATGCCCTTTCTAAAATAATGGCCAAAAGCCTATATATAGTTGCTGTTGGATAACTCTGCAGCTACAACAGTTTGTCCTGTCTTCTTCAAATTCATTCTAATCCTTCAGCCTTGCTAATTTGCTTGTGTTTCTTATTTAATTTTTTAATTAGCTTTAGGTAGAACTCTGCCATGGCTGGAAATGTCACGTTCTTTGTTAATCCATGGCCACGTGACCATGAGTAAGATTCATTTAATGAATTCTTAAGCAAAGGAGCTATCATCTTGTTTTATGTGCTGTCATTTGTTACTATCCTTCAGTGTTAATGTTGTTAGGTTTATGTTATCCTTTGCCTTATTTCTGTGTAATTGCAGAGAACATTTATTATAGCTTCAGAGGTGAATTGTTGTTTCCTAGTTGAATGATTAACCTTATATGATTTATAAATATGTAATAATTCACCAAAACTCTAAATATTTATTTTAAAAAAGGGAATAATGCTTAATCCCTTCTAGAATTTGGAGCACATACTCTTTTTAAATACACAAGATATTTCCTATCTTTCTGTGGTTTCTTCTTTTTAAGAAGAAGAATGTCGCCTCCCTGGGTAGTGTATAGACCTCAGCTGCATTCTTTTCCTTTGAAGTGATGGAGTAGCCAACTTTTTGTTATGTTAGAATGTTGATTCTTCTGGAATGTATTGGATTTTAAGGTTTACAGACTGAGGCGTGGTCTACACACAGTTTTTGTACTGGTATAACTGTTAGTTGCAGCCGTGGGTTGTGTTTTTTTTATTTTTGCTTTTCTTAGTGATGAAGCAGTACAACTTTTGTATGTAGACCTGGCATAAAAGAATACTTCCATAGTTCTTGCTTGCAAAGCAGAGACTGAAGACTCAAAGCATACCCAAATATACCAGTACCTAAACCCTTTGGAGTAAACTGAACGGATTTGGGCAATTACGTATGTAGAGTTTTTATGAGTCATACAGAATATTCTACAGTTCATTTATTAGTACCTTATGAAGCATTACCATGTGAACAAAGTACATTTTGTAGCACTCTATCCCTGACTTTTTATTATATGTCTTCCATCATTAATTCATCATGCTTGTCCTTATTAATAATGTAGATTAGTTTATTCTGCAGAGTAAAATGTACTGAGTGTTGCCTCCGATTTACACATCTGCTGTTTGGCTGTCTAAACCAGAGTTCCTCTGGCATTGCAGTCTGTCCTTAACTTGTTGCTGATAATGTTTTGCACTAGAACGTAACAGCAAGAGGTGTTCAATTATGCACACTGTAAAAGGGGAGAATGTGGTTCAATTAAGCATTTCCATTATGTCTTTATATGAGAATTCACAGTCTGGTTCTGCTTTGAAATTAAAAAATGCTAAAATGCAACTGTTATGGTTTTAAAATAGACCTCTACTTTTTTTCTCCCACTTTTATATAAAATCTTGGCTATAATTTTGAGGATGAGATTCTGGGCTTTTTCTTTTTCTTTTTCTTTTCTTAAATTCCCTGAAAGAGATTCAAACATAGCATAATTGCATTTTAATATGATTAGGCAATTCATAGATGTATTTAGGTTTAGTAATGATATATTATGCATGTCAGCAGCTATGCTTAAATTATTAACATCGTGTCCAATAAAAACATTTGACTTTTATGATATTCTCTCTTCTCTTTCATCAAAGAGAAAATACCACCTTGGCAAATGATCTTACTGGATTTCACAAGCCATGCACTGGCCATAATAAATATGTTGGTTGTGTTAGTAATAGGTGGAAAAAGAAGAGCATTGTGCTTAACAACTGTTGGGGAGGAGAGCGTAGAAGACAAGTTGTTTCTACTGTTACTGTTGGTAATTTTTCCTGAAAAATAGTTATTTCTTGTGAAAGAACATATTCTGTAATACTCTTAAAGTTAGTGAAACTTACTGTATCAGCCACTGATGCTCATTTGTGGTATAAGTACCATCAACTGTGGTCCTTGAAATACTTGCTGGTGGTCCTTGCTCTCAGCTGCTAAAGCACATATTAAAAGAAGTTAAAAGTACAGTAACTCCTCACTTAGGGCTGGTCCACACTGGGGCGGGGGATCGATCTAGGAAACGCAATTTCAGCTACAAGAATAGCGTAGCTGAAGTCGACGTTTCCTAGATCGAACTAAGTTTACTTACTGCGGGTCCATGCGGCGCAGGCAAGCTCCCCTGTCGACAGCGCTTCCTCCTCTCGGCGAGCAGGAGTTCCGCAGTCGATGGGGGAGCACTTCTGGGATCAATGTATCGCGTCCAGATGAGACGCAATAAATCGATCCCAGAAGAATCATAGAATCATAGAATATCAGGGTTGGAAGGGACCTCAGGAGGTCATCTAGTCCAACCCCCTGCTCAAAGCAGGACCAATTCCCAACTAAATCATCCCAGCCAGGGCTTTGTCAAGCTGGGCCTTAAAAATCTCCAAGGAAGGAGATTCCACCACCTCCCTAGGTAACGCATTCTAGTGCTTCACTACCCTCCTAGTGAAATAGTGTTTCCTAATATCCAACCTGGACCTCCCCCACTGCAACTTGAGACCATTGCTCCTTGTTCTGTCATCTGCCACAACATACAACGCAACCCCCCCACCTTTTCTGCCCTGCCTGTCCTTCCTGAACAGTTTATATCCATCCATGACAGTACTCCAGTCATGTGAGTTATCCCACCAAGTCTCTATTATTCCAATCGCATCATAGTTCCCTGACTGTGCCAGGACTGCCAGTTCTCCCTGCTTGTTTTCCAGGCTTCTTGCATTTGTGTATAGGCACTTAAGATAACTCATCGATTGTTCCTCTTTCTCAGTATGAGATAGGAGTCCTCCCCTCTTGAGCTCTCCTGCTTGTGCTTCCTCCCAGGATCCCATTTCCCCACTTACCACAGGGCTTTGGTCTCCTTCCCCCGGTGAACCTAGTTTAAAGCCCTCCTCACTAGGTTAGCCAGCCTGCTTGCGAAGATGCTCTTCCCTCTCTTTGTTAGGTGGAGGCCATCTCTGCCTAGCACTCCTCCTTCTTGGAACACCATCCCATGGTCGAAGAATCCAAAGCCTTCTCTCCGACACCACCTGCGTAGCCATTCGTTGACTTCCACGATTTGACAGTCTCTACCCAGACCTTTTCCTTGCACAGGGAGGATGGACGAGAACACCACTTGCGCCTCAAACTCCTTTATCCTTCTTCCCAGAGCCACGTAGTCTGCAGTGATCTGCTCAAGTTCATTCTTGGCAGTATCATTGGTGCCCACGTGGAGAAGCAGGAAGGGGTAGTGATCCGAGGGCTTGATGAGTCTCGGCAGTCTCTCCGTCACATCGTGTTTCCTAGCTCCTGGCAAGCAGCAGACCTCTGCAGACCTCGATCTCTACCCGCCAAATCGGGCGGGTAGTGTGGACCTACCCTTAAAGTCGTCCGGACCTACCCTTAAAGTCGTCCGCTTAACGTTATTTCTTTGTCACATTGCTGATCAGTTAGGGAACATACTCATTTAAAGTTGTGCAATGCTCCACTCTTATGTTGTTTGGCTGTCTGCCTTCTCCACAGCTGGTCGCCTCCCTACGCCCCGCCCCCCAGCGCCTCCCGGCTGCCGGCAGACCTCCCGGCTGCCGGCAGACCCCCCCGGATCAGCGCCTTTCCCCCTCTTCCCCCCCGCCTCCTGCCCATGGCAATCAGCTGGCTTGCGGCGTTTTGGAGGCAGGAGGGAGTGGGAGGAGCAAGGAGTTCTGCCTCCCTCCCCTGCCTCCCGAACGCCGCAAGCCAGCTGATTGCCCCGGGCAGGAGGGAGGGGGAGCCTGTGCCAAGTCCTCACTCCTCCCTTCTGCCTCCAAAACACCGCAAGCCAGCTGATTGCCCCGGGCAGGAGGGAGGGGGGAGGAGCGAGGAGTCGGCGCGCCTCCCCCCTCCCTCCCCTGCCTCCTGAATGCAGCAATCAGTTGGCTTGCGGCATTTAGAAGGAAGGAAAGGGATGGGGGAGGAGCCAGGATGCAGTGTGTGAAGTAAAGGGGGAGGAGGTGGGGGGGAGAAGAGGCTGGTCAAGGGTGGGGGGTTGAGGGAAGGGGTGGAGTGGGCAGGCAGAGGGTTGAGCGCCCCGCCCCTGGTTCTTGCAGAGTAGGGGAAGCTGCCTTGGAACCTAACCCCCTCCCTTTACATTATTTCTTATGGGGAAATTGGATTCGCTTAACATCAGTTCACTTAAAGCCACATTTTTCAGGAACATAACTACAATGTTAAGTGAGGAGTTACTGTATTACTTTTTTCACGTCAGCAATTGCTGTAGTAGCCATAGGGATGTCATTTTGATTGCAAATGATAGTGAAGGTAGTTCATGCACTCGTGAATGAGAGGGGAGGAGTCCATGAGACAGACACTCTATACCAAAACAGTATGAGAACCCGTGGGGTGATTTTCCGTGGGATTGCTATTTGAACTTGGAAGCTGCTATAACTTTTTTCCTCCAAGATTTCAAAATATAGATTATTTATATATATACTTTCTAAATAAACCATTTCCCCCTCCTTCTGCTTTCTATCCTTTTATTTGACAGTAGTTTGCATAAACTTTATTTGCGCACTTAGTTTTATGATGCCACCAAATTGTAGGAAAGAATATGCTGACATCAAGTCATTTTAAATGAGGGGTTACGTTACTCCTTTTTCTCTTGTAAAAGGAAGATCAGAAAAGATCAAAATTAGGATAGTGAGGTGGAATAGCTTAAAGTATAAGAGGTTAACAGTATTGTCAGCTCTTGCAAGTCTCGTGGTAATGGATGTTTTTCTGGAAGCCCAAGCTCTGTGAGTCAAGTGATTGTGTGACAATATCAATTTTTGATTTAAAAAAAGTTTCATGGTTGTGGAGAAAAACATGAAAATGTTCACCACATATATAGTAGAGGCTGAAAACCCAAAAGGCAAATAAAAAGCACCCAATATTTATTATATTTTTAAAAAATGATTTTTTTTATGTTATTTTATGGGGTTCAACTCATGATTTTTGAATGCTTGGGACTGGCAATACTGCATGCACTTAAAATCACAGAGCACAGTAAAAAACAGTTGCTCGATCTAGAGTCTGTTGTCCAGGTCACAAAAAACAGTGCCAGGTTTGACTTGATTCTGCATGATTTACAGTCTGCACAAAGAGGCCCACAATTTGGAAAAGCGGAGATGTCACAAGTCAGAAGTGAGCTGTCTTAATATTAACTCGTGTACATTTATGCAACACTTGTCCATGCTATTTCTAGGTGTAGTCATTGGCACCAGTTGGCATCTACAGCTATTAAAATATGGAGGTTACTACATGGCTGACTTCTTCAGCTTTAGACAAACAACAGGGTGGGTGAGGTTATATCTTTTATTGGACCAGTTTTTGAGCATACACAGAGCTCTTCTTCAGCTCTGGGAAGGGAACTCTGAATGTCACAGTAAAAGGCAAGGTGGAACAGATTGTTTAGCGTAAGTAGTTAGCACATATTATAAGGGACCATTCAAGGTAGAGTGCGTCCTTAACACAGTCATAAGACAAAAAGAGGGGGTTGGACATTGGATTTATAGTTTAATACAACAATCTGTAAATCGCTCGCCCCCTCTTTTTGTCCTATGCCTGCAGAGGTGTTAGTGGGCCACTTTATCTTCAATGGTTACAATATATGCTAACAACTTATGCTAAATAATCTATTCCACTTTACATTTTGCAGTTGATGCTGGGAGTATCTTTCCACTCGACCCCCCCCCCCACACACACACACCCCAGCCCTCTGCCCTGACCCCACACACACCCACCCAGCCCTCTGCCCTGAGCCCCGCAGCCCCACACACACCCCAGGCCCGTGCCCTGAGCCCTGGACCCCCCTCATACACACCCAGACCTCTGCTTGACTCCTTCACCCCCCCACAACCCCAGCCCTGACTCTGGCACCCCCACACAGCCCCTCCCACCCCATGCCCTGACACCTACACCCCCCTCACATGCCCCCAGCCCTCTGCCCTGACTCTTGCACCCCCCCACATACCCAGCCCCCCCCCACGCCCCATGCACCCCCCATGCCCCATGCACCCCCCACATCCCCACCCCCACCCTGAGCACCAAACGGGAGCTCCTGCACCCCTCCTCCACATTCCCCGCTGCACCCCTCACACCAAATGGGAGCTGCCCAGGTACGTGCCCCACACCCAAACCTCCTGCCCCAACCCTGAGCCTCCTCCCTCATTCTAGCTCCTGGCCAGATCCTACACCCCAACCCCAGCCTGCTCCTTCACCCACAGCCCTGTGCTCAGTGCACTCCCACCCTCAGCTCAGTGCAGAGAGAGGAAGAGAATGGGCCAGAACCAGGGAGAAGGTACCCACTGTATGTGGACAGGACCGGGACCCCAGACTGGCAGTGGGCTGAGCAGGTCCTGGCTGGCAGGAGCGGGTCCCGGCTGGCAGGAGCCGGCGGATGGAACCCCTGAGCAGCAGTGGCCTGAGCCGCTCAGCCCACTACCGGTCTGGGGTCCCGGCCACCAGCCCCGTACAGCCCACTGCTAGTCTGGGGTTCTGGCTGCCAGACCCTTGCCAGCCAGGGTCCCGGCCGCAGGCCTCGCTCAGCCCACTGCCAGCCTAGGTGAACAGAACCCCAGACCAGCAGCGGGCTGAGCGGGCCGGCGGCCTAAGATCAACATTTTAATTTAACTTTAAATGAAGCTTCTTAAACATTTTGAAAACCTTGTTTATTTTACAATACAACAATAGTTTAGTTATATAATATATAGATTTATAGAGAGAGACCTAAAAAACATTAAAATGTATTACTGGCATGCGAAACCTTAAATTAAAGTGAATAAATGAAGACTCGGCACACCGCTTCTGAAAGGTTGCCGACCCCTGATATAGACTGTCACTGCTTTGAGGGGCTTCCTTGAAAGATGTATAATATTCAAATACTTCAATGAGAAGTAAAACAATCCTGAATTTTACTTAAACTTGGGCCTTGCCATAAAACTGGGGCCCAATGTGTCATCTATATGTTTTTACTCACTTTCTTTACCACATATAGAATTCACAGTGGGAAATAAATCTTCAGTTATCTCAAACACTTATCTCTGTTTGACAAGGAAGACAACACAGCTGGATAAATAAGGATCAAATCTCTTGTTTCCTAAATCAGTTTGGTGCAATAGAATATGCAGAGCTCTGTTAAATGTTTTTTCGTACTATTTGTTTTTCACTGGGCATAGAGAATTCTCTTGTGATGAACCTGTGTGAAGACGTCATAAGAGTGTCTGTCATGTCACAAAACAAAAAAGTGAATATGTGACAGAATGGGATCATTGACTTATTTACCAAAAAGCCAGACAAATTTTAATATAATTCTTGTGGTGTAAATGCACTTGTTTTTCAAACGTTGCCATGTTGGCTATTTGGAGATAGCATTTGTTTGTTGAAATGTATATATTGGAAAGACCTAATGTCAACTGTGTGTGCACACGTGCACCCCACGCACGCGCACATACACAAAATCAACTTTTATTTCCTTATTTTAAGTAATTTTTAATATAAAATGTTCATATTGTCTTGTCAAACTGCATGCAATACAATGTGTAAGTGTTTCTCTCATGTTTTTGGTTAGAAGTAAAATATTTTTAATATAACTATATACATTATATAGTTACATGTGACTTAGGAGCCTAAACTCATTTTCAAAGTGACTTAGGCACTTTTGAACATTTTACCCATCCTCTTTACCGGTAGTACAACTGTTAACGTATGTGGGGCATAATTAATTAAACTATAGTAATATGCAGGGTTTTTGTGTGTATTTCATGGGGTGCATAGTATTCTAACAATTCAGAAAAGGAAAGATCAAACACAGTCTCAACGATCATTAGGGAAGACTTGTAAGTGGAAAGTAATAGCAGCCTTGTGAAACTGATCACATTCAGAAATAGAATAAGCACAGGGTATTTGAAAATTACATAAGGACCCAATCAGGCAAACAAATGCACTACAAGAATATTTGCTTCTGCTCAGAGTAATTTGATTCTGGGCAGCAGTAATTATGCTTGAAGTGAAACTGTTGGATTTGGGCTGGTAAGTTTTGGCTTCTACTTTGCTGAAGCATGATAGTAGTAAGAGAACAGAACATTCCCATTAGATTGTGGTGGCTGAAGCACTTGTTTTGGTCAGGAGTTCAATTCTTCTTTGGATCACCTTTCTGAAATGAGTCTTGATGTTTTTGATACCTCCAAGTGTATAGATTTTTATATGTCATTATTTCCCAGGAAACCGTGCAAAAAAAATTGACATGAGTTATTTGAAAATGACTTACAATTTGTTATGCTGCTGTAAAATAGTGGCCTGGGTCAATCAAAGTAATTAATTATGACAGAGTGCACACTGGCTCAGTTTTATACTCCCTGAAGAATGATTTAGAGTCCCATTTAAATTGAAACCTTGTGCAAAAGAAATATTCAAGAGCCCTTTGAAACTACTAGGCTTGACCTTTTTATACAGATACTCTTCTTTTTAATAATAATAAAATCACCCCAAAGCCTTGTCTGACATTTCACAAAAGGTGAAACTAACCCCTTATGCAGAGATCCCATTCTAGACTTACATACCACTTCAGGTCCCACTTAAGCACCATTTTAAAGGCTTATGTGGTGGACAGGCCTTGTACTGGTCCATAGTGAACTGCATGCAAAATTAGCTATAAAAATAAGCTTTGTTCTATTAAAAAAAACCTTAAATATTTCCCAATATTTACATTTATTTGTAGAAAGTAGGAAAGTTTTATTTAAACATAATAGTAGAGTACACCTGTCTTTAAATGACTGCTCAGTATCTGAGCAATAAGTTTCAGTCAAAAAGTTCTCACTAACTTCTCATTAAGATCTTATGTGTTAAAATGACTACTAGGGAGGTTATGCTGTTCTGACAGAGCTACCATCCTCCTACTGTCCGATTAAAATAGGTGTCTGGTGGGTGCCTACATGGAAGTTGAAGATCCTGTATCCTTTTATCAACAAATAGCCATGGCAAGTTTGATTCATGCAGCTAATTATTATACTACTTCTGAATTATGTCTAAAATTGGGGTTTATAGTTTGGATTACTGTGATATGAGGAGGTGGGAGGATAGGAAGAGGAAGCAGGCCCTAATATATAGTAGCACATGATAGACTATGCCCATAAGAAAACAGTGGCATTTTCATATTCACAAGAAAAAAGTGAATATTGAACTAATAGTCACATGTAGCTGTTATCCTCTTAACCTATTAATATGCGTAAAGAAAGAACAAATGATTAAAGTATTATTGTGTGATATCTGTTACATGCTTACTTATCTGTTTCAAGATCTTCTTGCTGGCAACTTGGTAATCTTTACTAATGTCTGAGCTTTTCTTTCCATTTTATTTTACAGAAGAAACGGAAACAGAGTACCCAAGATGAAGATGCGATCAGTATCTGCAGCCTTGATGCAAGCGTGAGTAATTTCTTTAGTTTTTTTTTTTTTTTTTTTGTCTTGAACTAAAATGCGGATATCCTGTTGTTTTCTGAAACAAAGGCCATTTCAGCTGCAGCCTGTTCATTCATGACCTGAAATAACATTAGTTTTGCATACAACTTAAATTTAACATATATCATTGCCAACTAGACTGAAAGTGTCCTGTTTCTATAGTGTAATAATTGGAGGATAATAATGTCAGTAGAATAGACTGTTGTTAGAAAGTAATGGATCCCCATTACTAGATGATAAATATCAAGACAAAAACTCAGTGTGAAGCCAAGACACTAAACCGGATGTGAATTTATTCCATTGCATCATTGTATTACATTGATTTTATTTCAATTATATCAAATGATGCATTATGTTAATACTTTCAAAATGTAAAACCTTGGTATTAGTGCAATAGTGAGAGCTAAGTGCATCGTTACTGAAGACCTGTATTGTGATTGTTCTATGGAATATTTCTGACATCTAGAAGCCAGCTTTTATGCAAAGGATGCAGTTTTTAAATGTGTACAGTTTTCTGTTCAAATAAGCTGTTTCTAATTGGCTGATTCTCCTCAGTTCCGCCTGTCTCCTCCCTAGGACTCCCCCCATCTCCCCTGCCCCAACCTCCACCCCCCAAAAAACTGTTTCTGTAAATAAATTTGAGCTATCCAGTAGTCTTATTTGGAAACACTGATTTAATTTTTATATAAATGATGATTTTACTACACTGATCAGTGTCTGCTTACTTTAAAACACTATTTAGCTTCAGGAGCTGAAAGATTCCCATTGACTTCAATGACTGTTGGATCAGGCTTTTAGTGAGGACAAATACACAGTAAATTGAAATGCCTATTATTTTTCATACTAAGGTTATAATTCTTACATGAGGAGATTCTTACACTTTAAGAGACATTGTCAGATTAAAAATTACACTTCTCTCTGAAAATAGCGTTTAAGATTTCTGCAACTGAATTAGAGGGAGATTTTTTTCTTTTTTCCTTTCTCAGTGTGTTTGTTTTGTGTATAATCATTTTCACTGTTTTCTCCTGTGCTCGTTTAGTCAGTTTCTCCTTTTGCTGCAGATCTTTCACACTGTATGGTGAGGAGCAAGTCATTTTAAAAAATACAAAATTTGGATTGTACCATCACATAACATGGCAGGATTTTTTAAGACCAGGTGTGGTACCTGAAACAACTTTGCATTCATTTTTCTAAATTATGGATTAGCTTTCAAGTTGGTGGTGCCTCTTTACTGCTAATATTCAGTGGTGGGTGAGGGCTATACAACTTTTTATCAAATTTCTCACTGTGAGAAATGTGTATTTCTTCCTTATGAGTATCTGACTAAGAGGCACTCTCATAGATTTACACCCCAGATGTATATAAATTCTGTTTATTCAGTAGTTCTCACTTTAGCCAGAACTACAGCTAACCAGAGGGATTTTTTGCATTGTGCCTTTCTGTTGTTTTCAGGCACAGAATGGGCCTAACTGAAAATACATTTATCTGAATCATATTTATATTTCTCCTGCAATATCAGGGTCCAAGAAAATAATTCAAATTACAGTATTATTCTAAAATGAGTTATTCCATTATATAAATGCAGCACCCAAAATAATCTATGTGAAATAAATCAAATTTCATGAGTGCTTCATGCTCCCCATGATGTGCCAGCCAATTTGCTTAGAAGGTTATTACATGACCTCACTTTAGCCACAGTTTTCCTCAGGTGGCTAAGATATGTGAGAAATATTATATCTAGGGTTACTCTGAGGTAAACTGGTTGGGAATCTGTATTTCAAGCAATGTCCATTAAGAAAGATATTCAGTTCTTGGGCTGCTGTGGCATTGTAAAGATGATACACATTTGAAACTGTCTTGATCACACTTGGTTATAAATGTCACCGTCTACAAGTATTTGGCCATCTTAATCAAGTCAGCATTGAGGGTGTCTTCAAAGTACTGGGAATGACAGTGCTTGGTCACCTAAGTAAATGTCATCTGCATACATCTGGGTCAGTCACTTGCTTTATCTTAAGTTCTTCATGCCTGTTGTCATAAAATGAACAAAATGTTGCAACCATTTGGCTCCTTCCAGGAGTTGAAGTTGTAGCAGAGGATATTGCATTCTACTTTAGGGTTTATTCTGGCTGAAAGATATTTCTTTATTGTTTGAAGTTTCATTCTGTTAGTTTGAAGCAAACGAGTATATTTTTCTTCATATATAATAAAATTTGTGGAAGCAGGATATGTGTCACAAAATGAAAACTTCTTGTTTACTTTGTTTTTAATGGTACCAGAATCATTGAGATACTGTCCTAAATTCTCAAAGTGATCTTGTTTCCAGATTTCAGAGTAGCAGACGTGTTAGTCTGTATCCGCAAAAAGAACAGGAGACTAACAAATTTATTTGAGCATAAGCTTTCGTGGGCTACAGCCCACGTCTTTGGATGCATAGAATGGAACATATACTGAGGAGATATATATACACATACAGAGAGCATGAAAAGGTGGGAGTTGTCTTACCAACTCTGAGAGGCCAATTAAGTAAGAGGAAAAAACTTTTGAAGTGATAATCAAGATAGCCCAGTACAGACAGTTTGATAAGAAATATGAGAATACTTACATGGGGAGATAGATTCAATGTTTGTAATGGCTCAGCCATTCCCAGTTTCCAGAGATTTTTCACTGGCACTTGTAAAGTAGCAGGTATACTTATACAAACATGTCACCAGCCGGCTCTGTATTGGCTTTGCATCAGGGAAAGTTACTGGATATGAGTTATTTTACTTCTAGTCAAGAGTAACTTGAACTACTGAAATGGACATTCAGTTAAGTGCTTTTTCAGACAGTAGAAATTGAATTAATGGTGGTATTATGCTAAAAATGCCCACTTTAGAGCTCCAGCATCTGAAACACAGTATATAAGCAGATCAGGAGCACATTTAGGAGTTATTGGCTTATAAATAGACCTCACTTACGTCACCTTTAGAAGATAAGCATGTGTGGCTCTTTTGGGATAAATTGTCCCTAAATGTTTTCATCTGGTGCTGATTTTGGATCTACATATAAGGACCATCTTCAAAAAGAAAAATCTTCAGACTTTCTCACTGTAATGTATAATTGTCATTTATGTTTGAAAGAACAATTGTGTTTATAAGTGAACATACTGATAATTATCACCTTTTTAATGTAATTTAAGATTTTTACAGAATTGTGTTAGAAGAACACTATGGGTCAAATACAACAAGGATGTATAACTTAGAACTTCTTTCCCTAACTTAAACTCTCCTGCACTCAGACACCTTTGGAACGTTATTCACGTAGCTGAAGTTGCATAACTTAGATTGACACACACACACACACACACACACACACACACACACACACACACACCCCGTGTAGACCAGGCCTAAGGAAGCTGAAGTGTACCTTGCATCCCAGAGTTCTATAGACAGTGTAATTTAAAATACCCCCCATCCTGCTTACATTCCCTTAGACATAAACAGAGTAGGTGTAAGTATCTCTAACAGTGTCTAAATTACTGTAGAGCTTGTTGAAAATTTTCCAGCCAACAGGTTTCCATTGGAAAATGCTGATTCATTTCATAGTCATGTATCAATTTAATCAACATTTTCTATGAGAAATTATTTAAGTGCTTTTTTGGGTATAGTAATAATATATTCAAAATGATATAGTCAAAATAAAGCACTCTGACCTTGTCAAAACAAAGCACTTTGATAAGGTCATTTTGATACTTCTGAAATAAAATTTTTCAGAAGTTTCATTTTTTGATTCAGGATGAAACAAAATTTCAAAATGGAAATTCCAAGTTTTCAACCACTTTAAGTTACCGTAAGATGGCCCTTGGCCTGGTCTACACACATTTTGTAATGGTGAATTTCAGTTGTGGGGAGTGACTTTTACTGAAATAAAAGCTTGTTAAATTTGCAGTGAGGATGTAGTTATACCACTTTAAAAGTGCTTAGGACACTCTAGCTTATTCTCTTTGCTGTATGGGAATAAATTATACCAATATATAAGCACTTTTATACCATTATAGCTGTGTGCACACTAGAGGGGTTTAACTGTAGTTAAAGTAGTACAATTTCTGTGTGTGGGCAAGGCCTTAGTGCGAGGTGATCTAATGTACACATCACCTCTGAATTTGCCCCAGATGTTTAAATCTATAGAGAGACTAGAGCAGCAGCTATCCAACTGTGGTCCATGGATCATTGGTCATTTGCAGAATGTTGGCTGATCAGATGGCACTAGCTCTTTTTCATTTCTAGTTGCCAAATCCGATTCAAAAATACCTTCACATATTTCTTTCCCATGTAAACAATTGCTATCGTTGCCACACGAATAGTATATAAATGTGAATTGGAGGGAAGGTGGTCCATGTAATTGTAAATGGTTAGGTAGTTGGTCTGTGAGACAACCTCTGCTAAATTGTGGTCCTTGTTATAAAAATAATTGTGAATTCTTGCTGTAGAGGGAGTCTGTGTAATATATTCATTGTAATACTGTTTAATAATATACTGTTTAATATATACATTGAAGGCACCTAAAGAAAGTCTGAGTTACAATGTAGATTCCTTCTAGACTATTTCAGATTTGTTTAGACTCCCCTCTGATTTTTGGTCTGGTATTCTAGATGTTCCTTAGATCAAGACTGAAGAAGATTTGAAGAATTATATCCCTTTGAAGGGCCTGATCCACATCTGACTGTTGCTCTTTTTCCTCATGTTCATGAGCATTAAACAATTTATTTAATTTATCCAAATACAAAAACCAGTAAAGCATCCCCATCCTTAGCTCTTTCATATAACTTTTGTCTCCATAATTCATAATCATTGGCCTGATCCGGCAAGGTGCCAAGTGCCTCCTGTGAGGCTGTGAGTATCCTTAATTCCAACTCAAGTCAATGGACTTTGTCGGCACTAGGAAATTGTTTACATCTTTAAGGCTGCAGCTGCACCAGTGCTACCCCTGATTCATCTAACCCTACTCAGAGCATGGTGCTCACCAGCTCATGGGATTGGAGCATATAATTATAGTGTATAATGGTCATTTAAGGATACTCCTGTGTTGAAGGCCTCACTGGATGTTTACTATGCAATGGAATTTTCACTTAGTTTTATGTTACCACGTCACGTATTCCATAATAAACTCTGGTCAAGAACAGTTTCTTATTCTCAGACTACAAAAGAAGGTTACCTGCTGTGTTGAACATGACATAACCATACAGTTTTTGGTTTTACTGGCAAATGAAAATGCTTTTCAGTGTTATCTGCAGGATGCAGGCTTTCCACATCTGTAGAGTTGAAAATTATTTGTAGAGATGCCTTTTTCAAACCCCTTAATGGGATACCTTGTTGGATAAGTGCATAGGTTTGTAAATGGGTTTCTCAAAGTGTTAAATGAGACATTCTGAAAGTTTCTAAGATTTTTGTTAGCTTTGATTTCAAGCTTTCTTTACAGTACAATGAAATTGCTTTCTCATCAAGTGTTGTAGATTCCCTAAATGTCACTGAATAAGTGGCTGTGAAAAATGTGAACACTTCTTTTTTTAATCCTTTCCTGAGTACAAAACAGTTTTCCCAATGGGGGAGAATTTTAGCCAGTTCTAACACTTTATTTCAAAAGGCAGTGATGTTAGAGATGCGCTAATTAAGGGTAGTTGGGGAATGAACCATTTGCACTTAGCAGTACATATCAAGGTAAAGGTTTTTGAAAAGAGGGCATTTTTCCCCTTTGGATACCAGCTGTGAACTAGAGAAGTTTGTTTCTTTTTGCCAGTTATCTGACTAGATTCAGTTACTTTGACTTACTATAACTTTCATCTTTACAATAGTTTCACACTAGATCTTTAACAACATTGCATACCAGTGAAGAAACAATATTTATGTGAATGTAAAGTACTTGATATAATTCCCAGAATACCTTCTACTAACAGGTGCTTTGCATGTAGAACAAAAGTAATGTTCTCTTTTTTTGTACAGTATGTGTTTCCAGAATGGCCTTTGTAAATTAAATGTTACTTAAAAAGTGTTGTAACCTTTTGTTAAATAAGACGACACCTAGAGAGTGTGAAGGTATAATCCCCAATGACAGGATTGTTTTGCTTATGTGCAAAGGATGGGAATGTGGCCCAGTGCTTGGAGTTAAGAGATTAAGGCCCTGTCTACACTGGCAAATTTATGCGCTGTAAAGCTGCTTTCTGTGCTGTAAATCCCAAGGTATACACACTGCCAAGCCACTTAATTTGCAGAAACTGCGCAGTTGCAGCACTTTAAAAATACCACCCCAGTGAGAGGCGTAAAGCTTTCTGCGCCGGGGCTACAGCGCTGCGGTGCCAGTGTAGACACCGGGGTCTATCACAGTGCTGTGATTGGCCTCTGGGAGGGGTCCCACAATGCCTCTTCTCGCCTCTTTGGTCATTGGTTTGAACTCTACTGCCCTGGCCTCAGGTGACCAACTGTCATCCCCGCCCTGTAAATTCCTTTGGAATTTTGAAAGCCCCCTTCCTGTTTGCTCAGTGACATGTGCAGTGCTCTCAGCACATTTTTCCAGGTGGCCAGGCCCTCCATGCACCAGACAATCCCCTGCTGCCAAGCTGCTGGACGTAATCAGCATTTGGGGAGAGTCCAATCCCAGCTGCACTCCAGCCGTAGGAATTATGATACCTATGGACAGATTTCACGATGCATGACAGAAAGGGGCCACAACCGGGACACACTGCAGTGCAGGGTCAAAGTGAAGGAGCTGCGGAACGCCTACCACAAGGCACAGGAGTCAAATTGCCGCTCCGGTGCTGCGCTCATGAGCTGCCAGTTGTAAAAAGAGCTAGACGCGATACTCGGTGACAACCCCACCTCCACTGCAAGGACCACTGTGAATACTTTGGTAGCTCACGTACCAGTCAAGAGTGGACCAAGCCAGGAGGAGGAAATCTTGGATGTGGAAGGGGAGGGGGACCCAGAGGCAGAAGATGACTCGGAGGTCAGGAAGGCATGCAGCCAGGAGCTCTTTTCTACCCCGGAGGAGGCTAGCCAGTAACAGCAGTTGTATCTTGGCGTAGCGCAAACAGGAGTGGAGGCCCCTGGTAAGTGGATTTGATTTTGGGAATTGCTGAAGCAAGTTGTTGGGGGCAGGAGGGTTATAGAAGGCAGGATTATCTCCCACCGCATGCCTAGTCTGAGCATTGGAACAGGCTGTTGATTGACTCCTTCACTTCACGGGAATCTGACTCGGAGATCTCCAGGAAACTCTCATGGAGAGACTGGGCAATCCGCTGCTGCAGGTTCTTCGGCAGAGCTGCTTTGTTTCTTGCCCCATTAACAATAACTTTCCCACGCCACTGTGTCGTCATGGGGGGGACGGATATGACCATTGCTGCACACAGGTGAGCCGCATAGGGCCCAGGGCGGAAGACGCAGTCTTGGAGAAGACCCTCCCTTTATTTCCTGCTCACCCTCAGTAGCGAGATATCTTCCATAATGATCACATCCTATGGAAAGTGTAGGGACAGGAATGATTATCAGGCCAACTCTACAGTGCTGGCTCTCCCCAAGAGCCACATGCTCAGTGTACAGCAGGGTCTGGGAAGAGTGATTTTACCCTGCCTCTGCGGCTACTCACCATTTTGGGGGTCTTGTGGCTCATGTGTGCTTGCCGGGGGTCAGCCAGTTAGTGACAGGTGTGAGAGTACTGGCTGTGTTTTAAATCACTGAATCAGTGTTCTGTGTGTTGCAAACAATACTGCTTCTGTAAAATGTTGCGTTTAAACTTCACAGAGATGACCTTGGGAGCCCAGCCCAGCCTCCCTCTTTTTTATCGGCGGCTGAATGGCTGTGTACAATTAGAAGGTGGCCAAGAAGAACTAAAGAGGACTTTCTGCATGATGTTATGATGCACTCCACCGCTGAGAAAAAGTTGTTGAAGGAGTGGTGGGACAGCGAGAAGAGGGACTGGAAGGAGAATGCGGCATGCCAGAATGAAGCCACAGAGCGGCTCTTAAACATTATGGAATGCCAAGCAGACATGCTCCAGGCGATACTAGCGCTGCAAACCAAGCAGCTCCCTGCCCGCAGTCTCCTGCAGCCACTGTTGCAAAACTCTTTCCCAAGCTCCGCCCAGACACTGCCAACACACTCTTATCAACCTCCTGGCTCTATACCCATGGCATTCCAGTCCTCCCCTGTCACAGTCCAGCACTGCGGACTCCCAGTACCCACTGCACTCAACACCCATCCCTCTGCAGTTTTGCCCTGCTCAAGTACAGTACCTGCTGCATTGTACTGCAAAGGAGAAGGTTGGATATGATCCCTGGACATACACAAATCGTTAATCATCCTGGGACCCCCCCTCCTCCTGGGCCCTTCCCTTCCCCAATCCACTCACTGCTGATTTTTTTGTTTGTTTGTTTGACTCTCTCCTTTGGTGGTTGTTTTTTTTTTTTTTAAAGAATTGTGTTGGTTTGAAAGCAATCTTTATTCTATGAATTGAAAGCAAACAGAGTCCTGCAAAGCAGCAGACAGTTATGTTAAACCTTCATATTGCATTGTCTGCACCAATCATAATCACCTCCTAGCATTACAAGCACTGCACTCCCAAGCATAGCAACAAATATTAGTGGCTTTCAGCTTCAAATTGATGCCTCAAGGTGTTCGTGATCCTTATGGCCCCGTGCTGTGCCCCTCTAATAGCCCTGGTCTCTGGCTGTTCAAACTCAGTCTCCAGGTGCTGAGCCTCTGCGGTCCAGCCCTGAGTGAAGCTTTCATGCTTCTCTTCACAAATATTATGGAGCGTACAGCATGTGGCTATAAGCATAGGAATATTGTCATCAGCCTCCCATAGAGGCAGTGCCAGCAGGCCTTTAAACGGCCAAAAGCACACTCAACAGTCATTCTGCACTTGCTCAACCTGTTGTTGAACCACTCCTTGCTGCTTTCAAGTTGCTCTGTGTATGGCTTCATAAGCCACGGCATTAAGGGGTAGGCAGGGTCTCCCAGGATAACAATGGGCATTTCATCTTCCCCTCCGGTGATCTTCTGGTCCAGGAAGAATGTCCCTGCTTGCAGCTTCCTGGATAGGCCAGTTCCGAAAGATACATGCGTCATGCACCTTTCTGGACCAGCCTGCGTTCATGTCTGTGAAACACCCACGGTGATCCACAAGCACCTGGAGAACCATTGAGAAACACCCCTTGAGATTAATGTACTCAGTGGCTAGGTGGTCTGGTGCCAGAATTGGAATATGCGTGCCATCTATCGCCCATCTGCAGTTAGGGAAGCCCATTTGTGTAAAGCCATCCACAATGTCACGCCCATTGCCCAGAGTCACGGTCTTTCAGAGCAGGAGGCGATTAATGGCCCTGCACACTTCCGTCAACATGAGTCCAACGATCAACTTTCCCACTCCGAACTGGTTAGAGACCAATCGGTAGCAGTCTGGAGTAGCTAGCTTCCACAGTGCAATCGCCGCGCGCTTCTCCAATGGCAGGGAAGCTCTCATTCTCGTGTCCTTGCGCCACAGGGTTGGGGCGAGCTCATCACACAGTCCCATGAATGTGGCTTTCTTCGTCCAAAAGTTCTGCACCCACTGCTCATCATCCCAGATGTGCATCATGATGTGATCCCACCACTCAATGCTTGTTTCCTGAACCCAAAAACGGCATTCCATTGTGATCAGCACTTCTGTGAATGTCACAAGCAATCTCGTGTCATATCTAGTACATGTGGTGAGAGCACGGGGATTGCTGGGATGTGAAGGAATGCATCACGGGGCATTGGGACAGGACCCAAGATACCTCGCGACCGTCCTCCGTCTTCCCACAACTCTTAGCAGCAGAAGAGGAAGAAATGCTGTGTGGGATAGCTCCCTAGAGTGCAACTCCCCAGAGTGCTCTGAATACCGCTCCAAGTGCCACAAGTGCGAACATATTATTGAGCAGGCTGCTGACTGTGTGAACACACAACAGCAGTTTCCCTTCAGCGCTCTCTGAGTGGCGCTGTAACTCTGCCAATGTAGACATGCCCTTTGTTTCTGTTCCTAGTCCTGCCAATGACTGTGGGTAGGTCACTTAACCTCTTTGTGATAGTTTTCTCCATCTGTAAAATGAGGACAATTCTGTATCTCAGACAGTGATGTGAACGGTAATTATGGATTGAGAGCTCTGAGAGTCTCCTATGAAAGACTCCATAGAAATACAAAGTATTATTAATTGTTATTCAAGTGGTTGGGAGTTAAGAGGCTGGGGAAAAGGAGGTAGGAAAGGAGAATGAGGGATTGGAAGCAGTGAAGCCCCAGGAGTTGTTAGGTGTTTATACACAGAAAAAAGATCATTGTATTTCCCCCCCGCAAACTAGCCTTCTTTCAGGTAGGTTATAAGACTGTATTAAAAATATGCTATTTTGCTAACTCATCCTGGTAGTCAGTGGCATTGCTGGTTCACCTTAGTGACATCTGTCTCACGCTGGAACCGCTCTTGACCAGTTTCTCATTGACTGCTTCCACCTTCCTGATGTGTGATGTTTCTGCAGTTGTGAGGGAGTTGGCTGCTCTCAAACTAGAATTTTATGCACAAAGAAGATATTCTGGGACCCTGTTTGCTGTCTCAGGATTGGAGCTACCATTGACTATTTTGTTCAGAACTTTTCAGTGTGTGCAGTTGTGGAGGACAGCTATGTGTTCCTTCAGCTCCATTTCAACCAATTTTTCCCCTAATTCCTCAGCCACCATTAATTAGCCCACCATTCATGTAATTGCCTTTTTAAATAAAAAAGTGTTTTTTTTGGAGACAGCTGAAACTCTCCCTTATTGGGAATAGTCTTTCATATTTATGAAAGGATTTAAAAACAAGTCTCTGTAGCAAAGCTGGCCTAAGACTGCAGATCAGTATTTGTGAATCTTTTCAAGTTCTGAACTGATGTTCAGTTCAATAATATTCATACACCCTTGTTGTTTGCTATTTGCAGACATTTGTGCAAAGACATTTTGTTCACACTGAGCTTTGGTGAGTGGCTTTTCATCGGTAGCCATATTTGTATATCAACAAGAATATTGCTGCATAAACAAGATTTTTTTTCGTTTGTTTCTTGCTATTTGGTGTCTATTTATCCTCTGATATTTAAAAAAAAAAAAAGAAGCTTCAATTATCCAGCCAGGGAGCAGTAAAATTCCAGGTGACTTAAAGTAGGTGAAGTTCCCACCCTTCCTTGAACAAAGGATACATATACCACAGAAAGACAAAATCCTTTTTGTGGGGTTAGGCTTTATTGCTAAATTAAATAATAACCATGTAACATAAACTTCAGCCTGAATTTTCTCTCCAAGACTGGCTGTTCTAGTTTTCCATACAGGACCTCACTGTCACAGACCCTAGTTTTCTTTTCTTTTTTAACTGGAACTAATTAAATCCACCTACTAAAGGTTAGAGTAGTTATATTGTACATACCTGCAGGATTCAATTCTGGTATCAAAGTAGCTCAGCATAGTATACCTGCATTCCTTTGCAGGATCCTTGAGCCCGGCACCCTGTTAATGATCAATCGCACACTACATATAGTCAACAGAATTATTGTTTAGTTCATGTATAATAGACTGAAAATGATTTATCCAATCTATCTGGGAAGATATCTTGCAGAAATCATGGACAGAAAATGTTTCCCAAGGAATTACTAAATTCACACTATCTCCTAACATATCATCAAGGTTAATATCAGTGGGAAGTAAGCTAGGGTGACTTTTTCTTATGTTTACTTGCTTGTGATTTATGACCTCTACTGCAGATGGCCAGAGGGCATCCTGTAGACAGTTGCAGGCGGCATTCCTAAATGTAGTTCTGCTTTTGCAAGGGTAGAGAGGAAGTGTCACTTTTGCAAGAACTCAGTACAGTTAGAGGTAATTTTTCTTGCAGGGCTGCTGTGAGACTCATACTGAGGTGATAACATCTTTGTCAATCATAGAACATTTGCATGCCAGCTGCTGACTGTCCCATGAGGGTATAGGGGGCAGTGATCCCAAATCTATCTTGGAGAAGAGACAGTGTGTCCAGTCATCTACCTTTTTTTTTTACTTGGCATAGCATCAAGCTTGTCACCCCATTCCTCTGCCACCCTGAATTCATTGCTGTGGTTAAATGCCATTATAGTACATTAAAACAAGCCTTAAAATGTATTTGCTGTCCAGTGTCCCTTTAGATTCTTCTCTCTGCACTGTCCTTCACTAAACCAGGGCAGTTCCCTACTCAGCTATTGACCTCTTGCCCTCATCAGTTATCATTTGTCTCAGGGTTTGTTTGGTTCTGGCTCTGAGAGTTGTGTCTCAGAATCAAATATGAGTCCTGTTGATTCTAGCAGAGGGGCGCAGGGTCTGTCATAGCAGTAATCTGTGGTAAATTGGTCTGATAGGCAATCTCAAGCCTGAAACCCCACTTTTAGGTTTGGGTAAGGGTTTGGTCCATGGTTGTCACATATGGGTTTGAAACAGGGTCCTGTATTGTCAGCTTTTCATGCTTGCAACAAATTGGGAAAGAGTCCTGTGCTCTTTCTGATGACTTGTTCTGCCAGTCAAATGGGAAATGATGCATATTCAGTTAGGATTCATTATCTTGCTTATTATTACAGAATCTGAGATTTACTTTCTGTAGAACAGTAAAAATAATAGATAATTACAACATTTAGAATCTAAATTAATAATAGGCATTACTTGTATGCAGTTTCTATATCCCTAGCCCTGGGGTTTCATTGTTCAACTCCCCTGATAGCGGGTGATCTCACTGAGGACATATCCATCTGTTATATGGTATATCACCACACTGGCATGATATAATATACCTGGCATACAACAGGCAGCTAGTCACTTACTATTTATTTGCACTGGGCTAGTGCCCAAAGGCTCCAACCTGGATTTGGGCCACACTGTGGTATGGAAACACAAAGATGGTCATTGCTTTGAAGAGTTTATAATATAAACAAAAATAGAAATAGATGTATTAGAGTAATAGATATCAAGTCAACCTCTAAAGCAAAATATTTGCAGTCAGGTTTTCACTGAAGTTGTGGGGACAGAATTAACAATTGTGTAAAGAATCAGCTGTAAGATGAAATCACAGAACATAAAAAACCACTATTTCATAACAGCATAAATCCTATTAGGCTATTAGCAATTGAAGTTAACTTTTCCCCCATCATAGCTTCTTACCAATGGGTCTTTATTACTAATTTTTTAGATTTACAAAACATTATGCCCATTGCCTACAATATCATATATATTTCTACCTAAAATATATATTTTAATTTACCAGTTAATATGATTTTTATACTGGAAAAAAAGTAAAACAAATTGAAAACAAGTACTATGACTATCAAGGAAGATGTTTTTATATGTTAATTTATTTGAAGTAAAATTGTAATGATGCAAAATTATTGAGGAAGGAGTTGGGATATGGAGTGGGGTAGAAGGGCAATTTAAACTGAACCTCTATTCAAACTATGTTTTTCCTTGGTTTAGAATGCAGTTTTGCCATTAGATGAATTTTATATATTGCCATTATAAACCAATATTAGCACAATATATTAGCAAAATGTTTAATAAATAACAATCTATTTATAAAATGTTAATCACAAAGGAGCAGAAGAAAATGTGAATCTTGTGAGACAATTGCCCAAAATTATTTCCTATGTCACATTCTATGATAACTCCATAGAATTTGTTCACTTTTTTCATATGAAGTAGTAGTTGCCACTGTGGTGTGGTGTCCCACTAGGCATTCCCCCATTACACCCTCTGATCCACCCAATAAACATCAGCAGAAGTTGTGTGTTTTAAGAATAATGATTTACCCAGTATATCACAACAGGACATAGTGATTCTGCCTAATATTATTACATCTAGGTTGTGTAAGGTACAGGGCTGGAGGCAAAGTTTCTTCTGTAGAATTCAAAAAATCTGTTTCTAAGGCCATGAGCCACATAGCCATGAAAGGATCAGGTTTCAATTCCTGCATGGCACTGGCTGTACCACTATCCAGCACCAAAGGATAATCTGCAGGGACAACATAAATGCTTCTTTGTGGTATCTAGAGATCTTGAGGGCAGCTGATTACTTTCTAGCTATCTATTATTTTTACTGTTCTACAGAAAGTAAATCTCAGATTCTGTAATAATAAGCAAGATAATGAATCCTAATTGGACATGCATTTAATAATTAAACATATTAAACTTTCCTGTGCAGCTCTTCCCGCTACACAGAATTATGGAGCAATTTACATGAGATTCTGCCTGCTGGACAGTTAGCTGTTATTATACTGAAGCTCCATAAGCTACAGGTTGCGATCACTGGTTGGCTGGCTAGGTTTATGTTCATCTGTGCTCACTGATCCATCTCTAAATTTACAAGCATTTGTACTCCTTACACTGAAGTTCTCTTGCTTTTTCTCTCAGTCTCCAAATGAGAGTAAATGATGTTATTCCCCAAGTCTAAATCTATCCAGAAAAAAACCTTATCTAAATAGGGGTGTTAAACTTCTTAAAAACTTGGAGTCACTCCTGTTCCATAAAGTGGATAGCAGAATCTGTGCTGCAGATGGCTGGGTCTCTTGCCAGCTTACATCTATATCAGTCCACAAGCAGTATCCCTTTATAAAAATAGGTTTTTAATTTTTTAATGCCTCTTACCAGTGCCAGACCACCTGTCTCCCACTGAATAGTCAGTCATGAAGGCAGAGCTTCCTTTCATTCTCACAGGAAGCATTGCTTGCAGCTCTGCTGATTTGTCACAAGGAGGATTGTGGCCAAATAATGATGTTGTTTTTTTTAAACACCTTTTGTACTTGTTTCATGGACTGGATTGGGATAGGAGTGCTCCATGGATTGGTAACATCGAGTAGTAACTCATGCAGGCGGGCACTCATGGCATATTTTATTGCCAGCTTTGGGAGTATCAGCCCTCAATGTCATGTAGTTAGATATACCTGTGATATATGTGGCCAGCAGGCTGTAACAACAAAATTCTGTGAGTGGATACATGCATGTATAAGGCTATTACACTCAGAAATCTGCATATGAAGAAATATGGGAATTATCCAACATGCTTCTATCTCAACAAATCACATCTGTCTGTACAGAAAGGCCTTAACTTGTTTGTGCATGGGTCCTGTGAACCATACCCGTACATGGGCATAGCTCTGCCCATTTAATTGATTATATAATAATCGGGTTTACATAATGATTTACATATTCTAAGTATTTTATAAACATTGTCTAACTAAACTGGCTCATAAAAACCTGAGAGAGAGAATTCTTTTTATGAATGAGGGAACTGAAGCAGAGAGCTAACTCAATCTTCCAAGGTCATGCAGTGAGTCGGTGGTAGAGCCAGGTTGAGAATTCAGGAGTTCTCTATTTCCATTCTGTGTTCAGACCATTAGATGGTGCCTCTCCTCAATCCTCTGCATTCTGTATTTCTGTTTGTGCAGTTATTATGCCTCGTCATGCTATCTGTGGCAGATAGTGTCTCTCAGCAGTCCTCTGGTGTCCTCTTCCTTTCCACATTTTTGTCCACTATTGCTGTTGCCATTCACACACCTTCCTTCCTGATCACCCCAGTTTTCAATCCACCACCCCTTCTGCATCCTGGATATTCCTCCCCTAAACCCATTCTATTGCTAGATGTGTGAACTTATCCATCTAAATTCAGTCACCTTTGTCACTCACAAATAAGATCAGCAAACGATTTCTCACGACTTCCTGAACTTTGTCACATATACAGTAACTCCTCACTTAACGCTGTAGTTATATTCCTGAAAAATATTGCTTTAAGTGAAACGATGTTAAACGAATCCAATTTCACCATAAGAATTAATGTAAATGGGGGGGTTAGGTTCCAGGGACATTTTTTTTCACCAGACAAAAGACGTATACATATACAATATAAGTTTTAAATTATTTTAAACGAACTATTTAATACTGTACTCACCAATGATGATTGTGCAGCTTGTTTGGGGTAGGTCATAGTGGGGTCGGGGTGTGGGGGCTTGCTCCACTCTACGGGGTGCTCCTGCCGGGAAGCGGAGTCGGGGACTTGCCCACTCCCTGGCTGGAATGCCGGGTGAGTGGAGCTGGGTAAGCCCCTGTGCCCCGACCCTGATCCCCAGCTGGAATGTCAGGTGGGTGGAACAAGGCAAGCTCCCACTCCCTGACCCCACTGTCCAGCTGGAACGCCGGGTGGGCAGAGTGGGGCAAGCCCCATGCCCCGACCCCACTCCCTGGCAGGAGCGCCAAGCGGGCGGAATGGAGCAAGCCAAAGCACCTTATAACGGAACGTTGCACGACTTTAAACAAGTATGTTCTCTAATAGATCAGCAACTTAATAACAAAACAGTGTTAACCGGGACGACTTTAAGTGAGGAGTTACTATATTACATGGGAGCAGGGCTTTTTTCTCAATAGTCTCAGTGGGAAGAAAAGTCTTTTAATACAATCTCAGACCGTGTTGCACTCATCAGTTTGGCTATACAGTAATAAGCCAGACAGTGGTGGGAACTGTAATCTAATGATTTGAGTGCGGAACACACAAAGCTAGGGAATGTGAGCCCAATTACTATTGTAAAAGAGGGAACTGTGAATGGTAGTTGGGGGTCTTGTTATGGTGACAAATGGTACAATGTGTCTGACATTTAAGGATCTTTAGCTTCTGAGGGCTTGTCTACACTACGCGCCAGATTGGCGGGCAGCAATCGATCCAGCGGGGGTTGATTTATTGCCTCTAGTATAGATGCGATAAATTGATCGCTGAGTGCTCTCCTGTCGACTCCGGTACTCCACCAGAACGAGAAGTGCAAGCGGAGTCGACGGGAGAGCGTCAGCTGTCGACTTACCACAGTGAATACACCATGGTAAGTAGATCTAAGTACATCGACTTAAGCTACCCTATTCCCATAGCTGAATCTTGTATCTTAAATCAACGCCGTGTGGTAACGTAGACAAGCCCTCAGTAATTTAAAAGTCTCTTGAAATTTACCCTTTTGCTATAAAGATACAAGAGCAGCATGCCGATGGGTGTTGGATAACACTGGTATTGACCATTTTCAGCCTAAAAAAGAGCAATGGGTATGCTGCCCTTCACTGCTAGCAATAGTAACTATGGTCTGCTGTAACTCATGGGTATTGCTGCTACCTTGGCTAGTAGGTGTTTTTGGAGGGATGAAGGAATATTTCAAGCTGTATGTGAAATACATTTAACAAAATCAGAAGGCTCATTAATTCCAAAGAGCCCAGTTTGTCTCAGTTTATCATTGCTTCTCCCCTTTTTGTCCTATAAGAATAAGAAAGAAAATTGAAAGCATTTTAATTCACCGTTTGGAATGGATCATCAGGCTAAGTAGCTATAATAGTCTTATGATCCTAGGCTTGGGATGGATCAAGTTCATTCATCATAGTAAGGGCCTGTCCTTGTGATTCTTCCATCTGTCCTAAATGTATTTTTGTTTGTGGAGTTATTATGCCTCTGCATTCTATAAGTATGCCCTAAAGTGTCTCTCAGGAGTCCTCTGGTCAGGGCCGCTCAGAAGATTCAGGGGGCCCCCGCTGCCAAATTGCCGCTGAAGACCCGGCACTTTGGTGGCGAGTCCCGGGGCGGAAGAACCCCCCCACTGCCAAACTGCCGCTGAAGACCCAGAGCGGAAGAAGCTCTGGGGGCCCGGGACCCGCAAGAGTTTTCCGGGGCCCCCAGAGCGAGTGAAGGACCCCGCTCTAGGGGCCCCGAAAAACTCTCATGGGGGCCCCTGAGGGGCCCGGGGCCTGGGGCAAATTGCCCCACTTGCCCCCCCCTTTAGGCGGCCCTGCCTCTGGTGTCCTGTTCCTTTCCACATTTCTGTCCACTATTGCTGTGTCAAGGTGCTTTTGAGCATTAGAATCTTGTTGGACCTAGCTTGTGCTGTAAACCTGCATGGAATCTATCAGCAAAGCAATTTATTAGTTAGTTATCCTTAACTTCCTGATAAGCTCCCATACTACAGTGATGGATGATACAATGGCTATGTATCAAAAACAATGCACACTGAATATTGTGCATTCTTAAATTCATAGTGCAATGTTTCTCTTCAGAATACTGTGGCCCATGGATAGAGCACTGAAATGAGATTCTGGAGACATGGATTGTTTCCTAGGTCGGTTACTGGCCTACTGGGTGACCTTGGGCAAGCCACTTAACCTCTCTATGCCTCACTTACGCTCTCTGTAAAATGGGTAGTAGCTTGTAGCACTATGCTTGGCCCCCACAGCGAGTGTTACAAACCAGCCCCACATTTGACCCCAGATTTTCAGAATAGGTCAGCATCCAATATGCTGAGCTCTTTTGCAAATCTGGCTACTTATCCTCATGCCTAAATGGGAGCAAAACTCTTCTGAAAATTTGCCCTCATATACATCATGAGCATTGCCATAAAGCCGTCTTTGAAGTTGTGTATGGTTATAGTGAGTGGATACTAATAGCATGAATTTTACTGTACTTCATAATGTCAAAACCATTGTAAAATTCCCTATGAAAGGTAGTTATTGTGCATTAGAAAAGTTACTTGTTTGTTCTTTGGGTAGCATAACAGTTATCATTGCTGATAATAACCTTAAAAAGAAAGTAGTGTTTTAGCAGGTTCTGAACTAGAGAAGACTTCTTATCTATGGATCCGTTTAGAAGTTTTATTTTATGTTTGAATGTTAATAAAATGTGTCCCAATATGAACAGAAAGTTATCCAGGTTTATATGTAATTTACATGCATCCTATCCAAGTTCCTTAATTTTTATTGCTTTTAGTGCTCAAAGAGAACACATATTACATATTTGAGTCAATATAGCTGAAAATTTATTTGACCTAATTAAACCTAATAATAAAGTTAGTATTTGATTGCTAAGGTATGGCAAGCCAGACTTAAAAGATTAAAGGGGATTACTTTTATCTCTGCTTATCAGAGTTGAGATAATTAAAATATATATTGTTTCTGCCTTTTTTGTTCTATTAAATTCGCTTCTGTTACCTGCTAATGTTAGAGATACTGTTAGCCTTGGCCAGTAGGGTATATGCAATATGTTTGAATTATGCATGACTTCTTAATAATTCCCTTATCATACTGGAGGTCAGTGCCCCATCTGGATTCAGATTTTATTATAAGGTGACTGTCCTTAATCCACTATTAATCCATCATATGATTGTTTTAGGACAGACAGATGCTTGACTCTGGTATTACCTAGAGTAGTGGCATGTGTTATTTCTCTCAGGGCTATGTTACATTATTCTCCCTTTATTCCTAAATAAATAAAACCCAGGAGCACTCTATTGAAAGAATTTATACAATGCTGGCTATGTCCCCTTGTCTCTTCCCTTTTTACTCTTGCATGGTTTCAGTCTGTTTCTGAATAGTATCTTACTGAAGTATGGAGGACTAACATTTCCTTTATTATCTATCTTTATTCACTATAGCAGCAAATATGTACATAACATACAAATATGTGCTGAACATACCAGCACAAACTATATGTAACGAAGAAACAGTCTTGAAGGCAAATGTCCTTTCTCTTTTTTATTTTTCTCATTCAAATTAAACACGAACATAGAGGGAGTATATCTTGACAATTTAGTATATTTAGCAAATTCACCATGACTGTTACGATCCTTAAGTGGCCTTTTCTGTTTTTAAAGATTACAAAAGTGATTTCCTTAATGATCAACTGTATTCAGATTTCTTCATTTCTGGTAAATTTCCTATAAGATGAGATCTGTCTCTGACCCAAATAAAGGCATTCCTTACTCAGTCAAAATGTTCTTTGACTTCGATGGAAATTTGAATAAAGAATGTGAAATTTAGCCCAAAGGAGAGCAGAATGTATGTATCAGATGGCAGAATTTGGTTTTTCATTATTATTGATTTTGGTCTTAGTTTGATTTGGGATCTTTAAGCTATTTAAAACAAAAAGTTTACGAAGGCTAAAGTTTGCTTATATTAAGGATTGAGTTGGTTGACAGCCAGAATACCAATCTCATATCACCTTTAAAAATATTGTTTGTTTTGCTGAATGTGTGGCAACTAAATTATTAGAATGATTTTAACATTCTAGATTTCACAATGAGACCAGGTCAAACATTTTTTCCACATTGTTGGTAAAGAAATTGTGTCAAATACTTTTACATTAATAATAATTAAGGGACCCAGATCAGTAGTCACTTCTGAAAACTGAGGCTGTTAGTTTTAGAAGCTAATAACAATATGTGTATAATGGAACTTGCTGCATTCAATAGCATTTGTTGATTTGATGTGTTGATAAAGAGTTGCATTTTACTCCTTTACTTGGGTAACTCTTGGGGTATGTCTACACTACGAGAGTAGTTCGATTTTACTTAAAGCGAATATGTGGAATCGATATTACAAAGTCGAACATGTGTATTCACTCTAAGGACAGTAATTCGACTTTGTGAGTCCACACTAACGGTGCAAGCGTCGACATTGGAAGCGGTGCACTGTGGGCAGCTATCCCACAGTTCCCGCAGTCCCCGCTGCCCATTGGAATTCTGGGTTGAGCCCCCAATGCCTGCTGGGGAAAAAAATGTGTCAAGGGTGGTTTTGGGTAACTGTCGTCATCCAACCGTCACTCCCGCCCTCCCTCCCTGAAAGGGCTGGCGGGCAATCAGTTCACGCACTTTTCTGGTGAGTGACAGCGCGGACGCCACAGCACTGCGAGCATGGAGCCCGCTGTGACCATCGCTGCAGTTATGGCCGTTGTCAACACCTTGCACCTTATCATCCACCTTTTCCAGAGGCAGATGCTGAGAAATCGGACGAGGAGGCTATGCTATGGCAGCGCGGTGAGGACATGAAGTCTGAGAGTGGCACAGACCTCTCACAAAGCACGGGACCCCGTGCTGTGAACATCATGGTGGCAATGGGTCATGTTGATGCTGTGGAATGGCGATTCTGGGTCTGGGAAACAAGCACGGACTGGTGGGACCACATAGTGCTGCAGGTCTGGGATGAATCACAGTGGCTGCGAAACTTTCATATGTGGAAGGGAACTTTCCTGAACTTTGTGAGTTGCTGTCCCCTGCCCTGAAGTGCAAGGACACCCAGATGCGAGAAGCCCTGACTGTCCAGAAGCGAGTGGCCATAGCCCTCTGGAAGCTTGCAACACCAGACAGCTACCAGTCAGTCGCGAACCACTTTAGTGTCAGCAAATCTACCGTGGGGGTTGCTGTGATGCAAGTAGCCAACGCAATCGTTGAGCTACTGCTGTCAAAGGTAGTGACCCTTGGAAATGTGCAGGTCATCATAGATGGCTTCGCCGCAATGGGATTCCCAAACTGCGGTGGGGCTATAGATGGAACTCACATCCCTATCCTGGGACCGGACCACCAGGCCAGCCAGTACATTAACTGAAAGGGCTACTTTTCAATGGTGCTGCAAGCACTGGTGGACCATAGGGGACGTTTTACAAACATCAATGTCGGATGGCCGGGCAAGGTTCATGACGATCGTGTTTTCAGGAACTCTGGTCTGTTTAGACGGCTGCAGGAAGGTATTTACTTCCCAGACCAGAAAATAACTGTTGGGGATGTGGAGATGCCTATAGTGATCCTCGGGGACCCAATGCCCTGGCTCATGAAGCAGTATACAGGCGCCCTGGACACTGAAAAAGAACTCTTCAACTACCATCTGAGCAAGTGCAGAATGGTGGTGGAGTGTGCTTTTGGACGTCTCAAGGGGAGATGGAGAAGCTTACTGACTCGCTCTGATCTCAGCGAAACCAATATCCCCATTGTTATTGCAGCTTGCTGTGTGCTCCACAATCTCTGAGAGAGCAAGGGGGAGACCTTTATGGCGGGGTGGGAGGTTGAGGCGAATAGCCTGGCTGCTAATTACGCCCAGCCAGACAGCCGTGCGATTAGAAGAGCCCAGCGGGACGCGCTGTGCATCCAGGAGGCTTTGAAAGCTAGGTTCCTGAGTGAGCAGGGTAATCTGTGACTATTAAGTTTGTTTAAAGAGAAGCTGAACCTGCCCCCGTTTCTTTACCCAGTTAATGTTGACTATCCTCTCCAGCTACATACCCCGTTCACCCCCCCCTTCCAACAGACGTTTAAAAATAAAATAAATGGAACTTTGTTAATGAACACCGTTTTCTTTATTATGGATTTTGCGGTAATGTGTTGAAACTGGGACGCAGACTGTGGTGGGGAGCGGGTGTAGTGATGGAAAGAATGCTTCTAAACTCGAGGAATGACAGGCTTCTGCTCCTAGAGCGGTCCACAGTGGTGGACTGGTTGTTTCAATGGAGCCTGCCACCCCTCCTTTTCGGGACTCTGTGTGTGGGGGCTATGTGACTTTGTGGCGGGGGAGGACGGTTACAGATCCCCTGCTGCGTGGCTCTGTGATCCAGGATAAGGACCGCTGCATAAGATCTCTAACCGCCCTCCCCCACCACAAAGTCACATAGCCCCCCCACACAGAACATGAAAACCACCTCCCAGACTGACCAGGGTGCCTAGTGACTGCAATGTGTGTGTGACTTTCTGCTGAATCTGCCCCCATGTCTGTACCCTGGTAAAGGTGACTGTCCTCTCCAATTACCAACCCTCTTTCCCCCCTTCAAATACACTCTCCCCTAAAAGAACATGATGGAAACAGTAATTAACAGAAACCTATCTTTTATTAGCAACTACACAGTTAGGGGATGAAACTGGGACGGGGGCTTGGGTGAGGCGGGAAGGAAAGGACTTATCAAATTTTTGGGAATGAGAGCCTTCTGGTACTTGAGCAGTCTGCAGGGGTGGTGTGACAGTTTTCACGGCCCCTGCTGCCCCTCCTTCTTGGGACTTTGGGTAAGGGGGGTATGGGACTTTGTGGCGGAGGAGGGCGGTTAGAGATAGACTGCAGCGGGGCTCTGTCCTCCTGCCTCCGGTCCTGCAGAACATCCACAAGGCGCCGGAGCGTGTCCATTTGCTCCCTCATTAGTCCAAGCATCGTTTGAGTCGCCTGCTAGTCTTCCTGCCGCCACCTCTCCTCCCGTTCGCTGTGTGCTTGCTGGTATTGCGACATGTTCTCCCTCCACTGGGTCTGCTGGGCCGCCTCGGCTCGGGAGCAGTCCATAAGTTCTGAGAACATGTAGTCCCGTGTCCTTTTCTTTCTCCGGCTAATCTGCGCCAGCCTCTGGGAGGGGGATGCCAGGGTAGGTCGGGAGACAGTCGCAGCTGTGGGATGGGAAAAAGGGAGTAATTTTTTGTGAACAATGAACATAGTCTTTCTCTGTGAACAAGACCATGCACAGCACCTATCACATGCGCACTCAGGACAAGGTCGAATTTTCGGCCTTCGCATTCAGTGCCTGGGGTCTTGCAGTGGAGATCAGACAAGCGGGGCAGGACAGTGGAATTCGGGTAGCAGGCTGACATGGTAAGCCGTAGACTTCTGGCTGCTTAAAACTTAAATTATAGCAGTGCCCTCCTTTCACATTCAAAGAAATGCTCCTAGCGTTGGCCAGTTCCTGCTGTCGGCAATCCGGCAAGCATGAACTCTGCACCTGTCCCACCCCCTCGCGGCTGTCCCCGGGAAAGATCCCTGTATGGTGCCCCTCTCCCGCCTCCACCGCGTGGCTGTAAACCGCCGGTGACAGTTCTGTAAAGGAACAGGCAAGCAGTCCCAATAGTAACATTCCCCTAATTCTAAGCAGGTCACCATGAGCGACATCACTCCGCTGAGGATTTCTGAGACCGAGAAAGAACGCGTGCTGCGTGAAAGCCAGCAAAAACCAGGACCGTATGCCGCCATGCTCTGCAAGGCAATCATCCCAGAGTACTTGATGATAGCCTGGCGCGGAAAAGTTTCCTACCACGGAGGACACAGTAAGGCCGCTCTCCCCAGGAACCTCATGCAAAGGCTTTCCAATGACCTCCAGGAGAGCTTCGTGGAGATGTCCCATGAGGATTTCATCTCTATCCCCGGACATATAGTCCTTCTTTTGCAGTAGTTGCACTGGCAAGGACTAAAACGTTAAGCGCCTAGGGCAAACAAATCATGAAAAACCCATTGTTAATATTCCTGTTCTGTTCAAAATAAATGTTTACATGTTTAAAACACTTACCGACTGATCCTTCCCCTGATTCAGGGTCCGGGTTAACGCCTGGGGATGGTTGGTAGGGGATCTCTGTGAGGGTGATGAAGAGATCCTGGCTGTCGGGGAAATCAGCGTTGTAAGCGCTGTCGACTGCTTCGTCCTCCTCATCACCTTCCTCATCTTCCCCATCCGCTAACATCTCCGAGGAAGTGGCCGTCGACAATATCCCATCCTCAGAGTCCACGGTCAGTGGTGGGGTAGTGGTGGCGTGGCACCTAGAATGGAATGCAGTGCCTCATAGAAACGGCATGTCTGGGGCTGGGATCCGGAGCGTCCGTTTGACTCTTTGGTCTTCTGGTACGCTTGTCTCAGCTCCTTGATTTTCACGCGGCACTGCGTTGCATCCCGGTTGTATCCTCTCTCCGTCATGGCTTTTGAGATCTTCTCGTAGATCTTTGCATTCCGTCTTTTCGATTGCAGCTCCAAAAGCATGGACTCATCGCCCCACATAGCGATCAGATCCAAGACTTCCTGATCAGTCCATGCTGGGGCCCTCTTTCTATTCTGAGATTGCATGGTCACCTCTGCTGGAGAACTCTGCATCGTTGCCAGTGCTGCTGAGCTCGCCACGATGTCCAAACAGGAAATGAGATTCAAACTGCCCAGACAAGAAAAGGAATTCAAATTTTCCCGGGGCTTTTCCTGTGTGGCTGGTCAGAGCATCCGAGCTTCGGACTGCTGTCGAGAGCGTCAACAGAGTGGTGCACTGTGGGATAGCTCCTGGAGCTATTAGCGTCGATTTCCATCCACACCTACCCTAATTCGACATGGCCATGTCGAATTTAGCGCTACTCCTCTCGTTGGGGAGGAGTACAGAAATCGAATTTAAGAGACCTCTATGTCAAACTAAATAGCTTCGTTGTGTGGACGGGTGCAGAGTTAATTCGATTTAACGCTGCTAAATTCGACATAACCTCCTAGAGTAGACCAGGCCTTGGAATCTTTTGGTGAACATACTACTACTGATTCACTTTTTGACACTGATGTTTGAGCAGCATTGTAATGCTTGAAATGATAGAAATGATTACCATGTAAAGTGTTTTTATTGCAATTTGGGGAGGAGGAGGAGTTTTTGTTTTGGTTCCCCTAGTACTATTGTAGCTTTATCAATCCTTGTCTAAACTTCTGTTCTGACTAAAGAGAAAAATGAAGTTGGGGGAAACACCAGCTTTGGGGGAATTTGTTTATTACAATCTGACATTCCATAACTATGAATACTTAATCCTTGTCATAGAAGGTTTCCAGCAATCAGGACTATTCATGCCTAGTATGTTCTGGTCACCAAGTCCAACTCTCTGCAAAAAAGAAAATGTAGGCAATTATTCTACAGTGTATTTATATCTTCAGCAGACTAATAAATGTTTAGGAAAATTAATGCAATAGCCATTATGCTGGGGTAAATGATCTTTATAATTGAGGAGTTTTATTTTCATGTGTTACATTCATTTGTATCAGCATGTTCACAACATTATCAATTAATTTTTATGTTTTTTTACTTTTACCTTAAGTCCCTCTGATGACTATGAAACCTGTAAAACATGTAAAAAGCTTTCTATAGAGTAGTAAGCTGGTTAGACAGAATGGATAGTGATATGTTAGCAAAAAAATTACTGAAACTGTTATTGTATTCCTGTAAGCAGTTATGTGTAATGCGGGTCTCAGATGCTATGCCTAATTATGATCAGAGCATTTACCAAAAAAAAAAAAAGGATGAAAAAGGGTTATAGTATTAAGCCAGTACAATTGTAGAGCACAAGATTAAGCATAATGAATATATAGCAGTTAAACTTTGTCTGCAGCTGCTGTATACATCTTTATAGACTAGAATGTCACAGATGTTAAACATCTGAACTTTTTGACTGACTGAGTCTATGCAGTAGGTACAATTAAAAATTGCCTATGAATTAAGTATAATTTTCCAGTGAAATAATTTTCCAGTGAAATAATTTTCCAGTGAAACAGAAGTTGTTTCAGCCTGTTCACTTCAATACTTTGTGAATTACATCCATAAATATATAATCACTACACTTTTTTGCATATTATATATGAACATTGTTGTTTGAAGTTTTTTTTTAAATAGACTGTTCATGAATAGATCAGTGATGTTATATAAAAAGGAAAGTACTACTGTAAATAACAATGCACTAGTAGGAAAAGTGGTGCTGACAAGTATTGTACTTACTTTATATAAATGCTCTGGAATAATTGTTTTTATTGGGAGGCATAATAACCAACCTGCAGCTGAAACAACTGTGTATTTCACAGCTCTTTACCTGAATGGAGACCTACTGTAAACTCAAAGTAGACATGGTATTGTGGGTAGGCAAATAGGCAGTCAGGTAGGGCAACAGCCCTGCATATGGTAGCAAAATGAGGAGCACCCTGACAGAAACTATAGCTTAAGTGTGCAGGTGAGTAGAGCAACTGCTGCCCACCAGTGAGCTCTGCCATTAAAAGAGGGTGCAGGGGCCAGCCGAATCTGTGCTACTCCCAGCTGGCTGCTCTCAGTACAGTGCAAATGTATTGCATGTTATGAATTCTGGATTGTTTCAAATCAAATGATCTTTGGGACTCCAGGAGTTGGAGTGCTGCAGAATTCAGAATGAACAGCACAACTGTTCTGTAAAAGGGGCTGCTTGGCAACAGCCCAGCAGCACAAAGGCAACACGGATCGCCATTAGGGTAGGCAAGAGCAGGTAACAGAAAACTTGTTGCCACAGGCAATCTAGAGGAAGAAGAGATTGTGGTAGGCAAGCATAGGTACAACCACTGGAGAAGTTGAGGTGGGCATGTGCCCTCCGATCCCCGCCTATTTAGAATGTGTGCATACACAAATATACACTTGCACACATGACCCTTTGCTGTCCTCTCAATACAGATGCAGAACTTGTGCATTTTTGACTTAGACTTGGGGTAAAATCTGGGGTGCGTACCAACAAACTCCATTCCATGCATACACCTTATCAGTGTTCAGTACAGCAGCATATCAGTGCTGTACTGAACACTGCCAGCAGTTGTGAAATTGGCCAGTTTTGTCAGTTTCGCTGTGCTGCTGCTTGGAAAATCAATAAGCAATAGCAGAGTCACTGGATTTGTCTGAAGACTCCATAAGGAATGGATGTGCAAGGTCCTGAGCACTCTGGCCCTGATCCAGCAGAGCACATAAGCATGTGCTTAACTTTAAGCATGTGAGTAGTCCCATTGAAGCCAATGCTGGAAATTCAGTGCTACTACTCAACTGCTTAAAGTGTTTTGTTGAATTGGGGCCAAAGTGCTCAGCCTCTTACAGAATTTAACCCTAAAACAGCCCTGTATTGGTTCTCATATGGAAGGTTGCATCACAAACATACAGGCTAGAATCTAAAAACAAAAAAACTCAACTTCCCCCCCCCCCTCTCCCCCGCCCCCCCTCCCAAAAACCAAAAAGCTTAGTTTGGGGGTTATTTTTCCTCAGAAATTGATGACAACTTACAAGTGGATTTACCATGCTCTCATTTCATGTATTTTGTAAAATATTTGAAAGGTCAGGGAGCCATTACTAGGGTCTGTATTTGAAGACAAGAACCAAAGGAGACAATATGTTACCCATTTGCTATTTATGATCTTAAATAAAAAGCAGAGTTAGTCTGACTATTGTAGCAGAGGAGAAAAATACAAAATGGTCATAAAGCATGTATGCAAAATGCGAACAGTATGTTTGTGTGTATAAAGATGCAATCAAAGCAATAAAAAACAAAACAAAAGTGTATGAGTGGACAAAAATAACAAATTTGAGTTATTGTGTATGCCTTTTCCTTCTGCTTTGAAGTTGCCTTGGTTATTGTGAGTGCATTTCTTGGCATACAAATTGGACATTCACCGGACTTTCTCTGGGGGATAATAAAATAACACATTTTTGTGGAAAATAGTTGCTGGTTCAGAGAAAACAACTTTTTTTATGTGAATAGTTTCTCTGATGAAATATGCACAGTATTGCAATTCCTGTACTGGAAATCGGCATATTTATGATACGCCAGAGGAGCAAAAACATGTATTTTTGGAATCCCAGAAAGGAACCAAAAGGAGCTTCTCAAACATTGTAAAGCCACCGACTATTCTTTTGCCACTCTATTGTTTTAGTCATGTTTTAACAAATGCAGTGGAAAAACATTACCTCAGGAGCAGCAAAGAACTTTTGTTACAAGCCTAATGCCTGCTGGTTAAAACCAGCCAATGTTCACATATGCCTTTTGCTGCTATCTCTGTGCACTCGTGACAGTAGAAGAAGGGGAGCTGATGAAAGGTTTGGCCAAAATCAGAATGTTTCATCATAAAGATGTCTTTAATATGTGTGTTTTTTTTGATACTCCCATTCCCATAGAACTTCGATACCACAAAACTGAAAAAATCTATGGTGTTATTCCAGAAGTTGGGTGAAAACACATTGAAGTTGGTAGGCAAGACAACCACCCTTCTTTTCGGGTCAATGTAAAAAGCAATTAAACTCCATTATGGAATAGATAGCTGAAACAATAAGAGCTACTGCCCAAAGCCATGTGCAAGGCCAATAGGAGTTGAGCCAGGCAGCCTGAGGGGTTTTTCCTGGGATCTGAATACGAACACAAGGTGTGACCAGGGTCCCGGGGGAGCCAGTTGAGGTCACTCAATTAGGGTGAACTGGAAAGAATGGGGCAGACAATCCCCAAAGTTGGTGGATATTCCAATACTTAGATTTACCAAGCCAGCACTAAACAGCTTCTGTTACACCTCACTGGTTACTAAGAAGTCCGAAACACAGTTCCCTTAAAGTAACCCAGCCTCAGGCCTCCACCTAGTTACCCAAGTCAGATATGATGAGGATTAATGAAAATCTTATTTCATCATATAAAAGAAGAGGTTCTACCAATCCCAAAGGATCAGACACATTACCTCCCAGGTTAATGAATATTCCAGATTTTACCCAAATACACACTTACAGCCAATTCTTATTAACTAATCTAAAATTTATTTAAAAAGAAAAGAGAGTATGGTTAAAAAATCAATATACATACAGACATGAGTTCAATTTTGGGGTTTAGATTTATAGCAAAGATGGTGAGCTTTGTAGATGCAAAGAGTTCTTTAAGAAATAGTTTAAAGGTTATAGTCCAATGTTTATATTTCAGAGTGGTCCAGTCAGAACTGGGATCTCAGTCCTTGTGGGTTAGGCTTCCCCTGCATGAAACCTCAAGCAGATCTGAGATGACTGGATCAGGATCCAGGGATCTTCTGTACAATTTCAAGCCTTCTTTGACAGGTTGGAGTCCCTTGGCTTACAATAGGTAATCAGGGCGACTTTGAAGTAGGTTCATCACTGGTACTTAGCGACACGAATTAACATAAGGCAATTGCCTGTTTTTCACCATTCGCAGATGATTGGCTATACATTTCAAAGAGAGATGAATATGGCGATATCCCGTGTTTACGGTTCATTTAAATGCTAAGATATACTTTTGATCTCTGAATTAACAGAATACAACATAGTCAGAGACTGTTGATTACATTGTTGACCACTACCCATATATATGTAAATACACAAAAACCCAAACATTCAGGAGCACATTTACAATGAAACAAACCGTGCAGTGTCACGGGACCCCCAAACACAAGCCGGCCCCCAAAATGCAGGACAAATCTCATCTGACAACCTGCCCTGAAGTCCCGGCCAGCGGCGCAGCAGTGCTCAGGCAGGCAGGCTGCCTGCATGCCATGGCCAGTGGCCCCATGCCGCTCCTAGAAGTGGCCGGCTGCTGGCACATCTCTGCGTGCCCCTGGTAAGGGGGAGGCAGTTCCACGCACTGCCTCCACCCCTGGCAGCGAACGGAGACCTGCTGCCCCCTCCTCCCAAGGGGCACGCAGAGACGTGCCAGAAGCAGGGCTAAGGCAGCTCCCTGTCTGTTTTGCCTCCCTCCTTTCCCTCCATGCCACGCCGCTCCCGGAAGCGACAGGCATGTCCCTGTGGCTCCTGTCTCCGCACGCTGCTCCCGCCCCAAGCGCTGACTCTGCACCCTGGGAGCCGCTGCCAGAGGGGTGTGTGTGCCGGTTGCTTTAGGTGCTGCGCCTCCCAAGGTAAGCACTGCCCCCCTGCCCCAGCCCAGAGCCCGCACCCCACACCCAAACTTCCTCCCAGAGCCCGACCCCTCACCCTTCCTGCACCCCAACCCACTGTCCCAGCCCAGAGCCTGCACCCAGCACCCAAACTCCCTCCCAGAGCCCAACCCCTGCACCCTCTCCCAGACCACTGCCCCAACCCAGAGCCGGCACCCAAACTGCCTCCCAGAGCCTGTTTCCCACACCCCCTCTTAGACCCTGTCAAGGCTGATTCCCCAATCTGGCACTTTGAATGCAGAAGGTGGGGGCCTGCAAGGATTCTAAAAATGAATACTTGCCACTCCAGGCTTGTATTAAACTCCCAAGGTTACAGCTTTTCTCTGACCTTGGATTGGTAAATGCTGCCACCACCCAAGTGCAGAACCCCTTCGAGAGCCCAGGAAGGCGCACTTGGGAATTCCTTCCTGGGGGGTATCCTCAAGCCCTTTCACACATACCCCCCGAGAAGAGCTGGGGGGGGGGGGGATCAGCTGTTGCCACCAGCTAATTAAACAACATGTGCACAAACCTCTTAAGACACAAAAATCCAATTCTGTCCTTAAAAAAGGTAAATTTTATTAATAAAAAAAAAGAAAGAAAATACATCTGGGAACTCAGGCTATTGCTAGATTTTAAAAGAGCAACAGGTAGAGCAATTAGAGAACAGCTACTAAGAGGGATTTTATAGCTATTGGCTGGTTGGGTGTCCATAAAAGGGAGCTACCCCCCTCCCTTCATTTATCACCCCCCCCAACCCCCTGCCCCAATCCAGGTACCTCACTGTGTTTGTAAATCCCATTAAATGTATGGTTGTGGTGTTTAAGTTGAAATCAGAATCTATGCCACTGGTTTTAATAGAAAGGTGAATGAGATGATACATTTATGGAAAAATCAAAAATAGGATTTCAAGTGTGACATGGAAATAAGTTTATATGACTGAATCAGTCTCACTTTCCACCCTAGTCTTTATCTTAAGAATTTTCTGTGATGGTTTATTTATAACTAAATAAAAGATTTCTAATCATCCTGGTAGTTCTTCATCTCAGTGGTAATGCCACAATTTAGAATTTGGTATTAGAACATTTGGTAAGAAGATTTTTCAGTCTCTCATCCTGTATATGGTTAGATTATGATAAAATGACCAGTTTAAGTAGGGAGTGTGTGTCATTATGGATTTGGAAAATTAAATGTTAAAAAAAAATTATGCCAACATAGAAGGAATTATGAAGCACAATGGACAAAGAGTTTCCTGCAAAAAGTTCTTAGAAACATACAGATGAGAAGTGCTATATTCATACAAAGTAAACTTGGTTCAGAATCCTGTTCAAAATGTAATGGATTTTAAAAAATTAGTTTTTTCACCATTTTATTTAAACTTTTCTATAATGGAAAGATTTCAACCAGCTCTAATAGAAAGTATGTATTTATTAATATTATTTGGAAGTATAAACCATTCTTTGTAAATCTGCGTCTCTAAATTCCAAGGCAAGACAGAACATCAAAAATGATTAAGAAGGTTTTTGCAAGACAGTTCAAAGTATCTAGCTGATTCAGATCTCTTTGTCCCTTTTGAATGTGGATACAGACCTGGTCATGCCACAGAGACTGCTCTGGTTACTTTGATAGATAAATCTCATGGAGATGGATAAAAATCTTCTGTCTACCTCTCTGGGAAGGAGGCTGTGACTATTTCTTTCAGATGTGACCTCTGCTACTGTTGTCCATGCTGATTGGGATATTGCAGAGCACCTCAGGGAGTTAAATGCCCCACTCTCATTAAAATTCATTGGGATTTGGGTGCCTGACTCCCTTTGGCCCCTTTGAAAACCCTAGTCATTGTTGTCACCTCAAGATTAGATTACTGTAATGTGCTCTACTTTGAGCTGTACTTTTAAATCAATTTGGAAACTGTTCTCTGATCTGTGCTAGCTGCCTGTTTGGTTTCTGGATGCAATTTATTTAATTATGATGGTATTTCTTTTCTTAATGATCTGAGACCTGCCAGTTTGAGAGGTCACCTCTTTCCCCATGTGAAAGATGAGATCAAGGAGGAATCTTGAGCTGGAGATCCCGTGTTATGGATGAGGGATGCCTGGATAGGCTCTTTTTCATGTACTGTATAAACCAAAAGATCCATATATGGCCAGAAACTCTTGATGGCCCAAGCTGCTTCAGATGAGGACTTTTTCTTTAATGAATTGCGTTCTTGATCTTGAAGATATCTTCCAGGAAATGCAACATAAAGTTGATGATGGTTTGCTGGGATAGACAAGAGATGACTCAGCAACATTAGCCCTAGGGAAAGGGAGATTTAAGGTCAATATATTTTATCAGTCTTTCTTGGGCTGAAACTTGTCAGTGTTACTGAAAAATGTCTGGTTGTGATGTTCTCTAGTTCTTCTTTAGGGAACTTATCTTTATAGGTTTTTCATAGTCAGTGCGTCTTAGCAGAGAAATCAGTGCTAAGTAACTTCTATTACAGGAGGAACTACATAGCAAGAAAAATAAAAGTAGGGCTGATATAATAAATGGTAGCAGTATGTTGTGTCAATATTAGCATTATTAGGCCGTGATTACTATATAAACCTATCTGCAACATATGGTGGGACTGGAACAATCACTTTAACAGGTCTCTACTAGGTTTTAGGTTTCATGTTAATGTGTGAGGTTGCATGATCCAGTGGGCTTGCAGCAAGGAGACCTGGGTTTTTTTTACATTGTGTGCCATAGATTTACTATGTGATATTGGACATGCTACTTAACTTCTGTGCCTCAGTTTCTTGATCTGTAAAGTGGGGATAATAAGGCAAACATTTCTAAAATGAAAGCTATGGATGAAAAGTTCTATATAAGTGCTATGCACTGTTATTGTTAATTATAATGTTCAGAAGCAATAAACATGGCAAACTATTAAGGAACAGTCTTTTTAGTCCAGATATTGTATAACAAGACACTAATGAATAATAACGGTGAATCTCAAAGGTCAGTACAAAATATCTTAAAAACGAAACTAGGGAATTCTAAAGTACAATATCCCTTCCATTTTTCATAAGCATTTTAATGTATTTTGTTTTCCCATGGGTCTCATTCTGTACTATTGTAAGTTAAAGCTGCTCAGAATATTATCTCCCACTGGCAGCAATTTTCCAATTTATTTGGTAGCTTTCAGTGGCTTTTATCTTGTGAAAAGAAGAAAAATTCATGTTCTGATTGCTTCTATCATTCCTTCATTATTGTAGTGTGTAATCTTGACAGCTGAAAAAATATCTACTTACAGCTGCTGATTCATTTGGTTATATAACTGGATCTCGTTTCCTTAGCTACAGTGTGTGTGTGTTGGGGGGGGAGTGTTGGGGGAGAGGGAGAGTAAAATCCCGAACAAGTGTTTGGAAATGCTCCAAGACAGTTTTTCAAATATATTGTTGCTTACAAGTGATGGAGACCTGTTTTGCATAAGATATTAGGAATATACCTATTGCATTGATTAACAGAAATGCAGAATAACTCTGGGTGTGCGTAAAAATATAAATTCTAGGTACTGTGAGGGTTGATCGAGAACTCCCCCAACAAGTCCAGGGAGTTAATTGAGTTAAATACCAAGCTAATTTATTCACTTTTCTCTATAAATCTAAGGTGCAGTGGACCTAGAGTGCAATTGAGACTACAAGATCATACAAGTCTGTATATTTAAAAAACAATGTTTGATTTGACTGAGAGCTCTCAAGGTAGACAATAATACATTTCAGTTCTGCTTTAACCAAGAGAGAATACCTGCAGTTGAACTATTTATTTTTAGGTCTCTGCAAGAACTTGTGCTTTTTCATTTTGTGTAAATTAATTAGAGCAACTGATACAATCATTCGAATGTTTAATAATTCTGGCCTGATCCTATAAAGCCTTGGGAAGTCCCATTACATTCAGTGGGGATGAAAACATCTCATGTGCATGAAGGTTTACAGGATCAGGCCCAAAGTTATTACATAGTAAACTATCTATTTTTTGCTCTTATTAACTTTTCTCTATACTTTCTCTTGTCTCATTAACTTTTAAATGAATTGTTAGTCGGTAATAGGACCTGTTCTTTCACTTGATCTGGTAATTGACACTGAAGGGGACAATTCTGTAACAATGTACAATAATGTCAGCTGTCATTCACAATGGGAACAATAATGCAAGGTTCTGATTGCCTATCACCCTCAGCTATCATTATTTTAACTTTACTTTGTATGAGCAAATAAGATCACTCTTTGGATTTCTCTCCACCTGTGGCTTTATCCCTCTAAAGGGAACTTCCTTTTTTCACGTATCTTAGAGACACCCACTCCTTTAGTGGATCCTGGAGGGAGTTGGGAACAGAAACACAATCTTTTTAATGCTTGTCTTCCTGGAAGTGGAACTAGTTCAGCAGTCTAATTTTTTTTTCTGAGACAGATTTTTAAAGGTATTTAGGTGCTTAAGGAGGCAGATAGGCACCTAGTAGGATTTTCAAAAGCACTTAAGCACCTTAATGGGAGTTAGGCACCTATGTGCTTTTGAAAATCTCAGTAGGCAGTACCTGCACCTTTAAGCATCTAAATACTTTTAAAAATCTGGCCCTATGAGCAGTGTACTGCAAAAATTTAACCCATCAGGATCATTTATCTTATGCCTTTATTACAATATTTTTTGGAAAAAAGAAAATCCAGAAGTTGACAGAAAATATGCCAATATAGTATTTCCTTTTATTATTTTTCTATATTAGTTTGCTTTATTTAAAAAGCTAAGTAAAAGCAAGATATTTTTATGGGTATTTGCTATTTTACTTTTTCCTCTCTGTCAAATCCTTAACAAAATTATAATATTACAATGGGAATAGAATTTCTGAGTCCAAAATTATCCTACTATACTTTATGAAGTCTAAATATGCTGTTTGTGCGTCATAAAAAAAAGTTTGGTCTTGATATACATAAGGGCCTGATCCTGTAAAGACTTATTCAGATGATAGTCTGATGACTTTATTTATTTACCTGAACAAGGTTTTCTGGATAAAGCAATGAAGCATTGTTTTGAATATGTGGTATATTCCATATTATTCATGTGTTCTTTAAATGCCCAGGAAGACTATAATGATTAGATGTTATGATTGGTGAAGAAATTGACAAAGGTTCAGTTTTCATTGTAAATTAAAATAAATTTGGATTCATTCTTGTAGTAGATATAGAAGTGAATTATGTAGATGCCTTGGGTTAGGATTAAGAACACCTATAGCATTAAATCTAGAAGTACAATTTACAAGCCTTTCCAAGGACACAGTTCAGTTAATCATGTTGTTTGCGCTTCTGTATAGAATCCTAATTCTTTATTGAAATATACATATTCTGAATATGTTTTTATCAAAGCTTTCACAAATGCATCCTCCTGAAACAGGAATTAAGGTTTCATTCCTCTATAGCTATACTTTCTAATTTTGAATCATGTGACCTGTAAAGGCAAAACATGCACTTGAGCCTTGAATATGTTACCTCTGTGAGGAGCCTCAGGATGTGTTTAGTGTTTATAGGGCAGCCTTCGTTCCTCTGTTAACACTTACGAAAAGCACTGAAGGTGACTGAAGCTAAGTGTTTACTCAAGAATTCTGGAAGCATGATTTAAAAAAAAAAGTCTCCTTGGCTGGAAAAAAAGATTAAGACCAGGTCTATGCTGTAAACTTACACAGGTATAACTATGTAACTCATAGGTATGAAAAATTCACATTCCTGTTATACTGACCTAACCGCTGGTATAGACAGAACTATGTCCATGGGGGGGCTTCGCCCATCAACATATCTACTGCCTCTTGTGGCGATGGATTAACTACACCGACAGGAAAAGCTCTGCTGTTGGCATAGTAGCATCTTCACTGAAGCGTTACAGCGACGCTGCTGCACTAGTGCAGTGTTTTAAGTGTAGACCTCACACACCTTAGTGTGAAATTCTGGCCTCACTGAATTGAATGGAAGTTATTCCTTTGATTTCAATGGAGCCAGGATTTCCTCCTAAGAGTTAGGATCCTTAATGTGTTAGGACTGTTATATGAATTAATAAGTTTATACTCTTTGCTTGTGCAATAGAATCGATGAGGGGGAAAATCTTATTTTGCTCAGTGTGTTAATCATTGTACTAGAATTTTTAGCAGGAGATAAATGCAACTCCAATGTGCCCATAGGTCATATTCTGGCTTTCTTCACCTTTACTCTTAGGCCTGGTCTACACTAGGCGTTTATGTCGAAGTTAGCGCCGTTACATCGAATTAACCCTGCACCGCGAAGGTATTTAGTTCGACATAGAGGTCTCTTTAATTCGACTTCTGTACTCCTCCCCGACGAGGGGAGTAGCGCTAAATTCGACATAGCCATGTCGAATTAGGCTAGGTGTGGATGGAAATCGACGCTAATAGCTCCAGGAGCTATCCCACAGTGCACCACTCTGTTGACGCTCTGGACAGCAGTAAGAGCTCGGATGTTCTGAACTGCCACACAGGAAAAGCCCCGGGAAAATTTGAATTTGAATTCCTTTTCCTGTCTGGCCAGTTTGAATCTCATTTCCTGTCTGGACATCGTGGCGAGCTCAGCAGCACTGGCAACGATGCAGAGCTCTCCAGCACTGATGGCAGTGCAATCTCAGAATAGAAAGAGGGCCCCAGCATGGACTGATCGGGAAGTCTTGGATCTCATCGCTGTGTGGGGCGATGAGTCCGTGCTTTCCGAGCTGCGATCCAAAAGACGGAATGCAAAGATCTATGAGAAGATCTCTAAAGACATGGCAGAGAGAGGATACAGCCGGGATGTAACGCAGTGCCGCGTGAAAATCAAGGAGCTGAGGCAAGGCTACCAGAAGACCAAAGAGGCAAACGGACGCTCCGGATCCCATCCCCAGACATCCCGTTTCTACGAGGCACTGCATTCCATCCTCGGTGCGGCCGCCACCACTACCCCACCACTGACTGTGGACTCTGAGGATGGGATAGTGTCCACGGCCGGATCCTCGGACATGTTAGCGGACGGGGAAGATGAGGAAGGAGATGAGGAGGACGAGGCAGTCGACAGCGCTCACAACGCTGATTTCCCCGACAGCCAGGATCTCTTCATCATCCTTACAGAGATCCCCTACCAACCCTCCCCAGCCGTTACCCCGGACACAGAATCTGGTGAAGGATCATCCAGTAAGTGTTGTAAACATCTAAACATTTATTTGTAACAGAACATGATTATTAACAATTTAAAAAATGGGTTTCTCATGATTAGTTTGATTAACTTAACGGTTCAGTCATGGGCAGTGCAACTATTTGAAAAAAATCTAGCAATGTCCGGTTTTGCATGATTGTCCTGCCCAAGCCGCTCTACTGTTTAGTCCCTGCTACTGCAGCTACAGTAAGATGCGGTCTATATGTCCGGGGATGGAGCAGAAATCCTCCTGGGACATCTCAAGGAAGCTCTCCTGCAGGTAATTTGAAATCCGCTGCATTAGGTTCTTGGGGAGAGCGGCCTTATTGGGTCCTCCGTAGTAGGACACGTTGCCGCGCCACGAGACTAGCAAGTACTCCGGAATCATTGCTTGGCACAGCATGGCGGCATACGGCCCTGGTCTTTGAAGGCTTTCCCGGAGCATTCTCTGTCTGTCGCTCTCAGAGATCCTCATGAGGGTGATGTCGCTCATGATGACCTGCTTTGAATGAGGTAGGGGAATGTTAGTGTTGGGACTGCTTTACCGTTCCTTTACAGAACTGTAACCGCTGGTTTGCAGCCACGCGGTGGAGGCGGGAGAGGGTCAGCCGAAAGGGATCGTTCCCGGGGACAGCCGCGAGGGTGTGGGACAGGAGCAGACTTCCTGCTTGCCGGATTGCTGGCAGCAGGGACCGACATTGATTTCAATGTGAAATGAGGCCATTGCTAATATTAAAGTTTTAAGCTGCCACGAATCTACGGCTTACCATGTCTGCGTGCAAGAGCAATTCCGTTGTCCTGACAGGGTTCTCAAAAGTGCTCTGCAAAACCCCAGACACTGAATGCGAAGGCCGAGAATTCGACCTTGTGCTGAGTGCGCATGTGATAGGTGCTGTGCATGGTCCTGTTCACAGAGAAAGACTATGTTTTTTGTTCACAACTACATTTATCTTTCTGAGGAATTCACTCCCTTTTTCCCATTCCCACAGCCCCATCTGCGACTGTCTCACAACCTAGCCTGTCATCACACTCCCAGAGGCTAGGGAGGATTAGGCATAAGAAGAAGAGGACACGGGAGGACATGTTCTCGAGCTTATAGCCTGCTCCCGAGCCCAGGCAGCACAGCAGACCCAGTGGCGGGAGAACTTGTCCCAAATGCACCAAGCCAACATGGATCGGGAGGAGAGGTGGCGTCAGGAAGACCAGCAGGCGACTCAAACCCTGCTTGGACTACTGAGGGAGCAAACGGACACGCTCCGGCGCCTTGTGGATGTTCTGCAGGAACGGAGGCAGGAGGACAGAGCCCCGCTGCAGTCCATCTCTAACCGCCCTCCCCCGCCACCAAGTCCCATACTCCCTTCACCCAAAGTGCACAGAAGGAGAGGCGGCAGAGTCCCTGCTAACTCTCACTCCACCCCTGCAGAGAGCTCGAGCAGCAGAAGGCTCTCATTCCCCAAAGTTTGACAAGTTCTTTCCTTCCCGCCTGACACAAGCCCCCGTCCAAGTTTCACTTCCCAGTCCCATGTGTAGTTGATAATAAAAAATATGTTTCTGTTAACTACTGTTTCCATCATGTTCTTTTGGAGGGGGGGGGGAAAGGGGGTTGGTAATTGGACAGGACAGTCACCTTTGGCAGGGTACATAGTCGGGGGCAGGCACAGCAGCAGGGCACATACATAGTGCAGTGATGCAGTGACTACTTACCCTGGTTAGTCTGGGAGGTTCTTTTCATGTTATGTGGTGGGGGGTGGGTTGCTCTGTGACTTTGTGTCAGGGGAGGGCAGTTAGAGATCTTAAGCGGCGGTCCTTAGGCAGGATCACAGAGCCACACAGCAGGGGATCTGTAACCGTCCCCCCCCTGCCACAAACTCACATAGACCCCCCATACACACAGTCCGTATCAGGAGGGGTGACAGGCTCCGTTGAAAGAACCATCCCACCGCAGCGGAGCCTGTCAGTCCTTGAGTTTAGAAGCTGCATTCGCGCGACTACACTACACCCGCTCCGCACCACAGTCTGCGTCCCAGTTTTAAAAAATTCCCGCGAAAACAGTATTAAAGAAAACGGTGTGCTTTAACAAAGTAGAACTATTTTTATTTTGAAACGTGTGTTGGAAGTGGGGTGAAGGCTTCTCTGTACACAAAATTAGAAAGTCACAGGTTACCCTGCTCACTCAGGAACTTTGCTTTCAAAGCCTCCCGGATGCACAGCGCTTCCCGCTGGTCTCTTCTAATCGCCCGGCTGTCTGGCTGTGAGTAATCAGCAGCCAGGCTAATTTCCTCAACCTCCCACCCCGCCATAAAGGTCTCCCCCTTGCTCTCACAGAGATTGTGGAGCACACAGCAAGCTGCTATAACAATGGGGATATTGGTTTCGCTGAGATCACAGCGAGTCAGCAAGCTTCTCCATCTCCCCTTGAGACGTCCAAAAGCACACTCCACCACCATTCTGCACATCCCCAACAGTTATTTTGTGGTCCGGGAAGTAAATACCTTGCTGCAGCCGTCTAAACAGACCAGAGTTCCTGAAAACACGAGCGTCATGAACCTTGCCCGGCCATCCCACGTAGATGTTGGTAAAACGTCCCCTGTGGTCCACCAGTGCTTGCAGCACCATGGAAAAGTAGCCCTTTCTGTTAATGTACTGGCTGGCCTGGTGGTCCGGTGCCAGGATAGGGATGTGAGTTCCATCTATGGCCCCACCGCAGTTTGGGAATCCCATCGCTGCGAAGCCATCTATGATCGCCTCCAAGTTTCCCAGGGTCACTACCTTTGGCAGCAGTACATCAACGATTGCCTTGGCTACTTGCATCACAACAACCCCCACGGTAGATTTGCCCACCCCAAACTGGCTCGCGACTGACCGGTAGCTGTCAGGCGTTGCAAGCTTCCAGAGGGCTATGGCCACTCGCTTCTGGACAGTCAGGGCTGCTCGCATCCGGGTGTCATTGCGCTTCAGGGCAGGGGACAGCAACTCACAAAGTTCAAGGAAAGTTCCCTTCCGCATGCGGAAGTTTCGCAGCCACTGTGATTCATCCCAGACCTGCAGCACTATGCGGTCCCACCACTCAGTGCTTGTTTCCCGTGCCCAGAATCGCCGTTTCACAGCATCAACATGACCCATTGCCACCGTGATGTCCTCGGCGCTGGGTCCCCTGCTTTCTGAGAGGTCTGTGCTACTCTCAGACTTCAGGCCATCACCGCGTTGACGTAGCCTCCTCGCCTGACTTTTCTGCATCTGCCTCAGGGCAACCTGTATGATAAGCTGCGAGGCGTTGAGAGCGGCCACAACTGCAGCGATGGTTGCAGCGGGCTCCATGCTCACAGTGCTGTGGCGTCCGCGCTGTCAATGACTGGAAAAGTGCGCAAAATGATTTCCCGCCGGCGCTTTCAGGGAGGGAGGGAGGGCGGGAGTGATGGACGGATGACGACAGTTACCCAAAAGCACCCTGGCCCCTTTTTTTTTTACCCAGAAGGCATTTGCGGCTCCACCCAGAATTCCAATGGGCGGCGGGGACTCCGGGAACTGTGGGATAGCTGCCCTCAGTGCACCGCTTCCAATGTCGACGCTTTCCCCGTTAGTGTGGACTCACAAAGTCGAATTACTGTCCTTAGTGTGGACACACACGTTCGACTTTGCAATATCGATTCCAAATATTCGATTTAAGTAAAATCGAACTACTCTCGTAGTGTAGACAAGGCCTTAGATTCTTATTTTTCTTTAAAAATAAATAAATAAAATCATCATTGGTTTTGTCCAGTTTTATTCTAAAGCATTTTGGCATGAGATCAAAAGTGGAGGTGAATCGATTACAATTTACATTCATGACGTTTGTTAAAAAAAAAAACACTCTTACTGCACACCCTTAGTTGTCACCTACCACCCCACTCTGCAACCAATACAGGGTATCATCAAGCAACTACAATCCATCTTGAAAGAAATCTTGAACCCCTTCTATTGGCCTTCAAACATCCTCTCCAAGCTCATCATCAGAAGCAAGCTTCCCACAGACCAGGACACACCAACTCAAAGCAGCACCAGATCCTGCCAGAACAACTGATGCAAAACCTGCAGACGTATCTTGGTGGTTACAATGATCCACACCCCCCACAACACACTTTTCAAGATCCATGGGTCCTACACATGCCTATCACAACATGTGGTCTACCTCATCCAGTGCACTAAATGCCACAACAACAACTATGTGGGTGAAACCAGACAATCACTACATTCTCAAATGAAGTCACACAGGAAAATGATAGAAAAACACCACATCCCCTGTGGGCCAACACTTAACAGATGAGCCTGGGAGCTTAAATTCATAACTTTGCTAGACACTAAAAATCATGGTTTTAATAAAGGCACAAGACTTATGAATTATTACAACAATCTGTAGCCACTCCCTCTCACCTTTTTGTCCTATGACTACCAGCGTGTTAACGGGACACTTCACTTTGAATGATCCCTGAGTGTATGTCTACACTGCAATTAAAAACCTACAGTTGCCCATTCCAGCTGAGTGTGGCTTGTGGGGCTCGGGTTAAGAGGCTGTTTAATTGCGATGTAGACTTTTGGGCACAGGTTGCAGCCCAGTTCTGGGATCTTCCTACCTTGCAACGTCCTAGAACCCGGGCTCCAGCACGAGCCTGACTGCACTGCCTGAGTTCCGTGAGCCTGAGTTAGCTGGCATAGCCAGCCACGGGTTTTTAATTGCAAAGTAGACGTATCCCTAGTATCTCTCCCAGAGCTGAAGGAGAGCTCTGTGTAGCTCAAAAGCTTGTCTCTCTCCCCAACAGAAGTTGGTCCAATAAAAGATATTCTCACCCACTTTGTCTCTGTTTATCTCGTGTCAGATTACAAGGTTAGATAGTTGTTTCAGATTAGAGTTTGGTCAAAAAGCCCAAGTTTATTAAGAGAAAAAGAAGTCTAAGTGATGAAGTTTGAAAAAAACTTCCCAGTGGGATCTGCCCTCCTCAGGAATGTAAGCAAATTTAACTCATATGGTATTTGATACAGAAGACTGATTCACAGAATTGTAAAAAACAAAGAAAAGATCTATTGTCTTAAGTCAACATTGTTCCTTACAGTATATTGTCAATAATTTGTCCAATTAAACTTTAAATCTTTATTTCTGTCTCTGTGCTGTTTACATTCCTCAGCTATTTGTAGATGCTTAGTATGCTTGCCTTAGTCATCATTTGGGCAAGCTATAGACGTTTAATTATTTTAACCTTTCCTTAATCAGAGTTGACCCCACCACTTCCTACATGTTAGAACATCACGGGATTCCTTGAATATGCTCAGTGAAGTTCCACTGTTTCCCAAGAGTCCAACTGCCATATAAGTGAATTAAGATGAGCAGTCAGAGTCTATGCCATTAGAAAGAGGGTGGTTTAATTTGTATTCTTTGGACACAGGAGAGAGGAGATTTGTCCCTCAAAATTAGGTGAAGTCTTCATTGCTGTATAGCCCAAGAAACCTTAAGAGCTCCATGTGTCAGAAGCCATTATGAATTTTGGCTCAGTCAATCCCTAAAAGGTAATGGATTTCAGACACATTCCAGCCTTTGCAGAATTTACCCTGTACTCCCTGTTATTCTGGAAACAAATCTCTTCACTCCTCCCAAAGGGCATAGGTGCAAAAGTCTTAACTTGATGAACATCTTGTTATTCTTTGCAGATCTTTCTAGTTTTAAGTTATTTACTTCCTGCATTTTGATGCCGTGTAGATGTGTGTGTACACGTGGGCCATAAAAGAACACGTACATTCAGTGACCAAATATTCTCTGAAAAAAGAAGTAGCAGCTCCAGTGAAAAGGAAAATCATTAAGTATCTGATTCTTCAAAGAGCTTCTTGGCACATTGCAGGATCTGGTGCCTTACTGGTAAGACATATGGTGCAGTATTTTAAGCACTGGACTGGGAGTCAGGACATCTATATTCAAGAGGCTAATTCTTAGTTCTAGCAGCTCTAGCTTCTGGGAGCTGCTTGAGGTAAGGGCCACCTGAAGCCTTCACCCCTGACCTCCTCCTGCATCCCAACCCCCTGCCCCAGCCCCGATCCCCCTCCCACCCTCCAAACCCTTGGTCCCAGCCTGGGAGCATCCTCCTGCATCCCCAACCCCTCATCCCCAACCCCATCCAGAGCCCATACCCCAACCTCCTGCTCCAGCCCAGAGCCTGCACCCCCAGCCGGAGCCCGCACCCCCTCCCACACCACAACCCCCAATTTCGTGAGCATTCATGGCCTGCCATGTAATTTCCATACCCAGATGTGGCCCTCGGGTCAAAAAGTTTGCTCACCTCTGGCATAGAGGGATTGCCGGTAGTTATCTGGAGGTGGTACTCTGTCATGTAGTTGCAACTCACCATTGTGCATACTACTCTGCCATATTTCAGCTTGAGTTCTACAATTGGGGAACATAGGGGCCCATTGTCCTTTATACTCAGTCTGGAGGGAGAGTGTGTAGTTGTAGAGACTATGGCCTTGGCTACACTGGCAATTCACAGCGCTGCACTTGCTGCGCTCAGGGGTGTGTGCACTCCTTCATGGCCTATTGAGGTCTCTGGTTATATGGGACAGGCAGCCTGTCTCAGTTTCCCCTCTTGGACTGTTCAAATAAAACATTTAATTTCTTGGTAAAAATACTTCTACTTGAAGACTGGGTTTATAAATCTAAAATAAACGTCAAATAAAACTTAATATCCCAAACAAAGTCCATTTGTAGTCCACACAGCATAAAGTTTCTTTTCCTCCTTCCAGGCCTTCCTGCCTTGGGCCTCTATAGTCCTTTGCCTGTCTGATCAGGGTCACTTTCAGGCATAGGCGCCAACTCCGTGGGCTGGAGACCCACAGGAAAAAAACAGTGGATGCTGAGCACCCACCGGCAGACCCCCTGATCCCAATGTCCCCCTCCTTCCCAACGCCTCCCGCCTGCCAGTGGGTCCACCAATCAGTGCCTCCCCCTCCCAGCACCTCCCACCCGTCGTGATCAGCTGTTCCACAGCATGCAGGAGGTGCCGGGGGCGGGGCAGGAGCGAGGGCCAGGCGCTCGGGGGCAGCAGTAGGAAGAGGCAGGGCAGGGGCGGGAAGAGATGGGTGTGGCGGAGAAAAGCAGGGTAGGGGTGGGGCTTTGGGGGAAGGAGTAGAGGCAGGGCCTGGGGCAGAGCCAGGGTTCGAGGGTCCCCCCCACAGCACATTGGAAAGTTGGTGCCTCTGCTTCTAGGCCTCCCAGTCTGGGACAATGACTCTGGTCTCATGGTCTTCCTTGCAAGAGCCTTATCTCACTCTCTGCAGACTTTGCCACAGCTTCCTGAGTGTCCTCCTTCACTGCAGCCACCTTCATGGAATTACCTGTCCCAACCTAGGTGTGTATCTCTTTAGTAATCAGGAATTGCTAGTCCCAGCCATTAAAGGGGAAGCCACTCTGTTACAGGACCCCAAACAGGTTCCAGTTGAGGACTGCAGATGATCTATGGCAAACCCTCAAGAAATTGGCACAGAACTCAAAAAAATCAAGGAATATTTGTAAATATTGATAAACATTGCATTTTACGCCTTTTCTATTATAAATGTAAACTGTATATTGGTGACTATCTGACGTTTGTATAGTACTTTGAAAATATAAAGTATGATATAAAAACTAAGTACTATTATTTATAGTACAGTGAGTGCTTGTCACTGAACGTAAATGTTGATGCTTGTAAACTGCAAAAGGAACTCTGAAATTAGAAAGAAAATATTTGTAAATAAGGCAATGTAGTCAGAATCATTTCCTCCCATTATCTTTGTTTTTCAAAAGTTCTGTAGTTGCTTGATATCTAAATCAGACCAGTCAGTCCTGAGTCATTAAAACAAGGCTCTGTGAGCATTGATACATGTGGCAGTAGACAAAGCAAAACTTAATCCTTTATCTGCTTGATGGGCTTCTGTTTGACACATCCTATTATTTCCTGCCTACGCGTCTGAAAGATGTTCATTGAATTCCTTGTGTGACTGTACTTTACTTTGTTCTATCATGAGTACATAGAGTAATACAGTGATTTACTATATATTGGATTAAATTTGCTTTGATTTTGGACAGCTCATGTAGTACATTGTAACGTGATGTTCTGAAATATTTTCATTACTACACTAGAATCTTCTTAACAGAGATGCCTAGATGGATTCCCCTTTCTCCCTATTAAATTAATTGATTGATAGTTGTAACCACAGACCTATTTTAATACTAACAATGCAGTTTGCTGAGCCCATCAAGTTGCTGAATAGGCCCAAAGAATAGGGAGGAGGCACTTAACCTCAAAACTATTCTTGAAGGTCAGTTTGAAGTCTAGCAGTGTGGAGTCCGGTTATATTTCTGGCTATGTCACAGATTGCCTATGTGACCTCGGACATATCAGTTATCCCTCCTGTGCCTTGGTTCTCCCAGCTGGAAAATGAGGATAATACTTATTTCCTCTCAAGACTATTGAGAGAATACATTCACTTAATGTTCAAGAGCTTTGGGATCTTCTTATGGTGATATGAAAATGCAAAGTATAATTTATTGTTACATTTAGTATGGTATAGGGACTGAGCTTGCTTTACCTGCCCAGTGCCAGCAGCTGTGGCAATTGAAAGATTTGGTATAGTGGTTCACCATATGTCGCTGATGTAAAAGAAGCAAACTAAAACCTGAATAAAGCTATGGTAAAGTAGTTCATATGTTTTCTCATGTAGCACAGAAAACAGAGATTTTTTGTTAATATGCTTGAGACAGGTTCCTTCTATGTTTTAATGTGCATTTTTCACACAACGCACAGTCAACCTGTGGAACTCTTTGCCAGAGGATGTTATGAAGGCCAAGACTATAACAGGGTTCAAAAAAGAACTAGATAAGTTCACGGAGGATAGGTCCATCAATGGCTATTAGCCGGGATGGGCAGGGATGGTATTCCTAGCTTCTGTTTGTTAGAAGCTGGGAATGGGCAACAGGGGATGGATCACTTGGTGATTACCTGTTCTGTTCATTCCTTCTGGGACACCTGGCATTGGCCACTATCGGAAGACCGGATACTGGGCTAGATGGATCTTTGGTCTGACCCAGTATGGCCGTTCTTATGTTCTTAATGTCAGAATGGTCCTGTCTCTTTGCTCTTGTGTGATTTGAAGGCTTCCCTATTAAGCTGAATTGCCATCCATTTTAAGCAGTAATAATTATTTTTCAGGCCTGGATCCTACAAGTCCTTACAGTGAATATCAAATGCAAATGTAGGCATAAGTGGCACAAGTAAGGTTAAGTGTAAGACGTAGTTCTCTGCACTGAGCAGAGTAAACCCATGAACTTGCAAATGTGCTGAGTAAACTACTAAGTTACAAAACAGTTTACTGTATAGTCTATGCAATGCAGTTCTCCATTGTACAGTTATAAAACATGATCAGAAGGATCCTGCAATGTTGCACTAGTAATGAAAGCTGATTTCAATCTATCAGTACATTTTCTTGCTAGTCAATATTTGGATTAAATTCCGATTTCAGTTGTTGAATATTTGAAAATGAAATGTTAAACAGGAAGAGGATTTTTATTTTGCAGAAGTTCTCTAAATACATTCATTGATATTGCTTAAAGATATGAGTTACTGAATAGTAATATTTTCAAACCTTTATGAAAATGTTCACTTATGATTGCTCTAACGATCATTTCTAAAGATGGGAATGATGTGTGTCTTTAGCAGACTGAGCAATACTGGTAAGACTAACATCTAAAAGCCTGTTTTCTCCCCTTTTCAAATACTAAATCTGTAATTGTATAAATTTCTAATTCCCTTTTGTTTAACAAAAGATAAGTAAAAACAGTAGAAATAAACAATAAAAACTGTTCTTGTTGCTGTATCTTATTTAAAGTGTTGCTGTTTGGTGCTATGAAAAACACTTGTGCAGAAGGTAGAAATACAATTCAATAATTGGACCACAACCATAGGGCTTGCAATTCATGCTTTCTACATTAAAAATAAAACTGAGTCTTATGTGTCCACTTTCACATGCATTCTAACTCATTCTTCCTACCCCCTTTTATGAACATCTCTATTTTAATTTTATTTTTAATGTTCTATTGCACCTATTATTTTAATATCTAGGCGCATAGATATACAGCCAAATGTCAAAATTGGTAACTAAATCAAACCATCTAACTCCCACCCACCTCTCATCTTGATTTATAGTGCAATAAAGGTTTTGTGCATTATATACTGATTCTCTGAATCGAATTACAAAGCATAAATCACAAAGTGAAACCTCTGATCCTTCTGTCATTTATAAATGGAAAAAAACAGTCATGAATTTTTCCAATAAAATATTCTTTATAGTGGCAAAGACTAGGACATATCCCACAATTAGACTATAAAACTATGGAACATCTGATTTAGAAGATTATGCTATTCTGGTGAAAAAATTTAGTTGACAAAATTCTTGGATTTAAGGTTTTTAATATAATCAACCATTCTAATTTCTTTTCCCCTTAAATTTAAAATGGTGGGAATACTGATAACTGGAGATATGCATTTTTTATTGTCATTTATATAATAGTTCTATGAATGAAGCATTGTGGAACCAGAAATATTCCAGATAGTTCTTTTCTCTCTCTCTTCTTTAATAGTAAACATAAATCAAATTGTTTAATATATTAGTGTAAAATATTCAAGGGTGACTTTCAATGAGCTTTAGGGTACAATGTTTAAAAGTGCCTAAGTCACATTTTCAAAAGTGGCATAGGCTCCTAAACCCCAGGGCCTCAAAGGTACTTAGGTGCCTAATTCCCATTGAAATTAAGTGCCTCAGTCACATTTGAAAAAGTGACTTAGGTTCCTATGTCTTAGGCACTTCTGAAAAATTCATTCTTAGGCTCCTTATATATCCATGTCACTTTTGAAAATGTAACCTTTAGCCTATTTAAAAACAAAAACCAACCAACCAAATAACAAATAAAATGGAGGAGTGGGGAGAGAAAAAAGAGTAACTTCAGATCGTGTTTAACTGACCAGAAGCATATCATAAGGCAGAACTTTGGCACACAATTCTATATGGAAAAGAGAGCAGGCTTGGACAGCCACATCAGAATTACTTCTTGCTTCCCCTTGAGCCTCTTCAGCTGCATAGACCTGAGGTTCACAGAGCCCTTGTGGTCCAGCAGCAGTGGCACCAATTTTGCTTTAGTTAGAACCCTAAAACTTCATGTAAATAATAATAATTTAACATATATTAATAATTGTTGCTGTATCATGCTTAAAAATAGTGCTGGGTGAGCCATGAAGTTTGGATCTGAATGTCCTAAAGTTCAGGAGACTTTGGCTTGAGTCATCTCTTTAAATTTCAGTCTTGTTTTAAAAGCTATTTGTTACTTCTACAGATCTCTGTAACATGATCTCAGCTTTTTAACATTGTTGATTATCAATGGGACTTCTCTGGCATTATCTTACACCCTGATTACTGTGTTATGGGAGATCTGGTTTTTCTATTATTGTTTACTGTCATGAAACAATTAGGCCAGAGGTGATGCCTGCCTTCTGCTGTAGTGGTTGTTTAAGTGCTAAGGCAGTGAGTGTCAGTAAGAGAAGTTTTTTTAACGATTTGCCTTTTTATTTTCTCTCCTGGTGAGTTCAGAGAATATACCGATGTATGCACAGAAACTGTTCATGTGTGACACTATCCAGATGCCAAGTATACATAAATTGCATAATACATCATTCATTTTCTATCTGCATTTTTTTAACAGGCATATAAAAACAAAAACAACAACAAATTATGCAAGTCTTCAGCTGCTAATTAATATAAAGTCTACCAGGTGAGCCATTTAAAAGAACTAAATTACATGGAAGTGATTGATAAATTTTGAATCAAGAATAAAATGGAATAAGAATTTGGGCACCGATATCTTGGGATATAAATGGGATTAGATATGTTACTGGCAATCCTTGCCCATGTGCCCAGAAAGTTACGCATATTATAAAATACATGGTCAGAAAGGTATTTTCCTGCTCCTGTAAAGGATCTATACTTCCAATAGAACAACAAATGAACATATTTTTTATTTTTAGCAACAGAGAGAGGAACTGTGCCTGCTGATATTTTTTGGGGGGGGGGGGGGGGAGG